>NW_017804353.1:5291731-5406299 GCF_001625305.1 Branchiostoma belcheri
CTGCACTTTTAAAGGAAACATGACAAGACTATATGCCTGGTGCTGACAGTCAGCCATCTGGGACACGTGTTGTGGAATGTGTATTGCAAAGGATGATGGGATAGTATCATAATCCTCCTTGCATACATACATACATACATACATACATACATACATACATACATACATACATACATACATACATACATACATACATACATATATATATAAAAGCTTCTGCACTAATTGCTATACAGGGGTATTGAGTCTGGGAACTCTGAAGTTTGAGGTTTCTTTTCTTTTGCCATGCTTTTTTTGAAAATCATGTGTTTTGTTCTGTGACAATGTAAATTTTTCTACTCTGGATATGAATAACAAAGACTACTTCAGGATTGGTCTCGGTAACACAAATGGCGGTTTGTAAACATTGGTGTGAGACTGTTGTTGCCCTTGACAACAGCCGTTTTTGTTTGGCCTCACGTTTCTGGATGCCTGCCAAGAAACACAAAAAGACATTTACATCCATTAGGTTTTCTGTGTCAGATCTATTCAGCAAAGGTCAAGTTCCTGCCTCTACCAAAGCCTGTGTAACAAAAATATTTTTCACAGAAGCACGACTTCCATTCACCTCCTGGTTTTCTGTTCAAGTTGCAACTAGCTCACGGTGTTACAGGGTTAATTTTTTTGTAACAAGGTTCAACTGTCTCCAAGTAAACAAGGGTTAAAATGACATAACACTGGTTCACAGAGCACTTTCGAATACAACTCTCTTTTGAACTGTAGACATGTTCTTTTAGTTGGGAAATTAAGATTGGAACATACAAGAACATTGTCAGGTTGATCTTTCAGAAAAATTGTTACAAATTTATACTTTCAACTACCAGAAATTTTGTGTTTAAGAAAACAAACAAAAGTCTCACATAGACATCTTGAATGTCATAAACTTTTATCATGTGACCAACCAGAATATACAATATCATAATAAGAGCAAGAAAATATCAGTTTCAACCCCACCCCCCAGCACTATAGTGATGAAACCATTAGAAGTTGATCCGGCGGCACCCTGTCTACCGAGACGTGTTTATTGGGTTAGGGATTGGGGAGCTGAACTCTGGGCTTGACCCCGGAGTAAAACATCAATAAATATCTGGTTACCTCATTACTCAGGCACAGGAGAGTCAACAGCAGAGTCATATAGGGACCTGGGACGTGCCTAATGTATTTAACAAACGTCCGTCGCTACGTTGTTGTTTCCCTGGGACGGGAATGTTTATTGGTTACAGCACTAAAAAACCTTTTTGGTTGCAGGGAAAATTTAGGTTGTGGTAATGGAGACTGGATGTAGTAGATTAGAGCAATTACTCAGTAAACAAACCTCTACCAAGGCAACATGATTTTATTCTTTTATGTTTGTTTAACTTGTTTACAAGATGCAAAATAACCACCTGTGAATTTATACATATGTACAGCAAGTGTCGAAGATTGCAAAAAAATATGACCAAGATCCAGCTTTTCAGGCTAATAATATCAAATCTCAATGAATCATGTTTACTAGTAGTAATGTGCAAACAGAAAAAAAGTGTTTCAATCCCTGTGCTTATGATGTGTGGTTTGAAAAGCTGCAGTTTGGGCAGCAACCACTAGAGGTCCCAAATTTATTCCTTCTTCATGGCCCAGCAATACTAAAATAGTCTTTGAATGTTGATGTATTATCTAGTTACTTGTCTCCATAAAAGCCCCATCTTTCCTCCTTAAAGGAAGCCGAAGATCAAATTTGTGAGAAATCTCCTGAGACATTTTTATTACCTTGGCGGAGACTTTTTATTGGAAGAATGAGGCTGACCTTGGCAGTGAACTAGAAAATCGATACGGCAGGAAGGAGGCATTTACTTTGATGAAGTCAGATCAATGGCTATCTGGTTAGGTCTGTATTGAGAGATCCATCAATTTTCAGCCATCATGGTTCATTTAACAAGGCTTGGGGCCATCTTGGGAAAGGAGATTGATTTTGCCAAAAAGCAGTTACTCAAGCAACTGCCCCTCTTGAGTTGTAGACAACTGGACAGATGAGAAAAAGGGAGGTTACCTCTATTGTCAGTGCTACCATGGAAAAGTCATTTTCTACCTCCATGGTGCTACAGACCAGAATGTACTCTAGAATATTCCTGCCAGGGTCTGGGATGTTCTGGCTTGCTACACTTGTACATCTAGCCTGGGTGCCAAACCCATAGCACACTGGACACAAAGTATCGTAGTGAGCATTGTGTCCAGTGTGCTATGGGTCTGGCAACCAGGCTATTGTACATATGATCATGATTTGTTTCCTTCCTTCCCTCTCCAGAGTCCTTGACAACCTGACAGATGAGAAGAAGGGAGACGGGGACGACAACTCCACAGACGAGAACAGGAACCTGTCGGAGGACTCTGCGGGCTCCTCAGACTCCAACGCCAACCTGCTGAAGGAGCTGGACCAGACACGGGAGCGGGAGAAGCTGGTTCTCCTGGAGCTGTACCCTCGGCTGGAGAAACAGTACGAACACTTCCGGCTGGTGGAGAGGGTCGCCGCCCTGTTCTGTCAGTTTGTGGGGATCCGGGGGACAACCAGGATGGGACCGACGGGGTTCAGGACATTCACAAGGTGGGGGGAGAATCGGGATATGCTGTTCATTAACATGTAGCATTTACAGATTATATTCAAATTACTGGGTAACCCAATTCTACTTATTTATAGAAAATTGGTATTCTTCTTTTGTTCATATACATTTGCCACCATATGCAGTAAGCTTTTTAGCATATTCACTGTTTTGTCCTTTTTTACAAATTGAATATTTTCTACATTTTAACATGTACATGTATTTTTTTGATAGAGGTGGAATTCGATTAGATGATATCCAGTGCTGCGTGATTCTTGTATTAAGTGTAAAGTATGAAAGTTATTTAATAAATTACTACATCCAGAAATGAACATAAATGACCATAATGCTAGAGATGTGAAGTCTACATGTTTTATTTTCCCTCCAGGACTTGCAAGCTGCACAGCAATGGTCTGACGACGGCCGCCATCGACATCCTGTACATCGACATGGCGCGGCGCTGGGCGCACGCAATCCCCGACCGCACCGCCGGCCTGTGCTTTCAGGGATTCATCGACGCCTTCTTCTACATCGCCCGCCGGAAGTTCTACAACCGCTGCGAGCAGTTTGCAGAGATGGTGGCCGCTCTGATCGACCACTGTGAGGGGAACCTGGAGGAGAGAGGAACACTGTTCAGGGCCGGTGTGTTCGCCTCACCGCTGTAAAACATGCCGGGACCTGTGGTGTTATAAGGAGGGACTTAGAGGTTATAAATGGAGCTGAAAATCGGATTCAGCAGTTTTCTTTTAGACAACCAAGATAGTTTACCTTGCTGACGTTTCAGTGTCTATCAGACACCTTCCTCAGAGCTTCTGACCAAAAGCTTTGAGACACCGAAATGTCAGCAAGGTGAACTATCTTGGTTGTCTAAAAGAAAACTCCTGTATCCTATACTTCACCAACCTGATGAAACAATTTTTGGGAGCTGAAAATCAATGAACCCTGAAGGGTAACATATAGCCATATCAACCTTACAAGTGACTTGACGTTCTTTTAGTTAGATTGTGATGTCATTTCCATTCCTGAAAAGCTGCAGTAGTTTTCTTCATTATTGACTATGAATATATGAGAACTGTGTTATCTGATACTTTATATTCCTTTGTTTTCTGGAAACCTTGTTAACATCAAATTGTCTCAGAAAAAAGAGTTCTGTCACTCTCTAATCATGGAACGTATGGATCTTGTTATGTCTTGAAAGTAGATATGAAAGGGGCACAGCTTAAGTAGGTCTTTGATTATGATTGAAGGCTTGTATGTTGGTGTATCATTTTGAAGTGCCTTAGATGAAATTAGATAAACTAATATCAAAGGGGTTTCAAACAATTTTCAGGTGCTTTGTGGATATGTTTTGTATGTTTATATGCTTTTCAAGGCCTTTTTCATAAATACACACAAATTCATGTAAATGTACATGTATATGAATATGAAAAAATCTGAACACAAATGTATGAATATACAGATAGATAAACTAAAAAGACAGCAGTACTTTTTATAGGCTGAGGAAGTTAGGAAATTCAACTCTATCAAGAATACTTGCTGATATGACGAGGGCCTTTTCATACACTGTTTTTCTTTTTAACTTTGACAATTAGTATGTAACAGTAATTTTAATCATTCCTATGGTAGTGCAGGATGCAAAGTTTATAATATGCTTAAATTTATATGTCATACACCAAAGAATGGCTATTGCTATTTTTTTTTTGCTATTTGCTAAGTTATTACTGTCGGGCTTCAGTGATCTCAACATCAATTTTTCATCTGCTACAAGATATTACCGGTACTACTGCAGGCCAAGCCATAAAGTAATGATATGAGAGGAGAGAATTCAATAAAAGGTGTTAGTAGTAATTCTAAGCTTACCTCCATTTACATTAATCCACCAGTTTACAGATAGATGTATCTACTACTTTGAAAAACAGTGTGTTTGAGAGATGACTCTTATGTATCATTTGCGATCTTTTAAGACACATTTTTTTCATGGTGGCAGATATATATATATGTCATTCATGTATATACTTGTATGACCTGTCGGAATGATGACAGGTCTTTGCTTACATGTGTTAAACTGGGTTCTATGTGTGTCTTCTACAGCAAATGTACAGCTTATATTGTACCAATTTTACATATAACATTTAACCTCAGTGAAATCGTCAAAGTGAAAGTCTTTAATAATATATCTTTGACACATTATTGGCATATCTTACATCCAGGTATTAACTTAATTGGAGGAGTTCAGAAATGCTCAATGTATAGTTCAAGGAACTTGAATGTGTATATATGTAATGTTTTGCACCTGATTCAACAAACAGGGTTGTTAAAATGCATATCAATTTTGCCTGATATATTTAGCTACCAGGCATATAATCTATTATGATGAAATTGTCTATAAGTAAATGTATATGTGAAAAAATCTGTCCGTGTATGAAATTTTTATAACTGTTGTATTTCTTTTTACTCCCACCCTTGTAATGTGGATCTGTGTATTTCTTTACTTTCCTGCAAATATGTAGTTTGTATATTTGTTCTATTGCTGCTATGCTGTTAAGTCTATGCCGTACATTGGTAACTGACCTTTTCATATGCTGGTTTATTGCCTGTATTGCTGCATAGCATAAACTTAAGCCATGACTATAATGTTCCTCTGAGGTGCATTGTATGTATCTTGCTAATGTGTTCTTCAAAGTGCAATATGTTTGACAATTTGTTGATTGAATGTAATTGACTGCTATTTATGTTAGAGTAAAATAAATCATGATGAATTTATATATGGAGGTCCAATGTAAAGAATACGTTGACTGCAACCTTCTGCTTTTCTTTAGCTGTGCTAATAAACTGTTGTGCATGAAGTGATGTGTTTTTCTTTCTTGTAGGTACAGTACATTTAATTTTATGCAGTGTGAATGTTGCTGTCAAACTGTAGCTATCAAGACACGAAAATCTTATGTTGATTACAGTATTATCTCATAATGCACAAGCCATATATTCAAGACAAAATATGTCAAGTATTGGAGCAGTTTTTTTGCAGCTATTCTGAAAGGCTACAAACTTAACAAGAGTTCCGAGATCTCATACCTCCATGAAATATGGGCTTGCTTTCTCATACATTTCAACATGTCCTCATTAATTATGCAAATGACCTCCACATTAACATAATAAATGCATAGTGGTGTTAACCCTTTAAGTAACTTACACATGTCAAGGTATGAAAGTTCCATCATTCACCAATAAGGAGTCACAGAATTTTCACATTAATTATGCAAATTAGGTCATCATTTGCATAATTGGTATCTGTTGATGTTCCATATTAAATAGATTACATGTATAAAAGTACTATTACATAAAACACTGTAATTATAGCATTTTCTCATAAATTATGCAAATTAAGTCCTCATTTGCATAATTTGCATCTAATTATGTACAACTCTCTCTCACCTACCTACACACCAAAAATTATGAAAATACGTTGTTCCTATCTGGACTTATTGGCTTGTAAAGATTTCGCCAGAAAGTGCCCTGCAGTTCCAGAACAAGCTGCTAGGGGGACCAAATTCACACCACTTATTTCTGACAAGAAAAGCTATCTGTCACCAAAAAGTCAAGACCATAGCATGTTCAGGACAAAAGATACAAAAACTGGAAGTTCTGCTGCAGTACCAAGGTCATCCACCAGGAGGCCCATATTTGACCTTGACCTTTGTCTTCCTAAGTCTTATCAGCATACCAAATATCATCACAATCCATAAAGGCGTTATGAAGTTATGCTGACTACAAAGTCGCGGAAACACACACAGACACACACACACACAGACACACACACACACACACAGACACACAGACAGACCCGCCAAAAACAATATCTCCATTTTTCATGGAGGTAATGACATTTTACACTGCAAGCCTCAGGATGGGCAAACACAGAAGCAAAACTGTCCATCTACACATGGTCCAAAAATAGCGCCACTAAACGCCTGAATTATCATTGCAGGAAAAGCGCATCCAGCAAGGCAAAGCAATTTGAGTCGCTAGGGGTCCCCATTGACACGCGCAGATGATTCTAACAACTGCCACATCATAAAAGCAAGAAGAGTGGCATATAAGGGTTAAAGGCGGGCAGCGCAATTTTAGGGCGGCAAAACAAAACAAAACAGAAATATTTACTTCCATTCCTTAGCACATTTTTCGGCGTCATTTCATACTAGAAGCGTCTGAAATAGCCTCAAAACAAGTTACGAGAGGTGTCTCTTTATTTTTTGGGTACCACCCAAAATACCTAGAACCAGCCTACGATGTTTGCCTCACAGATATCAGTATGATATGGGATAGGATTGATTTAACATACTGCATATAGACCAGAAAATTGACTTCGAACAGCCAGCTTTACCGCCCTGAAATTGCATTGGGTACCTTAAAAGGTTTCGCCAAAGCGATTCCCCCATTCCCGAAAAAACAGTACTGTGGATTAGGTTCTCATGATCAAGGGGTATATCCTTCGGACATACAAGGCTCTAGCTTTAGACATAAACATGTCCAGGTCGACGTCTACGCACGCACGCACGCACGCACACACGCACGCACGCACACACACACACACACACACAAACACACACACAGACACACACACACACAAACACACACACAGACACTACGGACATAACCCGCTTTCCCCTGAAACTCTAGAAAATAATGCTGTGGTTAATCAGGGGTGAGATCTAGCCATTTGAGTACCATCAAATCACCATGGCGAATGCGCAATTTTCCCACTGGATTAGCGTGAGAAACAAAAGGGTGTCTGGCGCGATCCAAACCAGATTTTGTTTCTTTTGATTGTTTCGCGATCATATTTCGTGCTTTTAATATATGGACCAGTTTTTATCCGCTAGGACTTGATTACAACTCGACGTTGCTAAGCGACAAGAACACATTCCCACTGGGGAAAATCCACCGTATTAAATTTCCCAGTGGCAGATTTTAGTCGGTACAAAGTTACTGCCGGAAATTAAACGAAAGGCTTGACGTTCACGGTGCCTTTGTGTAAACTAAAGGGTTCAAGTGTTTCGACGTTTCGAGAAAAGTAAACAAAACCTTGTCTAACACCATTTGATGGTGAATTTTGTACACTTCTCTAGGTCAACACAAAAGTGATCGCGCGGTCCTTTGAATGTTGATTCTAATGTAAAACTAACAGTAACACATCGAAATGAGCATTGAATGCAAACTGTGCATGCACAATATTGTATATGGTGATTTAATGATACTCAGGCTAGCTATATATTTCTACTATGCATGACTCATGGCGTTAGTTACAAGTAATGTTGTAACAACACACGCAACTTGTGACTAACGCAACTTGTAAACAATTCACAAATCAACAACAATAGTACCAATTCCTACCGTTATGTAGCATTATTCCATCTTTAAAAAAATTAAGCTTCCACAATGTTTTAGTTTCTGTGATAGAGCCGCAGCGGTCAAGTGTAGCGGGAAAGGGCCCTAGCAACGCCCCTGTGGGGGTAAACTAACAACTCAACAGCCGAGAACCGTAAAACATGATTGTTATGACACGTCACAAATCTGGAACACGTCGAACGCACCGATTGGTCGCGCTCTTTGTGCCGTCACCATGGCGACGATGGAGTGTTGTTACGCGTTCCAAACGTATATATTCGACGCCGATTCCAACGACGCAGTTCATTTTTCAGTTGACTCAGATTCGTTAGACATCTAAGTTCAACCGTTCCCTTTATTTTTCGTTTACTTTTGGTTTTATTTCCTCCGTTTTCCTCTCTCGTCGTCCAGACAGTCGAGAACAATGGTGAGTACACCTTCCTTATGTCATAAGTTTGTTTTTGGAATTTTTTTACCGGTGAAAAATGTACATAATTGTGCCTGCCGCATTCCACCTTGACAACGATTGTCTTGAACACAGTTCCGCTGGATAACGTTTGCCATTGCGGATTTCTAACATCTGTTTTGAAGATGTTCTCACAAACTGGCCCCAAATTACTGCCAATCATCCCTGGCTTCCTCATTCCTCTATCTTGGATCCTGGGGCGACAAAAATAACGATAAACAGAGTCCATCTTAAATAGGTGTGTGTGCCATCTGTTTGTTGTGACAAATACTGGTGTTCTGTCGGTCAGAATGGTCGTACTTCAGCTCAACCAAGTTTCATCTATAGAAGTACGCGAATCTCAACTCGTACGTAATGTATATTTGCCTTACCTGTGGGTACTCGAGCAGTCCTGTAGCTGTATCTGTTCAGCTTTGTATTGACAGTAATACTTAAAGTTTCCTTGGCACGGTAACTTTCCTGATGTTGTGGCACTTTTGTTGTCCCGTCGCTAAGTTTGGTCAGAAATTTTCCCAGTCCATCGCGCGATCGGCTTGTCCTAAGCGGCATGAGAAGTTTAGACAATAGTGAGCCTTCATGTTGAGTGTAACTTTTCTTTTGTTTGCCTGATTCCTTGTTGCGATAAGGCCAGGAAGTTTTTCCCAGCCTTATTCAGGGCAACAATTGTTGCTAAAGGCCTGAGAAATCTACCAAGACGCGCGGGACAGGGACGTTTGATTTGATTAAAATCTTTGTTTCTTTCCGTCTCTTCCAGCGTGAGTGTATCTCCATCCATGTCGGCCAGGCTGGCGTTCAGATCGGCAATGCCTGTTGGGAGTTGTACTGCCTGGAGCACGGGATCCAGCCGGACGGCCAGATGCCCAGGTACGGAAATTTTTATCTCACAGAACGATTTTTAAAGTTACGTACAGTTTGACATTTGAAAATATGCAAACTTAGGTGGTCGAGACTGGAAAGAAATGATAACTAAGAACATTTCAAGACAGCCTTTACCGTCGATCCTGATGTATATTTTTTTCCCTTGTCGTCTAGTGACAAGACCATCGGCGGTGGCGACGACTCCTTCAACACGTTCTTCAGCGAGACCGGCGCCGGCAAGCACGTGCCCAGGGCTGTGTTCGTTGATCTGGAGCCCACCGTAGTCGGTAAACACCCTCTCATTTCTTGTCTCTTAGCTTCACGCGTAGACTTGCCCGGTATCCGTAGGTTCTCAGCTGTGGTCTGATTGTAACGGTCACTCCTTGGCGACAGCAAGTTACCGTTTGCCGCGCAATATATAGCTTGCTGAAAACGTGCCTATACCAGCAAGACAAAGTGCAAACAATTAACTTACAATGTATAATACTCTTTTTCGCGCTTTGTGACAGCTGCGTCACACTTCAACTACACGGTAAACATTGCTACTCTTTATTGCAGGCACGGTTGTACCCTTCAGTTGAAATATGATGCCAATAAAATCGCGAAACCGGCCCGGTAACTATCATCAATATAAAATACTCTATGTCAGCCAAATGCCACACGTACCATCTATAACTGAAGTACCATATGGGCTGATTTACTAGTACTAGTATATGATTGTTAACTTTCTGTCTATGTTTGTTTTGGTATGACTTTCACCTCTTGACGCCAACGAAAGACCAAGATCATGTGCGCATGAGCAAAAGTAAACAAACAACGTTGCCCCTAGCAACACAAAATCCCAGCTGTTCTATCCCATCTCCCCACCGCCCGAAGGGGTTGTTAGGATCGGTTTAGTTCCGCGGAATTCATAATCTCCCCGCAGCTATAGCTCATGTTTCATCCAGGTGACCAGTAACACAAGTACTGCTGAATGGAAGTCTCCTATGCAGGCCTCTGGGCGGGTGGGAGTTTTGATACTGCGTTTTGTAGAATTTTTAATGCGTTCTTTTGTCGGCAATCCTACAACCAGCCGCCCAGAGAAGGTTTGTATCCGTCGTGGCAAAAGAACGCGTTAAAAATTCTACAAAACGCGGTATCAAAACTCCCGCCCGCCCGGAGGCCTGCACAGGAGGCTAGGAACAGCTTTGTTCACACGCGGCGTACTGTCGGAATGTCGTCTGTCCCACGCGGTTTATCAACTTACCGCGCAGAACCGTTAAACCACCACCTAGCCACCGCCGCCAGCTGTTGTGTCTAAACACACTTCAGTTGAGAACATGGATTATTAGTACCTGTGAAAGATATACAGTACATACATTGTGAGGGCATTCTACTAAAGAGGGCATATAAGGTCGTCCTTTAATATATGCCAGCTTGGACGAAAGAATGCTGATACATCTGTAGACGAAGTAGGTGAAACAAGGCTGAGGCAATAAAAATCATTGCCAAGGCGACGACTGAATGATATATATTATTTCATGTGGTGGAGCTAGCAATCTACATTACAATTATCAGAAAAACATATTTCCCTATGTTATAAAGACATGCACGTAGTGAAATTTTCAGGCTGGGTGGAAGAGGTGTGGGGCAATATACCAAATACACGTATAGGAGGAATCAGCCGTTCTTCCCCAGCAATATAGATTTTATGATGACATACTTACTTACTTTACTTTGGTCGAGTTCCCGCTAGAACCAAACTGAAAACCATCCTCCACTTCATTCTATCCTCCACCAGAGACTGGATTTTATGTCTGGTCTGAAGTTGTTACTCCTTTGACTTTTTTTTACCTTTTGTGGGTTCCAAAAGGACGGATAATTTCTTTTCTCTCTGTGACCTGTTTGAATATGGTCTTTGGCCAAAGACAGCTGTGCTCTCTGTCCATCGTGTGTGGGGAGAAGACTGATGACCAGTAATTAATCATGCCAGGCATCTGGATGGGTGGCAGTGGGCACCCCGTGTAAGTTACCTGCTTGATCCAAAAACCACATGGCCGAAGGTTTCCTCCAAACCAATTCCCTGGGGAACGCATTCGTGCAATTTTTGAAATTCTTTCAAAGCGATCGTAGTACTTACACAAATGCCTCTGCCCCAAAGGCGTCGCCAAAAATGGGACAGTAAAAGTACCGCTAGGATTTTCTCTACACACATCTCCGATTGAATTGAATCTAGAATTTCTGTCATTACCTGCACTTCAGACGAAGTCCGCACGGGGACGTACCGCCAGCTGTTCCACCCGGAGCAGCTGATCACCGGCAAGGAGGATGCCGCCAACAACTACGCCCGCGGCCACTACACCATCGGCAAGGAGATCGTGGACCTGGTCCTGGACCGCATCCGTAAACTGGTAGGTGTTAACAACAACAACAACAACAACAACAACAATAACAATAAGATTTCAGCAAATAGAGAGCAACAACGCGCTCCGTCTTTTCCAATGTTTCCACATGTAATCCGTCGTAACAAGTTTAGTGAGATTTTGGACACTGTCCTTGGTACTGAATGGACATCGCAAAACAGGTGTTTCCAAACTACAAGACAATAAACAGAAAGAACGCGCCCCGTCTTTTCCACTATGTTCGTCATGTAATCCGTCATAACTAATTTAGTGAGATTTTGGACGCTGTCCTTGGTACTGAATGGACATCGCAAAACAGGTGTTTCCAAACTACAAGACAATAAACAGAAAGAACGCGCCCCGTCTTTTCCACTATGTTCGTCATGTAATCCGTCACAACTAGTTTAATGAGATTCTGGACGCTGTCCTTGGTACTGACCGGAAATCGTCCTTCGCGTTGAATGGTATTTTGCAATGAGAGCCGCAGACGTTTTGTTTTTCAGCATTTGTATAGTAGAGATAGACTCATATTTTTTAACCATGTATTAAGTATATTTCCCCACTTCAGATATTTGACTAGTAAAGAGAAATTTGTATTCCTTTTAACTTTTGATAAACCTACTCTAAGTAATCTCACAGCCGCATATATCCATACAATCACTACTAAGCGAGATGAAGCCGAAAAGAATAGAAATTAGACATTTATTTACACTCCTATATGCTCATATGTATGTAATGTATATATGTTTATGTTCTGTACCCATGCGACCTGTACTTAGTTCTGTAGAACACAAATGTACAATAAAGGTCTTTATTTTTCTCCCGCCCAGGCCGACCAGTGCACGGGCCTGCAGGGCTTCCTGATCTTCCACTCCTTCGGCGGCGGCACCGGGTCCGGGTTCGCCTCCCTGCTGATGGAGCGTCTGTCTGTGGACTACGGCAAGAAGTCCAAGCTGGAGTTCGCCGTCTATCCGGCTCCACAGGTGAGCTTTCAATGATACTTGTTGACACTTCACAATGGCCTTTGTCAGCTTTTTCATGATGTCTTATCCAGAGACTCATCTTATCTTGAGCCATGAGCGAGTTTTCCGCCAGATTCCGAAAGTTTGTTTACAATGAAGCTCACAGAAAGCAAATAAAACTTTGGCGGCGCTAAGACTAAGATTTCTCAGATCAATAAAAATCATCAGTTTAATTTGTTTTCTTTTACGTCATCTTTATAGATTGCTTTTTATAAATCTGGGTGTTAGTAACATGTTACTAGTGCCGAGGTCGCTTCTCCGAACTGCCCAGACTTTCGCACAGCAAAATATCAAAGTCAGTGGTCGCGCGCATCTTACCGTGTTCAATGTATTCTTCAGGTGTCCACGGCAGTGGTGGAACCCTACAACTCCATCCTGACCACCCACACCACCCTGGAGCACTCCGACTGCGCCTTCATGGTCGACAACGAGGCCATCTACGACATCTGCCGCCGTAACCTGGACATCGAGCGCCCGACCTACACCAACCTGAACCGCCTGATCGGACAGATCGTGTCGTCCATCACCGCCTCCTTGCGGTTTGACGGCGCACTGAACGTGGACTTGACCGAGTTCCAGACGAACCTTGTGCCGTACCCGCGCATCCACTTCCCGCTGGTGACCTACGCTCCCGTCATCTCGGCAGAGAAGGCCTACCACGAGCAGCTGTCTGTGGCAGAGATCACCAACGCCTGCTTCGAGCCAGCCAATCAGATGGTAAGGGGTCTTGCCTTCTAAGCATTGAGTGCTGTCACGTTTCTTTTTAATTTCCCCACAAGGTTTTAAAGTAATCCACACAAGCACAAAGAGGTTTTGTGGCACGTTTCTGACCTTGTTGCAAACATTTGATATCTATGTAACTTGGTCCACATGCAATTTTACAAGTTTACCTTCATTCACTTGAAACTCTTGTTCAAAAGAAAACTTGTTCAATGCTCAACATTGCAGTTGGCTGGACCAGTCATCATTGTTTTTCATGGTTAAAAGCACAAGTCACCACGAGCTAGGCATCTGCAATCTCTAATTCTCCAGCAACATGTTCCATCAATTGCTACAATATAACATATCTCCCACAGGTGAAGTGTGACCCTCGTCATGGCAAGTACATGGCCTGCTGCATGCTGTACCGCGGTGATGTGGTACCCAAGGATGTCAACGCTGCCATCGCCACCATCAAGACCAAGCGCACCATCCAGTTCGTCGACTGGTGCCCCACCGGCTTCAAGGTCGGCATCAACTACCAGCCTCCCACCGTGGTGCCCGGCGGAGACCTGGCCAAGGTGCAGCGTGCCGTGTGCATGTTGAGCAACACCACCGCCATCGCTGAGGCCTGGGCCCGTCTGGACCACAAGTTCGATCTGATGTACGCCAAACGCGCCTTCGTGCACTGGTAAGGACTCCTGAATGTTTTGGTCTGTTTTATTTCTGAATGTGAGGACATTGTTTTATGTCTATTCATTTGGAGTAAGTCACAGTTCGGACATAGCACCTACACTAAGGACTTACCCACGCCCAACAGCATTTCTTTCGATATCTCCAATCAGTAATACAATTCCATGACCACATTGTGTGTAATTCCCAGGTATGTGGGTGAGGGGATGGAGGAGGGAGAGTTCTCCGAGGCACGTGAGGACCTGGCAGCCCTGGAGAAGGACTATGAAGAGGTGAGAGTTCAAACATCTACTGATGAAGTTCTTTCTGAACGTTAAGAAACATTTCATTAGGTTTGGGAGTAAACCCAAGATTCTAAGCAGCACCTAATAACAAGTATTTAATCTCCAATGTGTTGAAATGTACCTTTCTCAATAATGAACCTTTTCTTCACCTCTCTGCAGGTTGGCATGGACTCAATGGATGGAGAGGGAGAAGAGGAAGGGGAGGAATATTAGTTTCTTTATTGTTCCACATCTGCAGTAGTTTTAGTAGTTTTACCACTACAAACTTGGCATGTTAGACTCCACATTGTACTTAAAAAAACTACTGTACTTTGAAAAAAACAACATGAGCATAAAAAACACATGTACTTAAAAAATATTGTACTTTGAAAAATAACAGGAGTCCTAAATACATGTCAAAAAAACAAATGTTTTTCAATTTCACACGGCTTTCTACAGTACGAAATAAAAGTTTTGAAAACACATTGCTTGTCTCCACAGCTGTCTTAATTTTTTGTGTAATTCAAGGATTCCTGCATGAATGTGATTTTACAAGACGTTGTACAATGTAAATTCAGGATGAATTCAGAGCACTTCATCACGGCTAGTTCAAAAACCCACCAAGTTATTGACTCAAGCTGGTTTCTGATAAAACACTGAAACACAAAAACACATCAACTACCTGGTAACAGAGTACTTGAACAAAACTAAGACAATGTTTTCTTGGACAGAACATGTTTTATTGCAAAGTCACATTTGGAGGTAGGTAGGACATGGAAGTCACATGTATGCTGTATGGTAATATCTTTGTGTTGATGTCACCTGGACTTTTTCTTCTTCACTGACTTCTGAAAAAAGGGAAAGAGATTGAAAGTATGCTTAAGAAATGGAGCATACTGTATGCATGCTTTGCCTTTACTAGCATAAATGTAACAGATAAATCTTGTTCCAAAGATCTCTTACCTTTGTGTCTACTTTTTTCTCCGGGGAAGTCTTCAACTCCTGAAACTTACGAAGATCAGCAGCAAATAGGACCTGAAGAAGGTCAAACAAACAAAGTGTCAATAAATAACAATATGCATGTACCAGTTTTAGTATGTACATGTAAGAATGAGAAAATTGACCATGACTGTAGTTGAGTTGTTTAACATATCTATGACGGTCTAAACATAGGAACCAAGACTTACAGAATGAGCCCAGCCTGCATAAGGTCCCCATAACTGTCTGAAGAAGTCACCTGAAAAGTTAATACACACAGTCAGGAAAAAGTCACATATGTAAGAAAAATGTATCTTGTAGTTTTATAAGTTTTAAAAATGTATGTTGCAGTTCTGTTCAAAATCCATCCTGAAATTAAACAGTTCCAGACATCCACTGTAATACTTTTGCTATCAAGTCTAGTCCCAGGTATTCTCCCACCTATTTCCTTGTAGGTTTTGTCGGTGAGTGTTTTCGTGGTGCCCAGTTTGTGCTTGTAGTCTCTGTTGACTATCTGCCAGACATGAGTGTCCACTGGGATGGCTCCTGTCTTGTCCAGGGACATCAGACACACACAGTCAGCTACCTGACAAAAACACAATCATGGAAGAACAATGCTTATTAATACAAAAAACAAACAAAAAGATAGATGTAACACAGCAGTTCTACAGCTACATGTAGTAGAAATAGATAAGTTTGGTCTACTTAGTGCTAAGCTAAGGGCCTAAGCTTACACCTTTAAAGAAAAAGTCATTTTTGAGAAAGTATATTTTTTTTGTTTACAACTTTAACTTTAACATTAAGTACACAAAGTCTGTTTTCCCTACCTTTGCTCCAACTCCACTGAGCTTCATGAGTTCAGCTTTAGCCTGTTCATACGGCAGAGTCCTGAGGTTATACAGCCAGCTTTCACCGCCCTGCTTCATAATGTACTGGGCTGTCTCAGAGATGTACCGCGCTCTGGAGGGAATAAAAGGTATGAGACAAAAGGTTAAGGAATAAAGGCAATCCTGTATGAAGAGCAATATTAGAATGTACTACAAGGTAAGAATAAACATAAGGCAAATGTCCTTGTAAGAAAGCAATGTGATTGTAAGTTATGGAAAATGTCACAAGTTACCTACTCTATGAATAGATTTGTGCTGTAACATGAAAAGCTGACAAAAAGGTCTTTAGTCTTGAGGAATACCTTTCAATGCAGTTACAACATTTAACAAATGTCAGGAAAGCTATGAGTATGAGTCCTCAGGAGCTCTTAGAATCCCTAAAATGTTTCTATTAGAAAAAGATGAGGTCTATATACTGTAAACCCAAATGGAACACCTACCTGTAACCGAACCCGAGTTTCCGCAGCCTTTCCTCCACCCCTCTCCCAGCGAGAGCAGACACAGTGGGGAAAGCGTAATACTTCTCCCCGTAGATTTGGCACACCTGCGTGCTGTACGCCTCACACAGGCGCTCCACCATGCCACTGATGCGGGAGATGTGGTTGTTGGAGGAACAGATGAAGGAGAAGAGGTTTTCCACTGGGTCCTGTCTCAACATGCGGATCCCTGGGGTACAAGGAACAGTCATTTCTTGGGAATGTAGGGAACAAAAATCATCAGTTTGCTTCAATTAACAATAGAAGAAAACTTAGTTGCATTTGAAGTAACTAACTGTGCTATCATGGAAGTTCATCTGTGTTGGTAGTTAACGTTACATGTTTAAAGTTTAACTTCCCATACAAAAGATTTGTTACATATGGTTTCTTTTCTATTCTTATCTGCACTTGTATTTGGGTTAGCCTGGGTACCATCCAGATTTTGCTCCGCTACTCTTGAAAAAATTCAAGCATAGCAGAGCAAAATCTGGATGGTACCCAGACTATATTTGGGTAAAGTAAGCCTGTTCCCTCATTCAGAAAACCCCCAGGACAAATACAATGTACTACTAGTACTGTACCTGTAAAGTTGGGCGACACTTGTTTGAAGTGTGGATCAGCCTGACACCATTGTTCGTAGAGGTCTGTTAGCTTCACATCCAGCTGGAAATAGTCTTGCAGGATTGAGACCTCAATATCCTCTTCTGTTAAACCTGCCTCTGTCTTCATGGTAACCTCTTCTACATTTTCTGCTTTTATTTTAGTCTCTTCTGCGTTTGAAGTCATCATCTTGACCTGCTCTTTTGTATCTAGGGCATTTTCTTCTGATTTGATTTTCTTTTTAACTGTCGCATTGCTGGTCTCAATCGGAGTACCGCTTTTCCTCTTCTGGTTCTTCCTCCCCGGGCGGGATGCTGAGGTTTGTTCTTCCACATGTCCGATGACGTGATAGAGGATGTGTGTGTCTGTTTGAGACAGTTTCCAGACACGTCCTGCCAGTACACCAGTCATGACACCGGAATTTGCCCATCTGGAAAGAGCAAAATGGTGTAACATGCACCCATGGAATTGGAAGAGAGTAACATGTTAAAAGCATGAGGGAAAAAGTAATGCGAGGGACCACTGTTTTTGTTTACATAATTTATTATGCGCATGCAAATTATTATAATTTATTAGTTTTTGCATAACATATGGTATATCATTGCTATTGTCCTTATCTATCAACAGGACATTGCATTAGACGGAGGTACATGGAGTTTGTAATACATGACTTTAATGACCAAGTTGGTGATTGGTGTTACCTAACCCGGCGCCGCCCCCCTCCCCACGTGTGTTTACCTGAAAGACTGGCCACAGGCAAGTGTCAGATCCAGCTGCAGCTCTGCTCTGCTGCAAGCAAAACTCCTCCAGACAATAGCCATTTAGTAAATGCACGTGTACTTCCCTCAAGTACCAAATATTTGGTACAAGACCTTCAGAATCACAGAACTTGTTTTTCAAAACAGGCTGCCATTTATACATCTGTTCTCGCGAGATTTGGTAACACGAGAAAACACGAGATTAGAAAGTCACAGCGCATCCCAACGTACAAAAACAAACCGTTACAAACAAAAGTTTTATTCTTTGAAAATATCACAATCTAAAATAATAAGTATAGTCTAATCATATATCAGTAAAATTGGACTACTTTGTGATTGCCAGAATTATTGCCGTTCTTTACAAATGGTATTATAGAATTTGAAGTACTTATCGTGTTGATGCGGTGCATGTCGCTAGGTAACCATGTAATCAAAGATGGCGGCACTTGATCGTCTGAACATTCTGCAACAAGATCATCCATAAAAGCGCAGTTTTCTGACGCAGGCCGAAATTTCAGGTACGTAGAATCCAACAGTGAAGGTGAAAAATACTGCACTTTTGGTCAATATTCATTTGAGGGCCATCGTCTGTGTTCTGAATGACATTTTACCCTTTTTTAAAGTTTTGAGATCGTCGAACCATAACACTGGCGATGATCGGCCGCGTTCCTATACGGTAGTCGATCGGCAAACTAGCGATATGTTGCTCCTGTGTGTTCTTTAAAAACTTCAGACTCACGAAGGCACAGGATCAACAGCATTATCATCTGCAATATTACCGGTATTAAGTAGTTAGGAACAACGTTACAGGAAGCTAGGGCACGAAGACCGCAGTGTTCAAACGCTTCACGTACAAATATTTGTGACTGTACGCATTGTAGAGCTTAGAGGTCATTCATGATACGTTATAGTACGTTGTCGTTTATAAAATCTACAAAGAAAACACGATTTCAATTTCCACTGAAACATCAAGCTGTTTTTTACATCCAGTAAATGGTTTACTTTTGCACCATTTGAACCTTTATAGGTCACCTTTTCTGTCTCTTGTTGGCAATTAAAATTAGGTCAGTTTTTGGCCTGCTCTTTTTTTTGCTGTGAGTGAAGGGACTGAGGTGTAAAACAAGCGGTGAACCACATAGACTTTAACAAAGATGTTGACAATGCTCTGATATAGTGCCAGATACCTTATGTTTGAGCTTCAGAATGTATTCATATTGAATATTCCTTGGGTACACTAGTACAGCTGGTAAACTTTTCCTTGTTGTGTGAAAGTTATCTGTTGTGACAGTGATAACAACAGATAGAATCCACCACATTATCAGTCAGAAATCAAAGTGGGATTTCAATTCGGCATTTACTTTGTATAGATGGAGATTATGGCAGAAGCATTTTGAAAGCTTAGTAACTCTTCTACTGTGGCCAAACATGAGGCTCAACTGTTTAACCTCCTTGGTTGAAATGAAAGACTGAGTTTTTTCTTGAAGGTAACAAAGTTATGTCTCACAGTGTCAGGTTCCATAGATACTGTGATTTCAGTGCTTCAATCCTTCCTGTTTGGAAACACACAATTACTGCCTTATAACTAGGAGTTTGCAATGCTATTCATACTTGTAATTACATGTTAAATCACATTACTGTGTTCACAATGCTCAGAAGCCCAGTACTGTGCAAACACTTTCAACAAGGTGCCGACAACAGGCGTCAGAATAAATGAGTTTGTTTTTCACAGTTGTACACACACAATTCACACACGCTGAGACTGATGCCAGATGAAGCTGTCAGGTTTCCAGGGCAGTGTTGGAACGGAATCCGTCATGTTGACTTAGGCTGTAGCTTTTTTCTCCTGTTCCCGATAACACAGAATCGGAAACCAAACTCCCTATTCTGGGCCACAATTGTTTTGTTTTCTTTACAAATACGCTAATGTGTGGCATTGTTTTGTGTACAAACAACATTTAAGTTGACTGTAGCTGGTTGCTGTGAACTACCGTTGTTGGACACTTGCGCTTGTGCTGCCTTTGTGCGGCACGTTAGTAGCTTGTGACAGATGTTTAGTTGAGTGCCTCTATGAGGAGAACTGAGGGTAAAAAATGGCACCAGTCTTCAGGAAGAAGCCGACAGTGGTAACGCACGTGTGCAAAGGTGAACTCTTTTCGCACTTTGCTTCTGGTACTTTTGACCCTACAGAAGGAGTGGTAACACTGTGTTCTCATGAAGTATGTTACCTCTTCAGATAATGGTCCTCAGACATACTATCAAGTCTACGATCAGGGATGGTTTTTTGTTTCCTGCCGTGCAGTTTTGGATATTAGTGTCTGCAACCTGGCCCAGGCACACCATGACAAGAAGAGATTGACTGTTTTTGAGACCATAATCAACCAAAAATTTTATTCCTGTTCCAGAATGTATTGGTGAGAGCGTCCGCCCGAATATGTTGAGTATTCCTGACTGGGTGAGAGGGCGGACGGCAGACACGCCAAAGTCGCTGCTGTCCCGCTCGCGCTTTGATCGATTACGAGAAAACGATGCCATACGCACAGCAGAAGAACGAGGCTACCTCCTGTCTCCAAGTAAATCATTCGTGTTGGAGCAGTGCCTCGGAAAGTCACAGTCCCAGAGCAGAGAAGGTGAGGCTAAAAACTGTTTATTTTGATAAGGGTATCCAATCCATGCATCCAAGGTTAAAGATCAAGGTTAAACTACTGCGCTTGTTGCAGTTACTGTGATTTCTCCTTATCTTATGTTCTACCTTTTTCAAGCGTAATCTTCTGTTAACCAACCATTTGCCTCAAATTTCAAGCATGGTGTTTTTGTCTATGATTCCACAGATCGCCAGAAGATCTATGATATCCAGATCGTGCGCATGACGCAGGCACATCTGCGGAACATCGGGTACATCCAGTCCTGCACACGACTGCAGGTCTGCATCCTCAGTAACAACTACATCACACGGTTCGACGCCCTGGCTGCCTGCACCATGCTCGTCAAGCTAGACCTCCATAGCAACCAGGTGTGTACCGTGGTCTTTTATAAACTTTTCAAGAATTGCCTTCATACAAAATACTGGTATTGTAGATAGGATATTGTAAGGCTATAGCATTAAACTACGCCATACTCTAAAATTCAATGTAGGATGGGCCAATCTCTCCAACTGATAGAAGACCCAGATCAGGTTTCTCCGTCTCCTTAGTTTTAAAAATCCCTGGCTGCTTAAAAAATTAATCTAAAGCTTTTTTTAGCTGTTTTTGCAGACATACATGTACATGTAGGCCAGAACACATTGTCGTCCAACAGTTAAGTCAATGTCAAAGCTGAGTACAATACGTTATTCCATTCGGAAACACACAAGCTCAAAGTCTTTCCACCATTGGCTTTGTTTGTTACAATCTTGTAAGCCCTGTGCTGTAGCAGCAAATAAAGAGAAGAACAGAGGATTTAAATCAATATTGACTGGCAGCTTAGATGCATACCTCACAGCTTTAGATGTAGATGAATGAGTCTTTAATGAGGGTGTAGGGGACCCCCATGTTGTTTCTGTGCTGTGCTCAACTACACATTGAATAAGTGCCAATATTTGCATATCATTACATGTATATTTATCAAGTGCAGTGAAAATTGCGAGCTAAAACAGTAACTTGTAATATTCCATGAATTTGCCTTCTTTGTTGAGTTTGCTGTTCAGGGCAATGTCACTTTCATTTCCACACTTTTGCCCTTTAAAAGATTTTTTGCTTGCATGCACCTGCTTCCAATGCTAACAACATCCATTGTCAAAAGCTTTGACGCTTGCTCTGCTAATGTAGTTGTTTCTGCTGATAGAATTACAGGGATGTTAAGAAAAACATAAAGCACTATAAGTGATCGCAACATTTTTCCGAGAGAATGGTGTAGAGTTTACACTGTAATAATTACTTTCTCCTGTGTACATGTACTACTGCCACCTTCATGACATCATACTGTAGCAGTAATTCCAGATTTTTCATGGTACTTTTATGTTCACGTTTTTCACACACTTCTGTACTGCGAACTTATCATTAACACTGACAAATCAATTGCAGACTTGTTTTCTGGCACCTGCTGCCACTGTGAACACCATTTTTCTCAGACTGTGCACTTTTACTATATGTGCATGTACCATGAACACAAAGTCTGTTATAATAGTACTGTAGTCTTAGCCATCTCAGCTAAGTTCGTTGCTCTGTTTCAGGTGTCGGTGCTGCCGTCTGCCCAGTTCTGGGAGGGGATGGAGCGACTAAAAGTCCTGTTCCTCCACGACAACCCCATCGGGCGGCTGGACTGTCTGCACAACCTGGGCAGCTGTCCCAGCCTGGTGGTCCTCACCATGTACGACACTCCCCTCAGCCTCCGAGCCAGCTACAGACATCATGTTGTCAACACCATCTGGTCACTCAAGGTACGTTTTTATTACTTTCTTTGAGAAGGACTGTATCGTCATGACTTGCAGATGGGTAAACCCAGGCGTGGAAAAGAAGGAATGAGGTTTCTGTCCCCCACTAGTTTTCATTCAAAATGTAGGTTTCCTCTGAAAATAGTGATATAGGATAAAATGTTGCCTCGAAGTTGGCAATTTTGATACAAAGTTTGAAACATGTGAAAGGTTATCAGACTTCCTGGGTTTAGGATAGAATTGTCATCTTGTTTTTTCTTATAAAAGATACAAATTAAGGTATTGTATGATAAAGATTGTTTTTCCTTCTGTCCACAGGTGCTAGATAACTACCTCATCTCTGATGAAGAGATTATTGAGGATTCTAACTTCGGTGGCAGGTTCTGTACCTTACACCCCTCGCTGTTCATCAACGTGGGCCCGAACACGCGGCGAGACGCGACCTTGGAGGAGGAGCTGGAGGACGTGAATGACCTTCTGCAGGCAATCAACGTGCTGCTGGCGCACTGTTCTCCCGTCCTGGTCATCCAGCGCTGGGTCAGGGGTCACCTGGGGAGGCAGACGGTCGCCAGGATGAGAGGACAGCAGCGGAGGTCAGTTTTTTTTCTCATTTCAAATATCTATAGGTGAATGAGGATACATTGCATTTTGTAGCCTGGGTGCCATCCTCCATAGTGTCTGCTCACTCCCTAATGTCACTGGCTACTTCTGTGACTTTAGGGAGCCAGCAGAAACTACAGAGGATGGCACCCAGACTAGAAAATATCCTCTTTCGTCCACTGATACAAGATAACTTGGCATATTTTACACTGTACAACTTGTGACAAAATGTATTTGCTGAGTGTAAGATTTGATCATAGTACACAAGATGAAACTACATAAGTCATACTGGTAGAAACAACATCAGGTGGTGTAACAATACTTGTTGTAATGGAGTAATCATCCTATAAACCACTCTGCCAATTATCGACCAACATTTGGTGCCTTTAGGCTGCCTATATGCAGGCAGAATTTTGATATCCATGTTAATGTTGATTTCCTCTATCTCTAGGCCTACCCCTAAGAAGCCCGAGGCCCAGAAAGAGGCGACACCGCCGCCCCCTACGTCCCCGATCCCGCAGACGGCCCGCTCCACCACCTCCAACGTGGGTCTGGACTACGACACGTACATGCAGAACCGGCGCCCCGGCTCCCGCCCGCAGTCACCCAGCGTCGTGTCTGAGAAACAGGCAGTCATGGAGGGGAAGGTGGACGACATGATGAGACTGTCTGCTATGGTGAGAATGATTTTCATACATCATACCCACAATATCCTCAAAATCAAGTTCTGCCCTATTCAGTGTTTCTGACATGATTTTTTTACAAATTAATGTGGATTGTATCAAAGTTCCAGGACTAAAAGCACAGTTAATCAATGATAGCCAATGATAAATTGATTATTTTTTTTTGGTGCTGGATCAAGTCAGACTTTTTTGTCTAGGAAATTGCCACCACCGTGCACAATACTCGTACACAAAGTACACAACAAATACTGAAGAACCTTACCTGTTCTTTTCACACAGGACAGAGAAGAGTTCTCTCCACAGAAAGCTCTGCCTCCCCCGGTTCCGACCCCCATCACGCCTGCTGCCACGCCCACCGGTGACGGTTCCTTCCCTCGCCGCAACCTGCACATCAACCTGAACAAGCTGCAGGAAGGCATGCTGCAGACACTGGACCAAAACGAAGCCATCACCATCGAGATCGTCAAGCGGCTGGAGAGCGGGCCGTCCAGTTTAGGACCACCGTCCGAGGGCCAGCGTTCGGGGAGAGACCGTCGGGCGAAGTCGGAGCAGAAGAAGCAGCGGAAGGTGTGTAGCAATGTGTTCTTAGAAGACCGTCACCTGTGACAGGAAGTTGTCATAACTGTCACCACGCAGTCCACATTTGTAACTGGTTAAACCTCTATAAAGTAGTTACACCACATTGTCTGACAAGACAGTTCTAGCAGGCAGTCACCGAGTACAGACATCTTAAATAGGCTCTCCTTTAGCTAAAGCAGTCAGACCATGGTGTCTGACAAGACCGTTCTAGCAGGCAGCCACAGAGTACAGACGTGTTCAATAGTCTCTCCTTCTGTATACCCTACAGGTTTACAAGACTGTGCAGCAGCTGCTGGGGCCACAACGGGACTTGGACCAGAAGCCGATCGTGGAGACTCCCGTGGAGGAGAGCGAGGTCCAGGTCCAGTTCCGACTGTCCGGGCTGAAACCCATGCTACACGCGGCGGATGCCGTGCAGGAAATGCTGATCGCAAAGCGGGAGGGGGCTGAGGACATTCGGTCTGCGGAGAGGGTGCACAGGGAGTACCTGGCCAGTCAGCCACAGCCAAAACTTCCCCCCAAACAGGTGGTCACGCTGGACCAGAGACTGTTTTCAAAGGCCCAAGGAACCATGGGTATGACGTGTTTCAAAGCCGTGCAGCAAGCGTACAAGGACAGGAAACGGGCAGCACAGATTGCAGAAAAGATGGAACAGGTTATGGCAATAAAGGACCAAAGAGAGCAGGCAAAAAATCGGGTCCAAGGGTTCATGCACCAGAAAAGGAACAATGCACTGAGGAAACGGGAAAAAGACGGTGTGGAGGTGTCTGAAGCTCTGGAAAAGCATGAGCTCAAACATATCAACTACATAGAGAAGCGATACGAGACAAGAGGGAAGGCGTTTGAGAGGACAAAAGCACGCTTTGCAGACTTAGCCTTCATGGCAGACTTTAGCAGTCAACACACATCTGTCTCAAATGCCTTGTTGCGTCACGATCGCCAAACGCGCAAGGAAGATGACTCCAGCGAGCGGAAGGACAAATACCGACAAACTCGTGAGCAGTCCCAGGAGCAGAAGGAGCTTGTTCGGAGATACCTGGAGCACAGACAGCTGATGCGACAGGCTGAGGTCTCCACAGAACGCAGCGTCCTGGACTCGAAAATGTTACAAGACGCCAACAACAGACTCATGGAGGCTCGCGTTCGCGTTGCGCAGCTGAAACAGAGAACGGCGACAGTTCAGGCGTTCTACCCCCTCCCACAGACAGGATCGCCGAGCTTTGATGTTCCTGAGAGCAAGTCTCCCCCCCTCCCCCCGGTGGGCAGTGTCGCACGGTCGCCCGACAGCAGCATCCGGCACCAAATGATGGAGGGGAGAATGCTGACCTTGAACTCAAACTTGAACCAAAGTCAAACTGTAGCTACACAGGTGTGATCTCTGACAAAAGGTGTTACAGTACACCAGAACATATGCCAAATGCTTTTTAATTGACTCAGGATGTTTCTGTTGGAGATATGACAATCTAACTCCAAAGAATATGAAGATCTTATCTGTATATACATGTATGTATTGAAATGTGTGTCAGAATTTAAAGAGCATTGCTGCTTTCTTGGAAATGTTGCTGCTTTTTACTGAGGACATTGTACATTAAATGGGGTGACGTGTGTGAGTTTATTTAATTTACGTGATGACAGTACAGTTCTGTCACAGTGGGTGTCTTGAATGTTTGTTTTTGCTGTTGCATTTTTTTTATGTTAACGGACATTCTAAAATGTAACATTTAGAACTGTCACTAACAGTAGGGGTCAGGGTATTTTACCGGAACTGGGAGATCGTTTACACTTTATGCTGGGTAATTCTTTGCTTTGATGTGTATTTCAATGTGTGCATTTTGGATGGTAAAAAATTTGTCTTCCTTTTTTTTGATAACCATTAGACCTGAACACTCAGGTTATAACAAGCCATCATTATTATGCAGTATTCATTTGTAGCCCCAACATTAGGCATGGTGTCCATCAAAAACACATATCATTGTGTATCATCAGAGAATAGCCAACAGGATAAAATGTGGAGTTAGTTAATAAAAAATAACTATAAATGGATTTTGACCTAATAATGCATCTTGGGGGTAATGCCATATCAAAGTAAACTTATAGATATTTCTTACCTCATGCACAAATGTTGAGGAAATCTCAATAGAAAATGCTGCTACAGACTGAGTCCCTGAGGCATTGTTGACTATCGGTAATAAAAACATCTGACATGAATAGTGTACCAGACTATTTTCCATTTCTGTGTCAAGTTAAACGAAGGTATAGGCTTGAGAAACACGTCAAGATATGAAATCTATTGAGAAGAATATCGAAAAGAGGCAAAACTATGTACCATAATTTATGTACCCAGTAAGGGGACAAATGCACATATAACTCAACAAGAACATATTTAACTGAAACAACTTTTACTGTAGCCAGCTTATTGTGCACTACAGGTTATATTTTGCTATCATAAAGACGAAAGTTCTGCCAACAGATATGTCCCTTTATGAGGCACCTGTAACGTACATTTTGCCTGAATCAATTCTCTCTTCTATCTACACCAGCCAGAGGATCCCGGGATGCATGATTGTTTATTCTACAGCAAGATTATCAACTGTTAGGACAGTGGAGGTTAGCTAACTTCATGATAATTTGTGGTAAAGCACAAATATAACAATCAAACAAAAGCAAAATGTTGAGATATCCATACATCCAGCACCAAATTCCGTAGTGCGCAACTATGGTTTGAATATTGAAGATGCTTTAATTAAGGGTAGGAAACGTTTCACAAGACACCCTGTACTTCTATCATTATCCTTTCAAACATCTTGAGATAAATGCAGGCCGGTGAAACCCCCTTTTTTTAAAGTAACTTAACTCTAACTTCAACATTGGAAGAAAAATATGTCAAGACATGTAACACATTTTTCACATTTTGCTTTAAACATCCATAATGACGCAGCAGAATTTGGCAGGCAAAAGAATGCTGTATAATCTTAGTATTAAGTTGCCCAAATATAAGAACTAGTGATTCACTCCTTATAGATATTGTGTATTTTATTCTTTGAATGCCATAAGATACTTTCAAATTGATTTTTGTTGATACTGACTTTATTGTCATAAGATGATATCTTTGAACACAATTATTAGGGCACATCATATATTTTGTTGTATTTGACAATTTGAAAGCCTCTTCCATCAGTAATAATGAAGCTACTGAATGGTCTGGTGGTCTAGCACCACTGTACACTGTACAGTGTATGTTAAAGTGAAACCCAGGCCTATAATGTTGACCTTTCTCCTAGGACTCATCTTGAGTACACAGTGTCACATAAGAACAACACATTCAATATAATCCAACTCTACACTTGTGCATTTGCATTTCAAGGTCCTCCCTTCCTCTCTCTCATTGGCTGTGCCATTTTCACATTGAGAGCATCATGGGAAGGTAACCTCTGAAGGGGACCAAGGGAAGGGACAGAACAACATGAGCTCCAAGACTGTGAAGCTTGGATAACTAGATCAACATGCAGTCAGAATTTTCAATTGCATGGCAAAATTTGTGTCTTGGAAGACAAAAAATCTATCAAAAGAAGAACATCAGATCTACATATCAGACAGTTATCATAACCACTATGATCACATTTCTCAGTTACAAAGCTCTTTGGCTATTTACAAAACATATGTAGTCACTGTGTGAGTGAGGATGGCATTTCTATCCTCTCAGTGCAATATGGTCATCACCTCTGGAGTTTCTTCTAGTCTAAAACAACTCAACTACAATGTGCTGAATTCAACTTGCCTGTGGTGTAACTACATGTATCTAGTACATGTTTTAAAAGTGATTCACAAGTGATATTCAGCATTATCTATAGTGTAGTAAACAAAGGGCAAAACTGACATCCGTAATACTTGCTCACTGTACTGGTGATTGACCCAATGCTGGCATAGTATTCACCATAACACACAACTGCACGCAATCATCGATTTTGCTTCAGAATCTGCAGAAACAATAACACAAATAATGACCGAAAGAGAGCATAAATATGTTGTGGTGCTTTGCCAAATGATTAGCAATTTTTCATACCTTTCTTCATACCAAAAGTTGATGATTGGTATAGTTCCCTTATATTCCATTGCACTAATATTATCCTCTAATTCATATATCTATTTACAAGGGCGTGCTGGTATCATAACACTTCTCCTACCAAACACAACAAAGTGGCAACATTCTAATATCAAGCTTATTTCATATTTTCAATTTACATCTAAGATACCATTGGCATTGATCAGGGTATACTTCAAATGACTTTTCAATCCTGTTTAGAACTAACTTTAAGCCACATCTCAACTTGAAGTACAGTACTGTAGTTACAACATGTCAGCATTCAAAACCTGGTTAATACATTTTGACAGATAGTAGTGATACAGTTTCATACAAGCTCCAGACTACTGGCCAGACAATTGGCCGTGCATTCTTTTTCTCCTGTTAAAGGAGTACTGTGGAGGTTTTCTTCAGGATTCTGTTGGTAACTGTTATTATCAAGGTGCAACTGTTAAGGCCACACCAATTTAATCTGTTGGTTCTCGGATTTTTTCAGAAAAAATATGAAGCGACAGGGCGAAAAAAATAAAAATAAAAACAGGTCTAGGCATCCTGTTATAGGCTTAAATGCTACAAAATGAGCCATGAAGTCAACACAAAAGGCTGGGTAAAAATTTAAACATTGAATTTTGAACTGTTAATCAAACCACTGCAATGATAGATGGGGAAACTGTAACAACTAGGAAGAAAAGGACTTTCCTCAACTGTTGGGGGCAAAACATGAGCATTTTTCAGTTCATTCAGAATCAAATTTTTTTTTTTTTGCAAATCAGAAAAAAAACGAAGAGGCGAATCCGAGAACCAACAAATTAAATTGGTGTGGCCGAATTATGATGATTATTGTTGTTACATAATATTATGTTGAAAAGGCAGGAAACTACAATGACAAAAAATTGAAGTAACTGTTTTACCTTCAAATCACAATAAACATTATGATTTGAAGGTACCTAAAGTTATGGAAATTTACTGTGAATACAAATGTTTCCTCTTTTGATGGTATCCTACAAATGTTTAACATGACCATTTGATGTTTGAACATTTGTAGGTTGTTGTTGATGTGGTAAAAGTTTGATTTCATCCTCTACTATAATGTTGGAGTTTTGGGTGCTGTAGTTGATGTGGGCGTCCTTGGGGAGGAAGAAGAATCCTTCTTTGTCACTTCCTTGATCGATGTGAGGGTCTTCTGGAACCAGCTGTTTCTGGAGGCCTGGAAAGTAGGAAAGTTGAACAATAGGGACTGTCACAACACAATAAAAATGCCATGAAA
Organism: Branchiostoma belcheri; assembly: GCF_001625305.1. Lineage (NCBI taxonomy): Eukaryota > Metazoa > Chordata > Leptocardii > Amphioxiformes > Branchiostomatidae > Branchiostoma > Branchiostoma belcheri. Next base: position 5,321,428 of record NW_017804353.1, read on the forward strand.
AAGACTTTCAAGTACAGACTGATCCATATCCACGTGGAACAGGTTACCATACAGTAACCATCTGCAGCTAAAAAGAAATTTTGGCATGAGACTCTTGTATACATGTATATGCATGTATGCAAGTCACATCAAAGTACCTGTATCTCTGACAGAGCGGCGTTGAGTTGGTGCTCCAGGTCCTGGTTCTTACACTCCGCCTCCACCAGCTGCAGTTTGGTCTGTGCCAGCTCCAGCTCCATTTCTCGCAGCTGCTTCTTCACTGCCTGAACATCTGGATCTGTCAACAGAACATTGTGTTATTAGTGCTGAAGGACGTTCCATGTCCCTGTCCTTAGTGCTGCATGACTTTCCTTCACCGAGGTTTGTTCTTTATGTGTCAGCAGATTAATAAGCTTTACCAAGGCTGTGACAGAAGTGTGCTATCTACAGGCTTGATAAAGATACACTAGTACTACATTTTCTTTCATTGAATTTTGTACAACACATACACAACTGTGTCAGCCTACCATCTGACTGTGTCTTTACTGACATATAACTGTACCAAGATGTTCATACCAATCTAAGATTAGTACACTGTGATTATGGCGATATCTTTGCCACATACAAGTCCATGTAAAAATACATGTATGTCATTAAAGTAGGTCACTCACTCTCTGTGCCATCTGGTGTCTCTGGTAAGGCTTCTATCTTGACGTCTCCGTTCTCGGTGAACAGCTTGCAGCACTTGTCACATGTCTTCACTTGGCCCTGACAGACAAAGACACTAAATTAGTATGGATTAATGAATAACAAGGACATGCCTGACTATCATATACTTTTGAAAAAAAAAACTCAAAGATTAAATTTCTTCCCTGTAGTAAATCTATTACTAAAAATCCTATGGCAAGTCCTCAAAGTAAAGGACTGTAAGTTTGCTACCTTTTATACCAAAGTTAGAGAAATGCATCCTGACCTTTATTCTTGCCAGCTCCTCCTTGGCAGCAGTCTGCTGATGCTCCAGCCTCTCACTTAGCTGGGTACAGATCTGGGGGAGGGGAGGGGGGCAACACAAAAGGGTTTAACCCTTGCCACTCTACAGAGGGTCTTGCACTGATATAACATAATGGATTAACCACTACCACTCAAAAAGACTAAGAGACTTTTACATTGTACTTTTTTACTTTAATCTACAGAGGAATTTGGCCTACCTGCTTGTAGTCTGCGATGATTGTAGCATTTCTGTTGATCTCCTTCTCTGTTCGCTCCAGCTCTCTCCTACACATGTCCTTCAGCTGGGTAAACCAATCACAGATCAAGTATAATTAAGATAAAGCAACAAGCTTAGTTTGTTTTCATTCACACTGTTGACTTGGGGTCTCCAGAGACAGTCTCCTAAAGCAGTATCAAATGTCATAATGTCAAATTGTATGGTCTTATGAGGTATACAATCAACTACTTTTGAGTATAACAAACAAACAATCCTTTAACATATCCTAAAATACAAATACTGTAAAAAATGTATCTGAGAAATGAGTTTCCGTAAACAATTTCAAACCTGAGTAGACTCCACTTCAAGTCGTTTCTTCTCCTCCTCAGCATCCACCAGCATCTGTTTGGTCGCCAGCAGCTCCTTGTTCAGGGTGTCAGCCTTGTCTTCTGACTGTGAAATAATAGAGACACTGATCTAAATGATCTTTTCAATTTTTGTATTGGTCTTTTGATTTTTAAGATAGAAGACATATCATAATTCAGCAATATATGACAGGGAAGTCCTTCAGCACTAAGGACAGGGAAGGTGCTTTAGCACTAAGGACAGGGAAGTCCTTCAGCACTAGGGACAGTGACAGGAAGTGTCCTTCATCAGTAAGAAAAGGGTACAGAGACACAAATTGAAGGGCAAAGTCTGTCACAAACTGCACTCACCGCATCCAGGTCCTTTCTAAGGGAGATCTTGCTGGTAACCAGCTCGTAGGCGAGGTCATCATTTTCCTGTTCCAGCCGCATGTTCCCCTCCATCAGCCGCTTGTTTTCTCTCTGAATAACAGTGAGAAAAACAGATTGATGTCAAGGTTTTGCATTGGTCCATGAATACCGTTTGTGGTATTGAATTACCTTTATGAATACTGTAATGTGAATTTTATGTTTGGAAAAAAAAACCATACAGTCAAACACAACCAAATGTCGCCAGTGTTTTTTTGTTTTTTTTAAAATCATACTTGTTGTGTTCTTCTGTGGTAGTGTTTACCTGCAGTCTCTCCACTGGGTCCTCCTGCTGCATCTCCTGCTCCTTCAGGGTGTAGTAGTCCTTCTCATGCTTCTTCAGCTTCTTCTGGTTAATCTGAGGAAAACATTTTATTTTGAATGATTAAACAAATCAACCAAAGCATCATCTACACTGTACATGTAATTGTCATAAATGAGTAGATCACTAAGGACTGGGAAAGTCCTTCAGCACTAAGGACAGAGACAGGGATAGAACAAAGTTTAAGCCCACCTTCATGGAGCAGGCTAGCCTGAGCAGCTGCTGTGCGTTCTGCTCCGAGCGGTACAGTTTGGGCAGCTGCACACGGAAGTACTTCAGCACGCCCTCGAAGTCCAGCGCCAACAGGTCCTTCCTGGACGTCTTCAGCAGGGCCAGCGCAATGTTGTAGGTCACGTCAATACCCTGGAAAGCAGTGTCTGAATTATTTCACTCTTTATCAACTGTGTCTGTCAACTGTAACCAAAGACTACGTAAAGAAAGGGACAAATTCTAGGCAAATTTCATGACACCTAGGTTCAGTGGCTAAAGCCCCTAGACTTTCTCTATCAACTGTGTGTGTCATCTATAACCAAAATCCCTGTATAAAAAAAAGGACAAAATTCGAGGCCAATTACCATGACACCTAGGTCAAAAATAAAAGTGTGATACAAATAATTACAGAGAGAAGCTCAAATATAGAAAAAATGCCAAAGACAAGAAACCAAATTTCCCTGTCCCTACAGGACAGTGGAATTTCATTGACTGTAGAATCAGCTCAAATCACATTTCAATAGAAACAGTAAAGGTTTAGTATAATAGGAAGGCTCTAAATTGTTTCACCAGATTTTTAACTGTAACAGTAAAAGCATTGAAGCTTTCAGACGGCATCCACCATCTTTCCTTAGCTACTGATGAAGACAGCCACTTGACAAAAAGGACGAGACCTACCTCACTGAGAAAGATGTCGATGATGCGGAAGACCATGTAGAGAGGAAACTTGGCAGTGAAGAGTGTGAGGAACCACTGAGATGCGTACATGTGGGACTCAATGTTCATGTTCAAAAAGTGCTGGTTCAGATCCGGGAGGTAGTCCTGTGAGAGAGAGACATCCCTCAATAAGTAAACATTAATCACCACAAAGTTTATTGCAAATTCATGCCCAAGGGCTAAATTCAAGAACATTGGAAATCATAAATAATATTTAGTAAACAGTAAAAATGACCATAAAATAATACTATAAAGGCTACTTCTAATGTAGCATGACTACAGCATTGTAGATTCAGTTCCCTGTAACCGAGTACTTTGCGTTCGGGAATGTATCCATAGCAGCGACACCTGTGCTATGCAATGTGAATCAGTCATAATTGCCCTGAGGAAGGTGACAGACGGTCACCGAAACATCAGCTGGATGTGTAAAGAGTCTTTTTATTCAGTCTCACAAACTGTGTTGCAGTTCTCATGATACCTGCTAGGCTGCTCTTTGAAGCTTTGAAAAAGAAAACTACAATATTTCTCCATACCTCTATCAATCTCTCCAGCACGTAGAACCTCATGTGCAGCTCCTTGAAGTCTTCCTTGAACAGGTCCCTCAGGTTGTAGTCAAACATGGCCTTCACCAGCACACAGAAGGCCTGCTCCTCCGGCATCTGGGAGAAAACATTTCATAGTACCATGCTGAACTTTATTCCCACACCAGGGTACATTGGGATCAAATTTTCAATGGCCACTGTCGCCTTCATCAGGATTAGCAATGACGACTGCCTTCATCAGGATTAGTAATGACCAATCACTTTCAAACATAAATCTCCAAGAGTTATGAACACATGACCTTGATGGATATGTGACATTAGCAATTGGTCAAATGTGCCACTCGTGGATTCACACTCAGAAGTGATTGGTCATTGTGACTTATCCTGATGATTGGTTCTTGAATTTGATCTTCTGTGTACCCTTGTGTTGGAATAAAGTTCAGCATTGCACTATCATGATTACTACTACCACAGATGAACTTCCGCGAAAAGAGTTCTATCATAATCTCATTCAGTAACTTCTGTGATATATATGAAATATTGCTCTATATTGTACTTTGAAATCACTTTTATCTAGAGGTACTCAGAGGGTGCCTCACTGCACCAACTCAGTACTGGTGCACTGGCAAGTTAGAAGGCAGAAGTTACTTAGCAGAAACCATCAGCAACCATAATGTCTCTGCTGAGTGCTTTCCTGACATATTGCTTGTTTCAAGTCCATCCTTACACAGCTTTATCAGCTCTACTGGCGCCTCCAGCAGACTATAGTTGTAACTTACATGTACTATACATGTCAGGCTAACAGATAGCTGAGACAAACAGAGGTTTAGTGCATTACCATTCGATACTTTCTCTCTGTTACCCTTGATCTAGCTTCTCCCTTTCTTCAAGTTTAGTGGCCCAGCTATAAAGTTCAAGGCCTCCATCATGGCTTTCAAAACCATTCGTAAATTTCCAGCATGCACATTCTGGATTATTTTTCATTTGGGAGCAGTGTTCTAGTCAATGTCTGTCTTTTCATGAATTGAATTTTGTCACTCATGACGAACAAAAATTTTGCCCAGTCTGGGTGAACACGCATTGACAGACTCTACAAGCAAAATTTTTATTTCAAAATGCAGGAAACAGTGTTTCAAAGGGTCAAGATTTCAAAAATTTGCAAGGAGAGTATGCCCCTGCAACTCTGCTTGGGAGTACTGTAGCAGTCATGTACAGTATGTTGTTTGAAAGCAGACAATATAAGACATACAAAACTTAGTTGATCACAGACTGCCCTCTCCTTAAACATCATGTATAGTATAACGTGCTGTTTGAGTTCGCTTTGCAAGCATGTGAAGGAGATACTTTATCAGATTAGCAACTACTTTCCTTATATATATATAATAGTGTTATTGACTGATGTGCAACTCACATGAAGCAGTAGTGATGCCGCCAGGAAAGACAGCCCCTGGCAGTACCCGATCTCCTCATCAAACACGGAGTACGCCTTGCTGATCTTGTACAGCGACTCCTGACCCAGGCTGCCCGTGTCCTTGAAGAACTCGTGAGCAGGGAAAGTTCTGTTGATGTCTCGCTGGATAACTTGCTCACAAGGAGACTCCTGAAGGAAAAAAAAACAAACAAACTTGGGATCAAAACTAGATGGCAACATTTTGGACTTTCCTGAAAGATACAACCACTTTTTGTACTTGTGATGCCCTTATCCATCAGTCATACGGTAGTGTTGAGTCATGCTGAGTATGTACATGTAACACACTGTACACACTACTGTAAAAACATGGACTGTGACCAACCATATAGTCATAGTGTTGTTATGACGTAAATAAAGATAACTTTATTTAGTTGTTTAGTCTTAGCATAACCATGGAGGTAGACCTCCATGGCATAACATACCATAACAACATGTCAAAAGTTACATCTTAGCTAATACTCAGTACACCACTTAGTAATACCAACATAATGCATAAGAAAAGAGGCCCATAGCCTGTCAGATTGTATTCCTAGAAAGCTAGCCTTCCTTGTAGATATTGCATGTGCAGCTTGACTTGCTTTAAAGCCAGTCTTTCTGAAGTCCAAATGACTTGTAAACTGACGGTGTTCTGCTGAATGCAGACTGTGATGTTGACCTTAAAAGGCCCATGTCCTTCACAACCTTTTCAACCTACTTTCAAATTCATTTGATTTTATGTACATCTTGGGAACCTGGCAAGACTGACTTGATTTCCATGGGGGCCCATGCCGTACAATATAATGTAAAGACTATTGGATGAAAGAAGAATTAGAAGGACAATAACTCCAGAATACACAAAAACCTCTAGTCAAATCAGTTCTTCTACTGTCCATGAATAATTTTGTATGACATTTTGGGGTAGATACGAGTAAATCAAGTTTGACCATCATCTGACAGCAGACCGATGACAACAGAATTGACTGAAAGAAAGTCATGTCTGTTCAACCTTCAAAGTTTGTCTGCTTAGTTAGGCTTCAGTCAACCACTAAGTTAGTTTAAACTGTCACTTTTCCCTAACAGAGCACACACATTGTGCTCCACATTCTGCCTAACTTAACAGAGCTGACTTCTAAAAAAACTGTGTCAAAGTTTCACTTTTCTTCTTGTCTACATCAGTCTTGGGGGGGGGTGATATTAACAGCTACATAGTAGAATCTGATGTTCAATCACAATGCAGTTGACACCTATTTGCCATTCTAACAGTGGAAGCAGTAACTGTCATAATGGGGCTAATCATGTTTGATGTGATATACTCCCCGGAGTGAAAATGTGCCGGCAGGATGAAGTGATAACATTTATAGTTATGTCAGGTTGCTTTTACTGCATTTTTATCGCATGCTGCACCTTGTGATACAGTGAATAACACACCAAACTAAAACATTTGGAGGAACTTTGTCTGCAATAAATTCAGGTTTAATACCCACGCGTGTATACTTTGTGACAACTTTGGGAAATGCAGTGACTGTATAATATTTGAGGTAGGTCAAGGAAAGTGTTACGCTACTGTCTAGTTGCACACAAAGTTTTCATCGTAAAACTCACGAATAAGCATAATTCATGAGCTAAGGCAGACAGGGTATGGGAGAGTGTCTACTAGACTGTCCTTTAAGTACAGGAAGTTGCCTTGAGGTATATTAGAGCCATTCATGAGATGCTATTATGTTTGAATACTAGGACATGAAAAAACATTTTGCCAGAAGAAGACTAAGTGCAACTTGATTGCATGTACATCAAGTTACTTACATATACATACATACATTTTATGTACATACATGTGCATACAGTTTGCAATCTTAAAACCCTTGTCCTACAGATCCGTAATACGTGGCCGGCTCTCAAAATTTAACGTACAGCGTTGTCGGTACCCCCTCCCCCCCATGCAGGCCATTGTAAAAGGATCCCAAGAGTGTTGCCAATTATGGATCCCCCATGTGGATACCTTCCCCTACAGACAGCAGGATGTATTGTTTTTTTTAAAGCTTTGCAGACATCTTAACCAGACTGCCTTGCATGTGACCAGCCCATGATAGGATGGCACATCGATATCTTACCTTCTATTTTGGTCTTCGTAATGTTCGGAGAGATCCAATACCTACATGGGCCCTGTTTCTCACATACTGTGGGTGAGAATGGATCTCCAATAGCAGTCTGATTCAGAGTGCGATTATGCCATTCTTTCTTATGCACGGTGAAAGAAACTATCTCAAATTGATCTCTTATCGGTGTGTGGATGCCTATTACTGGCCAGATTTTCAGCATTTCTACCAGCAGTCTTGGTGCAGAATCAAACATTTAGAGATTGTTCCATTACTGACCTCAAAATAAAGACACAATCTCTTCACTACTGGTACATTGGGAAGAACAGTGAAGGGGCAGGACTTACATGACAAAACTTACAGAGAACGGGACTTGTGAGTGACCTAAAGTTGAGCAGAAACTCAAGAAAAACGGTACAAGCAAACAGCCCTGAGTCAGGATAAGTTGATATCTGTTAATCACTATTCCGAGAATGCCTACAGTATTCTTCACACTTGGTAGCAGAGATCTGAGTGCTTTTCACAACTTTGCCATTGAGTTGCCCTCACAAAGGGCACGAGAAGAGACAGCCGTGATCTTCTTAATCTACCTAACACACTTTAATTTGGAAAACCCTCATATTTTCTGCAAGATGAGACAGAGATTCCCCATGCCAAATCTTCTGCAAGTCCAGACTGATTGCCAAGTCTCCTACCCTCATACTGAAGAGGAGAAAGTAGTCCACACGGACATGATGTAAGAGTGGGTGATGTACTTCTAGGTCTTTCATTAAGGTTGGCTTCTGTAGGCACCACAGAGCTGGGATCAGGATCAATTCACACACAACTTTTCTATAGCAGCAGTTTTACTGCCCTTGATTTCATTGTTGGAAGCACAAATGGTATTGGCAGGGTTGGGTTAAATGTTTGGGACAAAATCTTGTGTCGTAAGATACCAACATTGTAGAGTTTTTACACAGGCCATTAGCAGATTTAATTATCTTCTGGCATTTACTTGCGATTTTCATCTTCTGAGACAAAAGGGTGACATGGAGGACATTTTGTTTGTACAATATGTATGTGCAGTTCTCATCGGGTAGCTAGAGACAGTGATGCTATACTGTTTTTGGTATTTCAACAGGAATAGTTCTGTGAGTTTTGTGCATGTCCAGAGTCTGAGGATTTGTTGTAAAGGGCAATAAAAAGGTTGAAACTGCTAAAAAAACAACCATCAGCATGGAAAATAACCATCCTGGCACAGGTACAATGAACTTGCCATTAATATCTTACCGACAGCTTATCAATCTTCCAATCTGCCAGTAACAACATGAACATGTTACATACTTACACTGACGATGTCTACAGAAAACTTTTAATCCTCTGCTGGCAGCTCTCAGCAGTGTAATTTTTAATCAAGAACCAACCTTGGCATCCCTAGTAGTAAATCTTTCCTCCAAAGACAACTAATAGTTGATGGATCACCTGGTTTGCTTGTTAAAACCTGCTTGCGGTAAGCTTTCCAACACTGACTGATGTCCCTAACAACAGTTCAGATTTCAGCACCTGGACAGGACCCGACACCTCTGCCACAGCACTGGGCTTAGACAGACAGACGGGAGGGGGAAGCAGGGATTTCTAAAGCCACAAATCTTTGGACAAGACTTAGAATTTCTGTCCGTGATGGAAAGAGAGGATTTCCATACGTATCCAGTCCATGCATCATGCTGCTCCGGCTGGCAGAAACTGACGGCTGGCGGAGGCGAGCCGACATATTTCAAACCGTTCAAACCGGTGAAGCGTGTCTTGCCTGTGGCACAGTAAAGGGCCGGTTGTCAATGCCATAAGGAAAACGGTCCATCACACAACCGGCAGTTCCGGCTCTCTGATAGGAATCAGCGGTTTACAAAATTCTTAATATCACTTGTTCCACGGTTCACTCTCCTCCTTTACCATCTTTAGAAAGACGTATCACTTTTAATAATGTGGCATCATGGATTTGTAATATTATTAAAGCTTATGTCTTAATTTTGCAAACAGTAGTGTAGAAACACTAAATGAGATGGCTGACATGGCACATTAGCAGAGACAGAATATTTGGTCTAGACAAATGTTGCATTCACATGCACTTGTTACGCATAATTCATCTTCATAATACCCAGCAATGCACAACTGCATAGAAGACATTAGGGTACAGACTACAAGTTCTTGGCTTTCACATTATAGAGCAAACGGGAGGGTTTTAAACCATATTTTCACCCTCAGCAAGAAGGCTGAACCAAAGCACAAATGCAGAGTTATCTAAATCAGTCTGCAGGAATCAGATCAGGATTGCCAGTCCTGCTGCCATTACCTACGGCCTTGCCTCCTGACTAACAAAGAACTTGACGAATGAGAAAGATTGAGACATGGGATAAGATAAAGAAGGACTAATTTCCAGAGAAGGACAGATTACTCAGGACTGCAAGTAGATTGATGTCATCAGCATGACTCCCTTATTTGTACTTTCAAATGTGGATGGAGACATTTGGGTATAATCTAGACACATAGTTTCACAGGGCACATGTACTGTGGAGTTATGGGGACAATGCAAATGACACAAGTTGGGTTTCAAAAATGATGCGTGTCAAAACTTTTTAATCCAGACAAATAGTTTCTCAGGGTACACTTACTGTGGAGCTACAGTGATTATGCAAGTGACATAAGTTGGATATCAAAATTCATGTGTGTCAAAACTTTTTAAGTCGAGAAAACAAGACTGTTTTGAGCATGTTACTAGTATTTGAGTCAAGGCCTGAACAATATGTTTGACTGCAAAATTTGCCTGATTCAGGGGGGTTTCTTTAGAATTTCATGTTCTTTCTGAGAGTAGGTACATGTACCAGCTGGGATATACTGTTAGTTCATGATCTTTCTAGTCGTTAATTTTGATGTAGCTCAATTTCTCCTTACTTTTCTTTTACTGCTTTCAGTGCTTTTATGATTATGATATTCCAGTGCCCTATGATAACCGGATGCCTATTGAGGAAACTAATGGTGATCAATAAAGAATCAAGAGTCAGAGCAAATATTGCGACTCATGGCTGATGTCAGAGTCCACATTCCCAATAATCTGCATGTTCATCAAGCTGTATCATACACCTCACATACTAATGGTGCCCTCTGTCAAAGGCCGCCTGGAAAAGTCCTGACAAGTCTGATTAAGATTTCACAGATGCTCAGCAGGGGCTGAGGTTGACATCAGAGGGTGACGCACATTGACACGTAATTTGGAACGCAGACGGAATAAAAGCAGTCTGTGAAAAACATCATCAATGCATGCAACGAAAGTAAAATGTCATGACGTAAAGGTACTTTGGAAAGGGGTGGGAAGGATGGTAGGGGAAACATAACTTTTCACGGGATGAAAATCAAAACTGTACAAGAAAATCGATGGAACTATTTCAAGATCATTGACCTGAAGAAAATTCTACCAGAGAAGAAAATTATTTTAAACTTAACAAAGAGATGACTATTCTAAAGCTACAGCCTGATGCCTGGTGTCCAGTACTTACATGTACAAGATGAGCAAAGTCAGGAAGACTGTTAGATCGAAAGATGTAATGTCACAAGAAATCCAGCACGTCAGTAGACAATTAAGGCACATGAACTACCAGTCACATCTTCAACAGTTACGCAATGCCAGACAATCTACAGTTAACTTTTGTTACCAGTCTGTACTGTATCCTTCTTTAATTAAGTTAATCTAAGATATAGAGCCTAGGGCTGATGTCTTCATATATTGTGCCTGAGACATAACACTGGTGCCATCTTCCTTGTCTGGCACCATCCCAGGCTGCTCCCCCCCTTGATACCAAGTCTACTAATTACAAAATGTACTACTAAGTCTTCACTGCTTCCAGCAATGCTACCGATCTATTTCACTCATTTTGTGTGCTTCAGTTGCACACGACGGTGCCCGTGATGTTTCTCTGTCGGAAGTTGTTGGCATGTTGTCAATACTGAATTAAACACACCTGTCAGTGTGATCACCTCAGAGGGGCCAGTGATCAGACAGAAGCTGATGATTGCAACCAGTGCAAGACAGTGGGTAACCTATGCAAGTATTAGTCCTAAATATCACAAAAATGAGTTACAGTATTCAGTTTCAAAAATAGAAACTAAGTCAATGCACTGACACTCACATGCCAAAAATCTATCTTCTTCCCAAATCAATTATTTTATTCCTTGGTGGTTTTTTACAATCCGATACTAAGTGTTCTAAAAATGTCATTCTTTTTCTGGCTTCGGATATTGACTAGTGAAAATGTGCTCAGTTGATGACATGACAGCAGGCAGTTCTGGGAGTTACTAGAAGTCTCAAAATGTTTGCAGTGGTTTAATTTTCACAGTACACATGTATTTGTGGTGTCTTCTTAACAAGGTATTATGACACTATGAATTAGTGTTTTGTATTTTCTATTGCCCCACGGAATTGTTCAACGGTGGACTTCAAATACTGCAAAAACCTCCTTTTCCCACATACTGCAAAATAAAACCACAAGGAAAGTAAAATTAAAAATGTATTTTACAGTAGACAAAATTGAATACACCATGCATATGTTATCATATCCGAATCATGAAGCAAAGGTCCACAAGATTGCAAATTAAATTTTCTCTCTCTCTATGCCATAGCCACGGCAATGAATATAGAGTTGGCGATGCCTGTACATGCTTTCATCTGTAAAACCTTTCAGTTGGATAACCCAGTGTATACCGTCACTATCAAATCTGTTGGAGCAACCACATAGGTCAGTACAAAAGCCTGTAGGACACTCATATTTTGAAATCTCGTGCAATAGTCAATGCCCTTGTACAGATCTGGTCTGAAGTCATACAGGTTCCCCATGCATAAAACATCTGTTGTAGCAAGGCCTCGGTGTCAAGTCAGCCCCCACAAAAACTGATGTTTAATTCGCCTTCTGGCTATTCCATGTTTCCACACCCATTTCCGTGTCATGTCATTGATCCCAAGCAATTCTGTTTCTACCATCTGTTGTCATGTTAGTCATTAAACAGCAATTGTATTGCACAAACAGGACTGGTAGGTTCTATGTCCGATTTTGAAAGATTACAAATTAAAAGGAAAATCATAAATAGGACAAAGCATTAAAATTACTTAAAAATTTATATCATTCTGCCTTCACCATAGTCATACACTTCCATGCTTTTCTACATGTACTTGAGAGTCTTACAGTCGGTAGAACACTTGATTAGCAGCCATGCAAAACTTTTATCACCCAACTTCCTCGAAGCTTTGGATTCAAGAAGCGTATTAGAAATTGATATTCCAGGCATACCTATCTATCTCGGGTCAGGTTGAGTGTTAAGGCCGAGAAAATGATACCCAAAGGGACTCATTAGACCAGCAGCAGGAAAAATGACCCATATTGAAGACTTGAACGAGAAATACGTCATCGCCCTGCCCTTTGGCTTGACTCAGTGTGCCCTTCAAAACTTAAATCACCAGTGCAAACAGAGTTAAAGGAAGAAAGTTATTCATGTATTCTGTAGAGATAGCGAGCTAGGTCTTGCTCTCAAACCTTGGTATTGTAAGTTGGTTTCACGCAGTTCTTTGATTGGACTTAACAAGACATTTCGTTAGTTGCAAAAGCTAACAACTAGCAATTTCAGACCCTAAAAGCTTTGAAATTATGTAACGGTCAGGTATGTACGAAAGGTGAAACTATTTTCCATGTCAGCAGGAACAAGTTGAGTAGAATCTAAAAGGTTTTATTGAAAGGTTGTCATGTACATATGACTGAGAATGTCATGTAACAACCCTACACATATACACCAACTTTTGGAAGTTTGGAAGTAAAAAAAAAAGTTAGTTGAAGTGTTTAACCCTCTTCCTCCTTCTGATGTATTTATACCTCAATTGTGGAGTTGGGCAGCAGACAAAAAGTGGAAATTATTTTAGCATTTCAAGGGAAATTTGGATGGCGAGCTCTTTTACTACTTCTCAGAAAGAATGATGATGAGAAAGAATATTCATAATATATGTTTGAAGGCTCTTGTTATAGTCGAGCAGAATGAAGGGCTGCAAGCACACTAAATATGGCTGCAATGCTCCTGCTTTGGTGAAATGTCAATGTTATCAGCCGTCCTTCTGCACTTTACACAGCCGTAAGCCTGTCTTTTATGGACTTTCCTTCTGCCATCAAGCATCACATCAAACAGTATGCACGTTAATCTGTCTGGCAATATCACCACGTCACAGACTACAGCACAGCCGAGGTGCAAGGTGTCTTCCAATGATTGCAGCAGCATCAAGTGCACTCGTTTGATAGATGAGTTCTAGGAAAGGCCCCCCAGGACATTACAGACAGTTTAGAACTATAATGTTGTCAAAATGTCTGCAACCTCATCTTTGACCTTGCAAGGTTACGAAATTTACCACCATTAGAAAGAGAGCGATGTTTTTGATGAGTGTACATTTCCGCGATTGTGGAGAGGTAGATCTTACACTTGCGCTCGGCATTGATGATACAGATTTACCACTGAAAGTCAAGCAGTAATAACAGTGATTGAATGTGAAGAGCAATAAGTATCATAGCACAACATGATTGCTTTGCAGACAGTTTCTAAGGAATATGGGGAACTTTTAACGAGCAGTAAGGAGGGCACCTCACCACAGGTGTTTCACTGTATGTCTCCTGTTAATATATTATGTAACCTTTTGAGAGCAGTAGGAAAGGTTGCTGTATCAAAGAGAGAACGGCTTAATTGGTGATTTGGGAGAAGGCTTGCACCTGGTATGGGCACATGGTAATATACAGGCTCTTAGCAATCTACCGGATCAGACACTTTTTGCAGCCACTTCTGACATTAATGTTGCCCTCTTGGTTCAGCTGTCTCTCTTGTTTCCTCTTTAATCTTTCTCATAGACAAGATGCAATCATGCATCAAGACAGGCAGATTAAACTTACATATAACTTATAAGAACCCAAACTTTGAAGTTTCCCCTAGGAAGAATACATTGTACATCATTACATTAGACAAGCACAAAGATTGATCTTGTAGGATTATGTTCTGAGAAGTTTGATGACATGATTTACCGGCAGATATTCTTCTCAAGCAACAAGGGCAAAGACACATTAAGGAATGAGCATGGGCCCAGTCTAGATTCTCAATGACCTGTAAGGAAGTTAAGGGAGCTTTGATAAACGTATAGTATGTAAGATCCCTCTATCACTTTTCTGAAAGGATTTGCGGTTCTATTTACTTTAAATCTCTTTATTTTAAGTGGTGATGAGACAGACTGTAAAACATTTCTTTTACAACAACATTTCAAGTTCTGAGACCAGTTTTTAAAGATTGTTTTTCTACCTAGTAGTACATAAAGAGTGACACTAACAACAGCGAAGATTCAACTTCTTGACCTTCAGGTCGGGAGGCAAGGTCCCTAACTACCAGCCCACGCATGTTTACCCATCCAACTTCACAACCTCCAGCCTCCTTCAGAAGCCCCTTGAACAACTTGGACATCTACCAGAGGTTTTGATGATTAGACTTCAAAGAGCAGTAGTGGGATCTCGACCCCATACATGGATGGCAGTCGATCAACCTGCGTATCAAGCAGCAGGGCCTGCATCCTGAAGGGTGCGAACCTGCGTCATCACTTCATCCCAACTTCTGCTCCAGGGATTTCTTAAATTTCAATTACCGAACATCTTAAGATCCAGGCGACATGTAACGGGAAGACGGATCTATATTTGGGCCTAACCCTTCCTACAGGATTTATGAAAGACCAGAAGCTGTCAGTCTGAGTGACAGCATTTGGATCCAGTTTCCTACATCTACTTTATCACATCTGGAGGCTTAGCTATTCCAGACTACTCGTCTATATCTGTAACCTCTCTATGTTCAATTCTCCTCAATATGAAAAGGCCACAAAGGGGGGCATGGGAAAGTCATTCCAAGATATTTACCACATCTTTGCCTCTATAGACATTTGGCCATTCCATTTTATTGGACCTACAGCCCATTCACAAAGCTCCAACTGAAGAAGACATCATTGAGATTTCCTGGATATGTCTGGAGGGTTTGGTTTATTCTCCTAAAAAACATATAAAACTGTAAAAGACAACTTAGACGTTAGATGGCCAAATTAATTACACATAAAAAAATAAGACTGCTCAGAATTTTTTGAGTCAGTCTGTACATTTTCTGTGCCAGTAATATTGAATCTTTTTAAAACAGTGTTTTGAATGAACGAGTGGCAATAACATGAGCAGTAACCCTGATGTAATCTCCAAGCAGATCTTTTGGTGGCCAAAAAAGATAGTGTCCAACACGCGGACAGTATCCAGCTGGCCGACAGTATCCAACCGGCCACCGGATGGATGGGCCGGCTGTCAGAAAAAAACGGGGCATAGAAAAAGGTCACAATCTTCCCATTCAACCTCTGCTTGAAGAGTAACCCTGATGTTCCTACGACAGCAATCAAAACCAATTATCCTGAATGACAAATGCATCACAGTTATCAGATTTCAGTCCCTAACAGAGACCAATTATGATCAATCATAAAACTTAATGATAAAACACCCTCCTGTGTCCCTTGCTAATAAAACAATTTCTGTTCTGTGCAATTCGATGACAAAGCAGTGGATGTCTGATACTAAGTGTGACAGTAGAAGGGCAATGATTAGAAGATAATTTATCTCTTAATGAACCTACATGTAATACAATTGTCCCACTCAATACTTTCATCTAACAATCAATCTGTAGCTTCTTTTACACTTGAAATACATTTTTGACATCTTGATAGTCAAATACAGAAATAATTTGACTGATCCTTACCTTAGACCTTAGGTCCTTCTGTGCCTACATTTGACTGATCAAATTTATGAAAAACATGTTATGTCAGACGTATAGATCTGCGGTTGGTTATGTCACAGTCTAATTGAAAATCCTACGATTTAAAAATCAGACAACAATCTACAATGAATGTGACTGCACCTTAAATGGCAGGCAAAGATAAAATGATGTCTCGTGAAACAAAATATGAGCAAGCAGGACACTAGCAAGTTACTGCAGAATGGATTGCCAGACTGTTCTGTTAGGAGCAAGGAGGTTAAGACACAGCATCAATTGTGCAAGAGACAAGTACACGATTCTAAACAGTCTCACAATGATGTGATTGGCCAGTTTCCTTCTCTTAACCATCAGCATGAGAAAAGATGGTGCTCCGTCTACGCTTTCCTTCTACAATCCTCTTTCTCCTAAGATCCAACCTCTTGACCTCAACCTCTGGTTGTGAGGTAAGGTCCCTAACTACTGGCCCACGCATGCTTACACAGCCAACTTCAAAACCTCCATCTACAGTCAAACATAGTCCAGCGACCACGACCATAAAACGACCAGCGGTTTAAGACGACCGGTTTTTGCCAGTCCCGATTTTTCATTGTACTTCCTTTAAAGCTTCAACTCCAAAATGAATTGGCCTCACCCTGGCATACAACCGATACCGGCATGGCATGACGTTTCCATTACATTTTATCACAAGACTTTTGTTCTTTCATTTAGCAGAGGGCTACGAGCACACCGGTTTCCTCAAAGGTCGATGACAGCCTTGTTCGATGACGGTGCATCTGAATTGAAACGGCAATCAAGACTGGCGACCATCTCCGCAGGGACCCACCATATTCAAGATGCAATTTAGGAGCATAACATGCTTGGTTACTCTTTCATCCCCTTGAATGTGACTTGACTGACAACATCCTTTACCGTGCCATGTCTTTGCCATGTAGTCCTTCAGATCTGCAGCCACAGCCTTTTAATAATGTAATTGAGAGGATTACATGTACTTGGAAGCCCCCTGAGTTCCAACAGACTTTCCACTGCAAAGGAACTTCTTGATTAAGTTTCTTTTATTAACTTCCTGATATCGTCTACTATGGTAACCTGGAGATTATTTTTTCATTACACTTTTCTTCACACAAAGTACACTCATTTGGCCTTCAGCATGAATGTTTAGCTGAAATATTACAACTTTAACATGGCTTGCCAAATGCTTAGATGCAGGGAATTGTTGTGGTCAACTTTGAAATGAAAATTGAAAAGGGCAGGTAATATTGCAGGTCTTCTGGTACAAGTACTTGGTTGTATCAAGGTGTATATTATAACATTCAATAAAAAAACAAACTTTACTTGAAAATCAGTATGATGGTGCTGCAATAACAGTATAGTGATAGGGCAACACAGTTCCATTCTTTAGGGAGATCCCCTGAAATGTGGTCGTTTACCTCTTACGCAACTTGGGTCATGAGTGATGGTGCAAGCTCTGCATCTATATTGCAGGATAGATCATACTGTCTTATGCTGTCAATATAACACTCAGGTAATGCTTGTTTGCTGTAACATAGATGTATGTGTACTGATAGTGAAACATTACCACCAGTAAACATTCATCTCAGCTGCCAACAACACTGTGTTCTCTGTTTCGTTAAACACAGTCTTGATGTTATGGATAAAATTTATCTGCATACTGATTCTGAACCATTTTTTTTTTTTGTAAAGCAAGGGCAAACCTAGGCCTCCTGTGTAGGCCTCTGAGTGGGTGGGCATTTTAATACTGAGTTTTGTAGATTTGTTAACGCATTCTTTTGTCAGTCATTGACCATCAGACAAACCAGCGGAGCATCCGTGTACGTGTGCGTGATGAGTCTGTAAACACGATAACTTGAGAACGCATAGATGGTTTGTTTGTTTTCTTGCGAGCTTTGTAAAGACAAAATAAAGGAACAAACAAACAAGCATGGCTGGTCTTTTTTGTTCTATTGCATCATATTGGTAGGCCGCACAGGACTTCATCCATAAAACTAAGCCAATGTAGCGCCGGCAAAGATTTATAACCGATGAATGTTGCCCTTAGGAAATGGAGAGAACAGTCAAGGTCAGAGTGGGAGGGGGGTAATGTTCTGCAGTGCACCAGCCATCACTCATGTCAGCAGGTCAACAGTCGGAGGTTGGACATAAGTTTCCGGAGGACAAGGTCATACATACTGTGTCTCCTGTGAATGTGATGCTATAACTCATCTGTCACATCTTGCTGCATGTCAAATCACATAAAACACTCCCTCTGTAATCGTACATGACTGTAGCTTTCTGTATCTCATTCGCACACTTGTATCTGATAGTCTTTACGATCCATCTTACCTTTTGAACAGATTAGCTGCTATAAAAATGGATGATTTATATTAGGTAGAGCCTCATTGTCTACGGATGCAAATTATTTCTATCTTATTACATCCATCATATCTTATATAAGATTCTAACGTTATCTCTGAATGTTCAAAAGTCAAAACATGTTAAAGAAATACTACATAATGATGATACATGGTGTCCTGAATTGTAATGTGCTTGTTCTACAGACTCTGAGATGTTCTCGCCCACTCATGTCATATCCTGTAGAGATCTTAGTCACATGTATATAGGACAGCACTAGGTTTATTAGAAGCAATACATATATATCCTTAAGTATGAACAACTTTTGCAGAAACTTTTTAACAAAGAAAAATTGGTCTTAGTTTAATCCTATTTTAGAAATCCTTGAAAGGAATTTTTTTTTTAATTCCACAGAAACTGCCTTGAGCGTAATCTTCACACCCAGACATGGATTCCGTGAGTTTTTCCTAGGCTCACATGGAATGTAACTCAACAAAATTCCATGGATCATATATATGAAAATTGCTTTCAGTAGAATTACTAAGCAATCCATGGACTTTGTGCTAGAAGCATTCTTGCTGATTTCAAGTTCTGTCAGCATGTCCTTCACACACATGTTCATTCAGAGTCATCGTTATCTGTACAGATTTTAATTGGCAACTACAACACTTCATACTGCCTTTTTACAGAATGCCTGCTGACACCAAACGCTGTTGACAGGAAGCGTAAAAAGATGTGGCGTCATGAATAGCAGCGCTCTAAATCATACGTTTATCCTGTTTGCGTACAAGTGCCGCCTGTAATGACACATACTGTATTCCTCGGCTTCCACGCTTCCTGAGAAGACACACCTGGCAATTAATTGGTAATGGCTGACATTGTATAATCCCGCGTTAACAATTTCACATTTCCTGAAGGGCATGAACCCCCGGTCAATAACCCAGTAGTTGCCAGGAAAAGTTTCTCGTAACATTCTTTAGGATTTAGGAGTTGTTAAACGCGAGAAACGTAAATTCGTTTGGGAGAAGAGTTGATCCTCTGTGTGTTAAACAGGCATGTAGCCTCGGGCTTATGGAGTATAACACAGTCATGGAGGGAGTGTAGGAAAATGAAATGAAATAAATCAAATATCTTTTGATCCAGCTTTAGCTTTGGCTGATAAGCTACTGTTATACCAGTAAACCGGTCTTGACAAGAAAGAAACATGATTGTAGATGTTGTCACAGTACTTGTACAACCATGTACATTCATTTTTGTTCAATGTACTAGGGGAGATTCTCCTTTATTCCTTATATCTGTACAAGAAACAGTGCACCACATGTTAATATCACTTCCTTAATTAGAAATGCAACCCTTTTCAGAAGCATGCAAATCAAGTAAGTGACAACAGTCGACTAGTTGGGTTTCAAACTCTCGACCCTCTGGTCCATAGGAAGGTTCACTTACCACCTAACCGTGCACACCATTTCAACTGACGTGTGTGTATACAGTGAGCACGCAAAATATGCATTTCACATCCAGGATGACGAATGCTTCATAAAACTGGATTAGAAAAACATTTAAGGGACACTCAACCATCGAGACAGCTTACGTACCAAATTGCTAGCAGTTAGACTTCATGATGGGCAAACCTGCACTGAATATGTAACATCTCATCAACTCTGGATATATCAACACTATCACTGCACTTCACTTGTCTGCTTATTTTATGACAAAGAATTGATTTCCAATTCCGAGGAACATGATCCTCCAATAGCGTTTCAGTCTCTGAAGAATTGCAGTCCATTACATGGAAAGGTCAGAGACACACCTAACCTTTTATTTATAAGTCCACACGGTTCAGTGGCAGTGGAAAGTTGTGGCCATGATGAAGGAATAATGCGCAGATGTGGCCCTGTCATAGGTCATAATACACACAGGACCCAACAACCTCTAGAATAAATGGGTTTTCCTGTCTGATTAGTCCACAGTTAATGCTTAGAAATGTTTTCAATCATAGTTAGTTTATTTTGTAACTACTACCAATTAAGACAATAATAAGAAAGTCAAGGGGACTTGATTTTAATACATTTTACACAATATCCTGGGTGATCTGTCCTCTGTCTGTGCCATTGACACCCTCTGGGTTTAAGTTCAGTGACCCAGAGAATCATTTGGGTACAGACACTGACAGCTAATCATGTTCAGGGTCAAATGACGATATGTGAAACATACTAAA
This sequence comes from Branchiostoma belcheri, assembly GCF_001625305.1. NCBI lineage: Eukaryota > Metazoa > Chordata > Leptocardii > Amphioxiformes > Branchiostomatidae > Branchiostoma > Branchiostoma belcheri. Next base: position 5,342,129 of record NW_017804353.1, read on the forward strand.
TGGACTTCGAATTGATTTAATACCATGGTATGATTGTTCTAATATCATATCCTCTGGACCATGGCAATTCACCAGGCAGGCAATACAGAAATACATGTAACTCCATTCTTTACTTCACAAAAGTTTCAGGCTGCTTAACTTTGAAATAGCCCTAACCTACTGTCAAAGTGATGGTTGGTAGCCTGACAACAGACATGACATGTCTGTATTATCAACAAATTGTCATCAGCCGATGATCAGCTCTTCGGTGAGCTAAAACTGCATCGAGACAACTTTCCTATCAGGAGCCTCTCAGTTTGTATTCACAAGAGCAAATATCGAGAGCATCACACCATGAGATGGTATATCAGGAAAGCAGTATGATACAGAACAATACCTCCCAATCTTATCTATGGGAAAAGTTTATAGCCAGCCCCTCCTGAATGCAAGTCCTCCACAGCCAACATCTTCTGAACTGATGGAACACAAAAGTTAAGGGGCTTTCAGCTTTATCACTGAAGCTTCATCATCAGCAAGTCAAAAGATCTCAAGTTTGACAACCTCTGAAAGCAGAGTCTAACAAAGTCTTCACTCTAAGCTGATTAGAGCTGCATACATGCTGCATTGTATAATCGGGCAATGACATTTCAAGGGTCAAACAAGTAATGGAAAGTACCACATATCTGGCACCGTGACAGTCACAGATTTTGAATTTGACTTAAAAAGGATGTCAAACAAAAGTGGTGTTACTCAGGTCTGAATAATCTAGTATGTCATCTGAACAGGACAAGCTTAGTGGCTCCTGCCTAGAAAGATTATCTTCCGAATTGAGACTTCTGTATGGTTTCTTTATTTCCTGGAAATCTGAGTTAGTGTTAAAGTTGACTCCAAATCCTGTTTTGAATGATTTTGGGTATTATTGTGTTGGCTGTTACTGAAAAGCAAGGTTCATTCACCCCGAAAGTAGCAAGTATTCAATCTTTGACAGTAAAGTGATAAATTCTGCATAAAGGACAAGTATTCACACTTCAGGTCAAGCTTACGTCCTTGTCAAATGACTTTTCTGAGAGATGAGAAGATCCTACACCATATCGATTTTCCAAGCAGCTTGTTTGCTGGCCAGAGGCTAGGTGCCATGTCATAGCTGCTAAAGCCTGGTATGAATTAGCCGTGGCGACTCTTGATTCGGGCTTACATTGCATTACCCTCAGCAAGAGTCGTGGAAAGATCCATTGGCAGAACTGCACATTTCGCGTTGGCTGCCCGATGCTCCGTTTTCGACCCGGTTTTTTGCTGTCCCGGGCTTCCCTACAATATAACTCCACAATTGGCCGGGTTGCCGATGTTCAGATAAGCCTAAATATTCCACAGCGCGACCGAAAACTACTAAAATAGCTGGTCGGCACATACGGGCGGCCATCTTGTATTTAGTCGGGAATGTCCACTACCGCCGTCGGGAACGCTCGGTAGCGTCACGATTACCGAAGCATGAGCGAAAACTCTCCGATCATAACCGGAAAGGCTACCGAACGTTCCCGACGGCGGTAGCGGACATTCCCGACTAAATACAAGATGGCCGCCCGTATGTGCCGACCAGCTATTTTAGTAGTTTTCGGTCGCGCTGTGGAATATTTAGGCTTATCATATTAGGCTCTTGCTGAGGGTAATGCAATGTAAGCCCGAATCAAGAGTCGCCACGGCTAGGTATGAATGTATGTTATCTAAAGTAGTGCAAGTGGTGTTATAAAACAATATGGGTCATTACACAAAAGGTGATTCACCCTAGGGCAGCTTCGCTGCCTCTACAGGTATCAACTTTACTGCACTTGTACGTCCTTTCAGGCAATGATAAAGACTATCTGTCAAAAATGAAACATCGGCTAAGCTTCTGATGAAGTTTGAAGTGCCCTATGGGAGATGCTGCTACATTCTCTGTCAATGATCATTTCTCTAAAGTCCTCTCCGTGAGCTATCGTGGATCCTTACGATCCAGGAAGTTTGTCAGTTGGGGGTCTTTCAAGTTCATTGATTTGGGAAATTGGTAGTCTAGCTGAGTGTACTCCTGGTGGGAATTATTACCTGTAACAGTAACATTTAAAGCCACAGCGGGCTGCACAATCTGTTGTTTATCGACACAAAAATGATCTGGGACTTCAACTGAAATGGTAGTGTAACCTAATATGTCTTATTGCTGGCAGAGCGAGCCAGCGAGTTTCGCACATTCTTCTTGGCTGATAAGACCAACATGACAAAGCAATTAACTTTTCAACAGCAGATACGAGTTCAGTATAATAAAAGAGGGCACTGTCGGACAAACTGGGTTCATTCAACCTAGTTCATTCAACCCTTCAGTTCTGGCTGCAGTTACAGCGCTTCCGTGGTTCTCCAGTTTAGAACAACTCCTAGGGCCTCGACTAATGTGTTCTGTGCAAGCGTGCACTGAGGGGGCACGCAGAGTGCACCAGAGGGAGCAATGAAAAAAAGTGGTCTGTTTCTTGGAAAGAGTGCTCTTCTCTGCTGGGAGATATCTCAATAGGAATACAGGGGAACCACTGCGGATGTCTGGTGGATGCATTCCTGGTGGGAATTATTACTGTAACTGTAACACTGTTGAAAAACCTGCCACTGCAGGTGTCACAGTTGTGATGCTAAAAACTCATTCATGTACATGTAGTGGTTTGTCACAGCAGACTGCAAGAGTTGTTCAAAAGAAGTTGTTATGAAAAACATATTCTGTCTATGTTAATGTTCATCATGTACATTGTAAAAAAAAAGGCAAGTCATTAATAGTACAAATATGTTGTACTTAATTGGATTTACTATCATGGTTCTATTTTATTGTTTGACCATAAAGTTGTAGTTATTACAAAATTTAGTGCTTCATTGTAAAATTTTAATGTCACTTTTGATGCATTTCATTGATGTAGCCATATTTCAGACCAGTAAGCATGTAATGAAGCCAATAGAAATAAATCTATATGTGAACTGAACCACATTGCCTTTAGAGGACAATGACCATCCAATAGAACATATTGGTAATATCAATGGTATTCCAGTTAAAAAAACTTTGAGGTACTAGTACTTCAGGCTTGGCAATTGTGCTTTGTTCACACTTGGCAAATGGCCCCCTCAATACATTGTAGCAAGCAGCTTATCTTCTTGTACAATGTACATTTGACAGATAAGCTGTCATGAAGCAATATGTATCCAATATTGCCTCCTGCAAACCTGTCTGCTGACTGATATCTTTATTTGCAAAACTCGGAAAGAAAGATTTGGAAGATTTACTGTGGCTACATTGGATCGTTTGATCATAAAACACTGGAGTGATTACATTTTCCTCTCACACAAATCAGTATTGACTGCTGCTGCTGATTCAGAAGTGATCACGGATACTGAACTAAAATGGAAAGTGCTCCCAGCAAAATTGTAACAATTTTGATTTACATTACACACCTAAAATTAATTAACATCATTTAAGGTCAATTATAATACATGTAGGCCCTAATATCATTTACATCTATTTGATTTTTGTTGTTTTCACAGCTACTAACAAATCAGCAGTTGTACAGATTGTGCACCAGCAGAAGAGATATCAGAATGTATACATTTGCAACACTGTCAGTTTAACCCTATGTAACATTTCACGGACTGTACTGAAATCCTACAAAATATCTGGAGGGGCTGGAAGGACAAAATAGAAGGCCTGCATGGATACCACCCACCATTATAATTCATATGAGGCTTGTGTGGCCTGTAACTCTACTGGAAGTTAGAGTTTTCTGGGACAACAGCCAAAAATGGTAGCCTGCTTGCTGCTCATTGGTCGAAAAGACTTTGACTGGCAGCAGCCAAAAGTCAAGAAAGTTTTGAGGTCAAATTCTTGATTGTGGTGGTCATATGATGGAAGAGCGAGTTATTGGTATGGATTTTTCTTTTTGCTAGAGCAAAATGCCCCTTCCAAAATCAAAAGCCAATCTCAGTCAGGGAGAACTTTCAAGAAGATGAACGATTTGGCAGCTCCAGCACATAAAATGAATGCTGAAAGGTTAGGTATGATAGCATTTGTTCTTTGCACGGGGTCACGAGACTGGTAACACTACTGGTACCTGCTAAAGTTAACCTACGGTCACATACATTGTACAATACACTTACAATGTTTCTTCCCAAGATGATCGTGCCGTACAGCGTAGATTTGAGAAGAAATGGATGCAATTATAGATTAAAAATTTAACTGCTGCATCTGTTTGTGATCAAACCTGTGATGTACATGTATGGCATAATAGTGCATGGAAAAAACACATCACAAGTGCATTGTGCACTGTATGTGACCAGGCATGTTAAGCATTTAATTCAGCAAATCTCTTGTTTCTGCAGGTAGGGAAGTTGGAAGTACAGACGAGTGAACTGAAGAAAAGTTACAACTTCTTACAACTTTTGTTACTGGTCCATGAGCAACTTGTAAAATCCTTCTGACATTTCAGGTCCATTGAAATGTGGATCATGTTTTATTCCAGACTGTCTCATGGCTGATTACTTGCAATATCCTATTCATTACAAAATTGTACCTGCTCGTCAGATTGCACGATCACTAATCAACCATTTCTATATACATGAGGAGGCAAATCTGGCAAATCAATAGGAAGTGGACATGCTAGAGATTATGTGTATAATGGGTGTATGTATAGCAAAGCCAGCATGAAACAGGGCATTTGTCTGCATGGCTCTAACCAAGGGGGGTTCTTGCATTGTAAGCTTTTCATTTAGTGGGGATTTAGCCTGTGGCCTTGGACTGCCAGGACCGACCATCAACTACTGCACTGACCAGATCTGTAGACAGACCATGCATCACTGTGTGGAAGAACAGGTTTTTTTTTTGTATGTTGATGTTGTTGCCTTGCTTTAGGAAGATTTGCTAATCTAATGTATGAATAGCTGTCTGTAAGGATACAGTTTTCACGGCAGAGAGAAGTCAGTGAAGCATAAAATAAAGTGATGATGATAGGCAATAATTGACATGAGTGGACGCACTTCCACTGCATCATAAAATCTGATTTAAAAGTTTAAATTATTGAGCAAGCATCAAGTCCAATAGCGTGATCATACTTTTTCTAGTGTTTTGGTCACGGGATATGATATAAGCAAATTTTTTGTGCTAATAAACGCCCAATGTTTGACATTCATTTTACTATTACATGTAACTAGGGATATTAGTATTTTTAGTTACAAGCAACAAGTACTAGTAGTATCATTCCCCATAAATGTTGTCTCTTGCAATGACAGTTGATGTACATTTGTAAAATGAAAGTTACAGCAACTGTAGTGACTGTTTGGTCCACTACCCCATTTAGTATTCCTGGGCTGGTGGTCAGTTTGAGAACAAACTCAAGGCAGTGAGACCACAGCTTGGAGGAAGTGTCATTACAGGTTAATGTTCCTCACACGCTCAAGACAAATGTAATTGACAGGCCATTAAAACTCTAGGTGGACGCTGGTGGGACAATAGACGGGAAAACAATGATCCCCACAAACCTCGATGTGGCCATTGTAGGTGACGTACGAGAGATGGATAAAGGCATTAACTGTGAAGTAGGTCATCCCCCACACATAACAGTCACGTACTAGGCACTCCCCTGTGCTCCGTTAGTGGGCAATGCACTGTTTAACAAATAGGTGTAGGTTGGAAGCATTAATCTAAAGGCAAGAGACCTTGCACCTGGTGCATTCCTAAATGTTTTCAAATTTGGCAAATTTTGAATTAGCTTTTCTTCCTTAAAATTGCTGTTTGATTGACTAAACCTGAGCCCATGTCTCCTAAGAGCTGTGTCTTCAGGTTAATTTGTAAAGCCAATATGTCTGCTGTAATATGTACATTATTGTTATTTCTGTCATAGCTGGTAGCTACAGGATTGATATGTGATATTAAGAATTTGTAATAGGTTTTCAAATATCCAGTGCCTTTCCAATTTTGAGTGCCCATGGGTAGAAAGTTGTAGTTTTTGGGGTCATCAGTTTTGACAGCTGACATTTCAGACTGCATTTTTAATGTGTTGGGTTTGTTATTATCGTTTCTTGTAAGGGCTGGTGTCCTACCAGTGATCAAAGCAAACTATGTGATATTGCAAAACACAGACAAATTGAATACACTTAAAGAATGTTATATTCCTTTTCAATAAAAGCTTTCATGTCAGTTAGCCTCAAATAACATCATAAAATAAATAAAAATAAAAAATAATGGTCTGTAAGTAAGATATATGTCCTCCTTCCTGCAATATATATAGAAAAAATATAAATAGCATAATAACGGTCTGCAAATAAGATAAATATCCTCCTTGCTGCAATATATTCCTATTGAGGAAGCTATCAAAGGTGTCTGTGCAATATACACTGAATAACGTTATCATAAAGATACCTTCCCAGTAAACAAAATTAAACAGAATGATGTATGGTATGCTTGAAGGGATAATGGAAGCTGGTTCTCCTCATCACAAATTGTGATAAAACAGCTTCTATTTCAGGATCTATTTATTCCTGATGGTGCCAGACAGCAAATCTGAAATGGCTCTGGAATTCCTGATCATATCTCTCATTTGGACAGAAGGGCACAGTCTGCATGTATACATGTAGGGCCGTACCAATATGATTTGTTGGCCTGGATTTTTGCACAGATCAATGAAGCAGGCAGACAAAAAGAGAACAGGGTTAGCCTTTGACAGGCCCAAATCTACTGTCTGGAGCCACAATTTCAATATAAAAGGCTTAGCTATGATTCAAAGAATGAGTTTTCTAGTACCAGTAATTATAACACTGGCTATTACGACTTGTTCTGCATGGCACTTGCTTTTTGCTCCATACTTAGAAACTAATTCAACATCCTTTCTTGATGCATCTACCTACAAGTAGCTTTTATACATTTGATCTTTAAGTCTTTGACAAGTAGTGCAATGCACGGTAATCTATATTAATGGTAATCAAACTATAATGCCAGAACTTTTTGTTTTCAAACTTTAATCTCAACTACCGGAGTAACAGCTGCCTATTTTCCTCAGGACAAGTCTGCAGACAATGGCTAGTGGCCTGTGCTAGATATTTCCACGAATCTGCGCTACTTTTACCCGAGACATTGTGGCCCTTGCATAGAGAAAAGTTCAAATAAGCAGATATATCCACCAATCTGAGCTACTTTTACCCCAGACATCATGGCCCTTGCATACAGAAAAGTTCAAATACTCAGATATATCCACGATACTGTGCTACTTTTACCCGAGACATTGTGGCCCTTGCATAGAGAAAAGTTCAAATAAGCAGATATATCCACCAATCTGAGCTACTTTTACCCCAGACATCATGGCCCTTGCATACAGAAAAGTTCAAATACTCAGATATATCCACGATACTGAGCTACTTTTACCCGAGACATTGTGGCCCTTGCATAGAGAAAAGTTCAAACATACGTCTGCAGCCAACTTCTGATGACTGTAGGGCCTTGCAGCACGCAGGTGTTGGTGGAAGATAACAGGCGAGGATGCCAATTTGCCTCCTATGGCCCTTCCCTTCTGCCCTACAGATTCCTACTCTATGCATGATATACTGAGCCCATTACTCATTTCGTAACTTTTCCTCAACTTGCACTTGGCTACTTCCCAAAGCCCGCCAAAGGTTAGAGCACCATCTTTTGTATCCTTGAATAGGAGGGATATCTACTGAAGTATCGAGTGCTCTAGCTTGGCTTGAAGCTGTTCTTTCAGAGGAAAAGTCTATTGCTGAAAAGTATAATATTCAACAATTATTGGACAATGTTATAATGGGACAGTAACAACATATGGGTATTCTTAAAGTGCTTCCGTATTTCCAGGAAAAATTGGTGAGCTGTTGTCTTGTTATCTCCACAAAGCACGTTCAAGTAAAGAAGAGAAAATCCTCTTCTGAGCTCTAGAGGAAAATGGTACTGGAAAGACTGACAACATGATGGGGCTCATCAGGATAAATTGATTAAGAGAAGTTACTGTAGTAAAAAGTATAGGGAAACTAGCCTGCAATCTATGTACGATCAATCAATATTGTTCAACCACTTAAAATGGGGAACTATGGACGAATGCGTTGCAAAAGTTAAATTGAAAAAAAAAAAAAAAGATATTACTCTATCATCAGACCTGCAAATAACTCCAACTTTCATAAATGGTAGGAAAACAAATTTCGACCCAATACAGTGTGTCCTTTTTTTCTTTTTGCATGTACATGTAACCCTTAGTAAACACTGGTTCTTGTGAATTCATTCAGTGATTACAGATAATGCAAAGTTTTTGCCGCTGACTACAAATTACACTTAAATTCTCAGAGCTGATTATGAACAACTAGTATGCATTCTGGCTAATGTACTAATTACGAATTACAATAATTTTGGGCGGCTGCCTACGGATTATGAAGACTAAAAAAGCCTGATTATGCCCTATGGGGTCACATTACATTTAAGTTATTGTAACAGTAGAAGTTAGTGGGTAGAGAATTATCTAATCTTATCTGAATCACTCCAGGACCTGTATGTTGTACTCCTGTAAGCATCATAATTGATTGCAAAAGGTAATACTGTACAACTGTTGGTTCTTGCCTTGAAACTACTTACTGCTCCAGAAGGAAAAGTTAACTCCTACATGGCGACTTGGAAGGAATGTAAATGCTCCCGTTCAAGGCCATACCCTTTTCCGATGGCTTGAATCTTGCTCAAAAACCACTGGTGCATTTAAAATCATAATCCGGCTGAAGGGTGCAGAAATCCTGGACATCAAAATATCAAAAGCAGTCCAATTACCAGGGTATATAAATGCCAAGTGGACTGATTTGCAACGGTCAAAATATTCTCAGAGGAAATCAGGCCTATCGGCTGACCTTGGACTCCTGATGGTTTGATGTAAATGTTGTGTAGCTGCACTTTAACTACAGTCAAAAGATCCGGAACCACCATGTACATTAACCAAATGTGCCCGTGATTTTACATACTAACCGCGCGCCTCAGCTGTTCCAAGGTTTGGGAGAAGAGTGAGCATAAAAAGTCTTGGATTTATGATATTTTTCAATCGGTCTTTTGACTTTGAGACACCTAAGAATATGAAAGGGCATTAAAAAAAATAAATGTACAGCAGAAAGTGGTGGCTTGTCTTCTATATTTAAGATTGTTTAAGCCTATTAGTTGAGGGGGAATCTGATGCTGTAAAATTAGTATACATGCGTACAGCTCAATATGATATTCTATTAACTTTCCCTACAATCATGTACTAGGTGTTAAATGTTCTTGTTATGCAAAACTAAAGAATAATTCACCAGTTTTGACATTAATCTCTTGTCTATACATTTGAAGGTATAAAACAAACTTTGGCATGATTTGGAGACTCCCCATGGTTAGCCTGGGGCCAACTGAAATGTCAGTAGTCCCACTGGTAGGCTAAACCTCTAATCTCAGAAACTGATTCTCTTGATACCATTCTCAGTTGCTATAAAGTACAGAGGTCAGGGTACTGAGCTCTACCCCATCAAGACTGCAAACTTATGCCTGAGGCCTTGGAACGGTTTTAACCTTTTCACCTAACTGACACTTTCAAATTTTATGCAATAGCTATTCCATCAAAGAAACACAAAGTGCATCTGAGGCATGAACATAAAATATTTACGTTTAAATTAACAAATTCATGCTCAAGATTCAAAATGAGATTCAGTATGTACATGTACCAGGCCATATTGCTGATGTTGAAATTTGACATGTGCATAAAAAAAAGTTATGTATCCAGTATTTAGAGTCCTGAATAGTTTTGTTTTGCGTTAAGATTTATTTGCATCTTAACAACGTGTATATCTACATGTATGGCAGGGAATAGGGAATCACCTTGCATTTGTTAGCAAATGTATAATTTATCATTTTCTTTATCTATCTAACCATAAAGAACAGGATAAGCAGTATACCGGAGAACTACAATCTTACCAGAACATCACTCATTCAAATCTTCATTAGGTATGCAGATAAATCACACTTTCTACAGGAAAAACCTTTTTTTCCAGGAGAGAGGTAAAATGAGGACAAGGGCACGGCTCTGGCTGGCTATCTAATGATGGTGGACATTATCCGGTAATGTATAGCCTGACTTCTTTGACACCTAAAGCTCTTTGATACACCCTGATAGCATCTCTCCAACAGCACCGGAAAATTTATCGCAATTTTGTGGACACATCCGTCAGGTTTATTTTAGGTCAGACCCAGAAGAAAGAGTAAATCAGAGGTCCTTGGGGAGATGATGTAGCACTGTGGCTTATCTCTGACTGGAAATAAAAGTCAATCTTCATATGATATACAACACCATTATGTGCACAAAAATGTTAAGCATCTTGTTTTATGTTATGAGTATACAGACTGTGAGCAGATTCAGAGATTCATTCAAATTTCATACTATTTGTCTTTACATTATTCTGCAAGTATCAACCTATGTTATGCAGAATGAGAACAGTAAAAACTTTACAAAGCAAATAATGTTGCAATAGTACCATTTCTAAAACTCATTTTATAAAAAGTTAGTCACAGAATACAGTTGTAGTCACCAGTGGAAAAACTGAATAAGAGATTATCTTTCTTGCATTTTTCAGCTATACCGGAGGTATGTCATGATCCTTACGATGGTATTAGAATAAAAACAAACATTAATATGTATACAAAATGTATACTATACTGTACTGAAATGGCCCCAGTAATGCTTACATATGAAGCTATTTCTATATAACGGTAAATCTCCAGCTTTACCGCACCTATTCAAATACCCGATTGTAAATTGCCGCTAAAACTGCCAGTAGCTGACCTTGAATTACGCTGTGGAAGCGTTTCACAAGAATCGTGCTGACTTAATGTTATTCTCGGCTAACCATTTATCTAAAACGGCAAAGTAACAAGCACTTAAGATCAAAAATAGCTTAGGGGCCACCAGATCAAATTACTTTCTGTCTACACCAGTGGTGTAGCCCTAATAGCTTGACCATAAGCCATCAGCGAATCACGACCTTGGAACACATTAGGTACAAACTATTGCATGGTTGGAGAAATGGTAACCAAGTAATGAGTTCGGATGTCGGCATGTCAGCGAAAGATTATGGTATCAATACCCGAGTTATGACTTACACTGGGGTAACAGTCATGCCAGATGGCCTGTTTTATGGCATATCTAAACGCCGGTGAGGTGGTAACCGATTTAGACTTTAATGCAAAAATAGCCTCATAACCATTATATCATGTTGTTTATTGGATTATGAGATTTATGTATATGGGAAAGTTTGAAATACAAGATCATAAGTTTCCTGACTCACTGTACATGAACAAAGATAGCACATTTTCTACAAATGTATGTCAGATGGAAGTATAAAAAAGGATATTTCATGAACACTTGTTTTCATTACATGAATATGAAATTAGGGAAATAAACTTTCCTATAATATCTCCCAATAAAAGATTCATACTACTTTTTGTACGTAAAACCAATTGCATGTGTTACTTCCAATGATCAGTGAAAAAACTCAACATGTTTCCAACAGCAATTCAGCACCACGGACAAGGAAACACCACCAGAAATATGAAAATAGAGCACGATTTTCTCATCTTTCCTTACTTCTAAGATGTACAAATGTTAGACATGTACAAATTTCTCATTCAACTTTCATACTCTGCTATCTCTGCTGATCTGTTCCTGCTTAAACCATGCAAAAAAAGGTATCAGCAAAGATCTGAAATTCAACACTATCTCAATACACGCAGTTTTACATCCACGATACCATGTTTCAGTGATAAAATCTTGCAACAACTACAAATACTGAAGCATATTTATTCAAGCATTCAGATACAGTGCTTTTTGAGGCATTACCATTCTTCCACAGGTCTGATACATATCCAAAGGTTTGTGATAAACACTATCACTGCAAGTTTCCACAAGAACCTGTAAGTATCTGCCTGAGCTCACTTCATCCAGGATTTGCAAACTTGTTACAAATTCTACATAAAGGACTTCCAGCTATAAAAAGTTTGATGATAATCTGTGACACTTTGAGGTACTGTGGCTCTAGCTCTGCAACAGATGGGTTTTGTGGATAACAGGTACACATCGATTCATATACAGAGGATTTAGGGGTAGCTTTCATCCATGATGTGGGGGAAGCTATGAAGGAGTTAGATAAACTGCAGTCCATTCATCACTGTCAGATCCGTCTTATAAGTGTGGATTGCCAAGGCTTTGGGCCGACAATAATCCTCCCTGTCTCCACTTATTAAATCCAAGATTGCAGCGCTAGTCGTGTTAGGCTACTGCACATTCGCTGAGGAGATTGGGTTTTACGACGTGATAGCGAAGCTGCGTTCGCCTCCTCCTGAGGGCGTGATGCAATCTTTCGATCTCTACAAGGACAATTTGTCACCGTGTGTTTGTCCACGGCACCGCTAACAACAACGGTAATGGTCCAAAAATGTCAACACTTCTTTCAACCTGGCTGCCGACGTCCCCTCTACAAATATCCCCAACTGAGTTTTCAACAGCCTGGGGGTATGTCTGGAACCTGCTGAGAATCTGCAGTGCAGATATTTTAAATACTTACTGGATTTGCAGCCTGGAGGCATTGATTGTGGAAATAAAGACATTCTTTCCATAAAAACCCTTATCTTCAATCCTGCTGCTCCCATGGGTAGATTTTGTACTAGTTATAAAGCTTGCTTCGACAGGGCTCTAACCTTTTGCAATCTGACAAAAAACATTGTTATCGGTACTTTCAAATTGGTATTCACGGCACTTATGGACAATATAATTTTATTGGACTTGTTTGTGTCCTTGGCAATGAACATCCCAGGCAGACAGTCTGCCTCAGTCATGTGTGCAGAGACCTTAAACTAGCAGTGCATACATGTACATTATGGTGCTCCATGTTAATTATAAAACACTTTACATGTAAGCATGAAGTATTAAGCATACCAAATGCTCCACTTTATTTGCAATCCTGAATGCAACAAAATAGCTACTTCCAGTTGCTTACAAATAATTGTTCAAGCCAAACAATAAAATATTGTAGATTTTGAAGAAAGTGAAGCTACATTTTCATGCAATCAAATAGTATTTGTACATGTAATCCATAATGGTCATTACATGTACATCAACAATCATTCTACACAAAAAAAAGAAACATTACCACTTCCCCAGTATTGGAAATATAGCTGCTCTGTTTCAAAGTTAAGATCATTTATCATAAAACTTTGCAACTATTATAACTATTTCTCAACAAAATGATGAAGCACCACCTTCAGCAGAAGATTAAGGTGTTAGATGATACCAAAAAAGGTTCTACATGTACTTTCTCCAAGACAACAGCACTGCAGGGGTAAGTTTTTTATAGTTAAACCCGAAGCTCAAAATCTCCTGACTTGTGCCTCTTGGCTTCTGTTCACAGCAAAGATTCTGAAGGTTGAAGGTTGCCATGAAGGCTGCAGGCCCTAGATTCAATGGCTGGGTAGAACTATGTTAGAATGGTAAATCTTTCCACAGTGTCCACGTGTGTGTGTCTGGTCAGTTTTTACCTCCATGAAATGGGAGATGCCATTTTTGGTCTGAATGATGTCTGGGTGTACATCTCAAGATCCGTAAGACGGAATGGGCTGGTATTTAGCAGGTGAGTAGATGGGGTAAAGTAGATTGTGTAGGTCAATTTCAGGCACGTTGTGATTGACCTTGGTACTGCTGTAGGAATGGTCAGTTTTTGGAGCTGTGGTTTCTCTTGCTTCCCGCCCTTCTCCTGTTCTCTGCCAGGTTGTTCTATTTGTTTTTAGTGCCACATGATATATTGCAGACCACAAACATCATATTTTTTAATATACACTAAGACAACTGATTAACAAAGGGAACAACTTATTGCATAGTTTTATAAGTACACACAATAGTTAGACCACTATCAGTCATACTATCATCTACATCTAACCAGCTAGTGAATCTAAGGTTGTTTTTTTCTTCGTCTTTTCTTCAGCACAAACCTTCACGTGCCACAGGCACATTATAATTGGACTGAGAACTGACAGCAGCTTCCATAAGCTACATGTCACTGAAAACTGCTAAACTCATTTGTCACGTTGATCCTCACATAATGGGAAGACAAGGAACTTAAACTGTTGAGCTCAAAGTTGAACACTTTTAAAGGTGACGCACGAAAGGGACTAGAATATCCCAACGCATTAATCTGAACGTGTATCTCCATCGGTTGAAACACCACATACCAATCAATCACTTAAATAGCATAGGAATTCAGACGTAACTTTTAATTTTCTTTGGGGGAAACTGTCACATGCTGTAAGTAATTGGTCAGGAAACTGCAAGTGGCTTGGGACCATTTCAGAAGCCGCATGTCATTGGAAACTTGTGGAACCTATCTGTCATTCTTATGCAATAGGAAGATGAAGGATATAACAAAACATATGTAAAGGATTTGCACCAAGTTGAACTCACTTTTTGGTGGCAAGCCCATGCCAATTTAATCTGTTGGTTAGTAGATTTTTTCCAGAAAAAAATGTGAAGCAATGGGAAAAATTAAAAAAAAAAGGTTAAGGCATCCTTTGATAGCCCCAAAAGCTAATAATTCAAACAATAAATCTTATTAAACTTTTAATGAAACCACTGTATCAATAGATGGAATTGTGATAGTTGATGATCCCTTATATACTTCTATAAGCTTGAAATATGAGCCCCATTTTCAGAAACATCTAACACAAACAATAACTGATGACAGCATAGCCTATTTTCTATACACATTCAACTAACTACAACATTAGACACCAAAAAGACTTGTTTCTTGTGTCTGCAATGATTTTTCAATCAGCTTCTAACCAATATAATGGTTCCACAGCCCCTTAGCGGCCTCATCATGACCTTGAAGAAAGCTGAGCCAAGGAAGTGGGCAAGACATCACCCCAATCTAGCACCAATATCATCATCAAGAGACAATCAGGCTCCATCATGTCACAGCTAACACTCCTGCAGACAATCTAAGCCCACAAGTTCATATCTGGGAGACCTCTAAAGCAGGAGTGCATGCATTTAATAACCAACTGATGACGGAAGGCTGTCTCTGGTGGTATATCAAGTTTTGAGCTGGTACATGTATTGTGAAGGAGCCATGGGACATCATAGTCATATCTTAAGTTTTAATTGAGCATTTGGAAATTACTTAAAACTTAAAAGCAATGTTGTAAATCAATTGGGAGGTAAGTACATGTAAGTTTACCATGTGTTTACCAAATTAGTGTGTCATTCATTTAATAACCATTAAAAAATGTTCATACCTGTAAATTGTAAGTGGTACGTCCCAGAATGATTGGCAGATGAGAAGAGATGGAGAAGGCAGCGACGCAGCCACACATGGAAAAGAAGAGGGTTTTCATTAGTATTCAAGACATGACTAAAATCTAGCAAGACTACCAACCGGGCAAGAACGTTAAGCCGCGTTAGTTTGGCTTTTGATTGAAAGTGGTTCAGAAACAATATCAACCAATTAGAGCGGTCCTGAGTAATTGGTACTCCTGTAAAGTAATCATCCTGGTTTATTCAGTACAAATTGAGTCAACCTGAGTCAGGCACGCTTAATTGTCTCTGGAACACTCGATACATACGAGGTTAGCATTTAACACCTGCATGTCTCTTCAGAAATATTTGGGTCAGATTTGTCACTCAACATTGCAACAACTGACAGGCCAGACTAATCTGCTCAACAATCCAAAATGAATTTTATTTCTATCACATTAAGTCTGAAGAGGAAATTTGACACATTCAGCTACAGGTAACAGTGGACTTCTTTGAGTAAAAAAGAAGCTCACAGTACTAGCTAGTACGTACCAGTCTGGTAACTTCTAAAAGTTGATTCAAGGTGGCAGATGCACATTTTTACGAGCCCAGATATGCACGCCGTAAGTAACGTGAACAAGCGATACAAACACGCATCTCTCTATAATAGGCACGCTCTTGTTACTTCCGATTTAGAGCAGAAATTTATGACACTCCATGCTGCTATGACTTGGCACAGCAGCTCCAAGTAATAACTAGGGACGGGTATATGCATGTATAATGGCAGAGGCATCTAATTGAAAATCCCCTGCTGGCTAATGGGAGCAGTAAACATTATCAAACCACATGAGATAGCATTATTGCAACATGTGCCAAATCCGTGAATGCGTGCTTTCAAGTTTTCAAAATTAGCATTATTTCACGTGCAAACTCTATATCAAATCGAACAAAGTAAGCCTACAAGAGATCTTTCACTAATTCAAAGCTTGCAGTTGATGTATTGAGGTTGTTTAACAGCCTAAGAAGAGAAAATAACATGCAGTTTCATGTGCCCTTCCTAACTAAATGTACTTTCCATGACAAATGGACCCATGGCAATGTCTTTTAGTCCACTCATGGTGCTCTAAAGCTCCTTGGTCTGCTTCTTTCTCTGCAAATCTTCCAACCAGTATCGCTTCAAAATATAGATGGAAGCTTACTTTTTACCGTAAGGTGACCTGAGTGGCCATTTCATGTTTCCTAAGTGCTCTAAACATGCTCTTATCCCCAGAACAAAATGTTTTTGCAGCTCACTCAATGTGGCGTGTGGAGAGCAAGAATGTGAGGGATAAAAAAGGGAATATCCTGAAGGTGTGAGTGCTAAAAGGAAACTAGTGTGCCATTTTCACCTTGCAGCAGCGAGGGAAGTTAACTCCAAATTGTGGGGGGCATCTTTTAGGGGAATTTTGTTTCCATCTGATTCTAGGCGACTATGAATTCCTTGCGTATGCCGAGAATTTGATGGTTTTACTAGGATTTTTTCTTTGGTGTTTGGCACATTTATAACAGGTTAATGAATAGATGGTTAATAAAGAATGTAATAGAATTTGTGATTAGCTCTTGAACCAAAAATCATGTAGTATTGAATTTTAGAAAAGATTTGACTAGTTCTACCTGCAACAATGATCTGAAATGTCAGTAACTTATCATTTGAGAATCATTCATTGACAAATATTCATACTATAAGCATATACCTCCTTTAAAGTTGTCTTCCATGCCTTTGTATGGTCAAGTACACAATGACATGTAAGTGTTCTAGATGGAAATGTTTCGAAAGGTACACAAGAGACAAAATTTTTTTTAAATGCAGGTCCTTTACTTTCTGGTTGTAGCAACACTTAAGTATAATTTAATTGTTCTCTTGTATTTCTGGTTGCCTGTTCACAAATTGAGACTAAAAAGTCATCAAAAGGGCATGCGACAAAGCACATGGAGTGATGCATAAGCTTTAAGGTGTTCAAATTGCAGCTGACTTTGAAGCAAAAGATTGCTGAAGGGCTTTCTTCTGGCTTTTAGGGACCTGGCAACAAGGATACACTAAAGGGCAGATGGGGAGGAATGGGATAGAACAGAGTCTTGGGAAAATAAAACAGATTGCAAACAAAAGGTAGAAGACAATTACCCAGAGTTGTGGGTGGTGGCAAAGGGTGGGCGATAAACCGAATCATGCGTAGAATGAAACGCAATTTCAAGTCAGGGAGATACAATGTGCATGTAGGTGACTCATGCTGTATTGATTGCAGAAATTTCATGCATAATTTCAATCAATCTCTTTTCTGATTGTCCGCCCACATGCGACAAAATCCAGACAACAATAAAACACTAGTTAAGGTGACTCCAGGACAGCAACCCTCCTGCTAGAAGGACTACGTCAGAAAAAAAAGAGAAGGTCAGATTTTGACCAGAGAAGACCTCAGTGGAAAAACTCTAAGGAAATCAGGCAATTAGCTGATAACAGATTGCTGGGGGTTATCCCAGATAGAGATGTTCAACTGGGATCTTTGAGGAACTAATTGCACCAGTACTGGGCATGGGAAACTACATGGAACAGCTTTCCTCCAGGAGGCCTGCTTGTTTGAACCGGAGATCCTTTTTTCCCCTGTGCCCTGATTTATCATCTCTGTGGTCTGTGTTTTACAGCACAGGACAGCTGTGCTTGTGTGTTGTGCTTGTTAATGATTCTTGTAAAGTTTATGTACTAATATATATATTGAAACTCCAAAATGCCTAATGCACATAGTAAGTTGTAAACTGTATTTGTCTTACTTGCCTTGGGCCCTGCTCTTAGTGCTGTAGCAAGAGATAAAGGGATGACCTAGGTTTTACCCACGCAATCTTTCATCTTGTACATACATTGTAATAAAGACCATTTTAAGCCCCCTATGTAACATTATGCTAAGTGCATGATATTATTTCTAGTAGTGGAATAAGGACTGTTATGTCTGGTTCTGTGATTTCTTTTATTTATTTCTAAGATTTTGTTCATTCTCGATGCAATCCCAATATCCCACAAGAGGGTGAAAAAAAACAATATTGTGACTCAAGCAAGGACACCATACGAACATCTAAATGGATGGCATAACCTCAGAAGAAGGTCAGATGTCATTCCCAGTGTTCCATAACCTCCTTCTGTAACCTTGATATCTTGAAAGCCAATTTACATCATTGTTTGGCCATTAGTGACACCAAGGTCCAGAGGGAATGGATGGTTCAGCAAAAGCCTGGATTGGTGCTTCTGTGAAAGGCCATCTGAGTGTGTAGCAGAGAAAGAACTGGATACTACAAGGTGGCCAACTTGGCTGCAACAAAATTTCTAACCTGAACTACTTTTCCGCCCTTTTTTAAAAGTAACATATATTCATTTGTCATTTTAAAAGCAAGTTTATTCAGCTGCTTTTTCTGTCAGTATAGTATGTTCTGTAAGTTTGTTTCATATTGACATGAATAAACTCTACTAACCTATCAAATGTAATAATGAATTGAAAGAAAATCAGTTTGCCCCGCCCAAAACTATCAAGTCTTGGAATTCCACTAGTTATAAGTTCATATTCATCTTGAATACACTCCTATCATACACTTTGGAAAGAAATGGCTTGCATTCTATGTTTTAATGGGATTATGATGCAAGATGTCTTTGTGGCTCTTCTAGCATTTTGATTTTCTCTAAAATACAGCACAAGACACATGTGTATTCCCAGACGTGACCCAGTTACAGTGAAACTACATGTACATGTAACATGCAGAAGCCTGGTATGTCTGCTGATTTCTTTTAAGTGCTTAAGTACGTGGCTGCACTATGTGCTAAGTGCTTTCCTTGTCCATGTAATTAATACCAATTGCTGTCCATGTTTCTGGAACCACATGCCAACACCACTCGCTTCCAGCAAGTAACCCACTGACCAAATGCCAACTTTTGTTTGGAAGGTCACTTTTACTGCCATTGGGTAGCATGTCG
The DNA here is from genome assembly GCF_001625305.1 of Branchiostoma belcheri. NCBI lineage: Eukaryota > Metazoa > Chordata > Leptocardii > Amphioxiformes > Branchiostomatidae > Branchiostoma > Branchiostoma belcheri. The sequence continues at coordinate 5,361,437 of NW_017804353.1, forward strand.
CATGGAGGTCCCGTGTTTGGGGAGAGCCACACCCCACACACGTTAAAGAACCCACCACAGCTTTCGAAAAAGAGTAGGGGCATGCAAAACATAACACAAGAAGAAGAACTGATAAGTTTCTGAAAGTACATGCTATATGTGTATGTGTATATCCAGCCATGCTATGCCGATGGCTGTCCATGGTGCTGAATATAATGTTATGCTATTGTTCAATGGAAGGACTTTTTTCTTCATTTGTTATTCATAACACACTTGATTCATGACCAAAAACTGGATGTACAACACAGAAATTTATTCTAAAACTACGAATGTAAATGCTTCATTAACCAATTATTGTCTGATTTCTCAAGGTGTAAATTGCACGAAGTATCCAAATGGAGAAAATTGATGCTTAACCATTAACTGAATATCTAGGACATTGCATGTACTGTATGCAGGATTGTGCATTGTAGTGGTGAAATTCACTTATACTCCTGATAGAGGAAATATATTAGCTAGTTAAAGACGGACCTGTAGTATATGCACCACAAGAAATAAGATGTGTATGGCATACAAATCATATTTACGAAGTAATAGACAAATGCATTGAAAGGGTTACTTATAAAATGTTGAAAATTGAGGCCAGAAGTCAGTAAGTTGAAAGATGCACTTAGCACTTCACTCATGTACTCAGAACTTTGCACTTAACTTAAGAAATCTTGCTGGCAAGTGCACAGTCACGTCAAGTATGACTTAAGTTTGCATATTCTTACTTTGAATGGTGGAAAGGGGGTATTGTGGTTAGGGTTGTTGCCTGAGGAATGGAAGGTTCTGGGTGCAAAACCCTGGCAGGCCCCACTGCTGTGTCCTTGAGAAAGGAATTTAACACCTATTTCCTCACTTGACTCAGGTGTAGATGAGTACCGAGCTTTGGTTAGAGACATCCTCTCGGACAGGACGTAAAGCTGGAGGTCCCATGTTTTTTATCAACGAAAATTAGTATAACTATAAGCAAGAGAAGTTAGTGACCTATCAATTACCTGTACAGTAAATAAAGTTTTGAACTACAAAGACCTCAAAGACATTACAGTTTTGTAAATGTGAAAGTGATGAGGTCTCATGTTTAAGGAGCACGTCCTTTGAGCACGTTATGATCCCACTTATCAAAAAGAGGACGGGTCCTTCCCGTTTGAGTGGTCCAAACCTTACAGTAAAGCTTCATCAATAAATAAATAAAGGCACTTCCTTATGACAAACTCAAGAAAACTGAGCATCATTCAGTATTCTCCATGTATGGTTTAATTTATATCCTCTACTGTAATGTTACCTATTACTAGAGTAACATGAAGATAACTTTCCTGAAGTGAACTATATCGGTCCATCATTTGTCACATTAGCACTAATCATGTCAAATTATACCTTTTGATTGCCCCTGTGTACTAAACATCAGTTGCACCTAATGAATTGGTGCTCAGCCAAATTGCTTCTCCACTTCCTTTAGATCCCTTCAAAACATTTCCAATTAAGAGGGTGATTAGATTTTTTAGTGAAGGCAACCTTACCCTATAATGACTTGGGAGACTTGTAGTGAATCTCTCTGTAGTATTTGGTAGGAACCCTGCTACATTGGGACTATTCACACAACTTGAGTGCACTTTTCAAAGCCTTTAATCAACTTAGTTTCTATACCAAAAACTTAGGACATGATAAACAATGAAATAGGTCAACAGAGATACATGTTATATTATATTAGAAATTGAGCCTTGACATCAGACAAATTTCCATCTGGCTGTGTCTTAGCTGAAATTATATTCGTTACAATCAGCATTTAATTTTATAAAGGGGCTTTAATACATAAAGTAGACTCACAGAAATTGTCTCATTTACTTCCTGAGTGTATTATAGTCATCTGATCAATGTGAAGTAAATGTCCAATTGATAATTTATGCGATGAGTATCAACGATGTTAACTCTGTTTTCCACCAAGTATATTTTCTATTATGGAAGGGGGTTCTTCATTAGTTGGATTTGAACAAGACTTAGAATTTGAGACAATAATTCAAGGTGCAGCCATGTCTTCCTTATAGCCCTAGCTAGTATTATGCCAAAGGGCAATTAATTATACAGGCTGATCCAAGGAGCTCTAACAATCCTTGGTTGACCAATACAGATGTAGGTAATGCATAATTACACTGATGTCACCCTTGCCTTAGAGATGAGCCATCAGATGTGTACTACGATTACTTCAACACAATAGAATACGTGAGAAATTGCAGATGAAACCCAGTTGCATACCACCCCAAAATGAAGGCTAAATTTGGAACATGAATTATTAATCAATCAAATCAATTTTATTATTTTTTAGAGATAAAAGTCAACAAAGCAATACCAGTAACTCAAGGACACTGAACTGTCAGTCTAAAAATGTCATGAAATAATAGTATGAACTTATAATATGTTTCTATTTAAAGATTCTATATAAAGGATTCTATTTAAAGGTTGTAGCATTTCATGACTATCGATCCATGACTAATGTAGCAAGAGCAAAGAGCCAGCACGTTTCTCAAAGATTCTTTTGTTGGCAATGGCATCAAGATACGTTTTGGGAACAATTTTTTTTTTCAATTTACCATTGACTAAAATAATTAATGTATAACAAGATTGAGTTTGGAAATAGCAATAATATTTGAATGACCACAGCTGTACCGGAACTCATTTACCAGTTTATAGGATAAGAGGAAGGACAGAGTTGTAATGTCATGGCATGAGACAACAACCAGCCATCCACGCTGGACTGATTAGATTACTACCTCTCCCATGGCCTGCCATTCATCTCCATTAAAAAACACTTTGTTATACCAGTGACCTGATTTTTCTTCTGTAACCAGTAAATCACCTTTGGCATAACATACCGGTTTTGTACAGTAAGTACAGTTGCATGATAAAACAGGACTGGAAGGTTTGATCCACTCACACCAGGATGGACCCTGAATCTTTTCGATAAGTGTAAACACAGGCCCTCAGACAATAGAAGCTCCAGTCCTGGAGACAACATGTCGTGTGACCTACAGGGATACATGCCACTTCACCTCTGAAATAACAAATTACATAATTATAGATCCCTGTTTGAAAAATTTCACAATTATGGCGAAGAACGAGGCCAATGCCACAATGGCAATTAAAGCTATATTTCTAATACAAGTACAATGATGATGTACAATTATGTTCAAAATGTCTTCCTTGTTCTTCCTGTCAAGAAATATGCCTTGTTCTAAAATAGAATCTGTATTTCTCAAAACACATATATCTCATTACAATCTGTAATGTCTTTTATTGATTTCCGACTGGAATTAAGGACGGCGTGATCCCGGTGTTAAAGGGAGCAACGGCAGGGTTGTATTGTGATAGAAATGTTGCCGAGAATCAATACCCGTTGCCATGGCAATTCCATAAATCATACATGTCTGATTAAGGCAGGACGTCTCCCCGGCTCGCATGTCGATTTCCGTGTAGTCACGCGATGGGGAGGGGGGAGGGAGGGGTGACCTACATTGACTGGAGTTGTGTGGAGCGTTTAGTACACCTCTGCCATCTCACGCTACGGCAGATTTCTGCTGTGATTTGTCAGCATGTGTAAGGTATGATGGGGAAACTGCCTCATGGCGTAACACGCTGGTTTTGTACGCCATCAGCATGTAAGGACAAGCTGTGTAAGAAACCGATTGGTTCGAGGTATCATACGCTTGTCTACTCCAGGGCTTTCTCTAGCCATTAACTTTAGTCCATTCTCTCTGCATTGACCACCAAGTTTGGCTCCTCAACCCTCCGAAATGCTATTTCCCCCATTGGGCAGGGAAATTTTAAATGGCTTCAACTTAATTTTGTTACGTTTTTGTTTGATCTGTGTTTGTCAAGGAGAATAAATGTTTAAGATTTTGTGTCTGTTGTAATGAACAAAATTCCAATCAGGGACAAAAGGACAGACACTGGAGGGAGCCTTGATGTATTTGTACTCCAACTCATACTACAACTTCTAGAAGTGTGCTCTGTTCTTTAAAATTGTTCTTCAAGTTGTGGCTCTCTTCATAACATGGGACAAGTGGCTAACTTCCCTTCTATAAAGAACTACAACAGCTCGCAGTGGCGTGCAAATCAGTGCTCAGACAGTCAGGCTCCTGCTGGTTTCAGTTTCCTCCTCTGATCAATAATTGTAATTCCCATCAAATCAGTGACGACCCGTGTCTCATGTTCTAATCCATGCAAAGGTTCATTGTTAAGGTCCAACCTGTGATAACATTCATCTGATTCACTGTACAGGTGTTCTGCTGTACAGGTGTAATGAGCACATCTAGTGAGACATGATCGATGATGACAAGAATCAATATTTTCTTATAGAAAAAGATGTCACAGTCCTTTGGAGGTCCCTTGTTCAAGGAGTGACACATCTTCAGCATGACAACCCAATTCCATTTTTTTGTATTGAGCAGAGATGCATCAGACAGTGTGAACTTGTGGAACTTCTGACAACATACTACTGCTAACTACCAACTACCTACTGACATAGTTACATGCACATCACTCCCGAATTTCAAACTGGGGTTGGCCTGATACATGGGCCACCCCATACCTGAGTAAATAGACATCATGCTAAGATGGCCATCACTTTTTCTTTTTCTTTATTTTTGGCACCTTGTACAGAATTCTTTTTCACTTTTATATTTGATATGACCACTTCAACCACCGGCCGTACTTAGCCGTGCACCAAGACCTCCCCCTGGACGTCTATACCCGAGAGGGTTTTGACGTCAGTATTATTAAGATTAAGAAGATTAAGATTAACATGGAAAAGCTGTCTGCCTATCATTAATAACTACAAAAATAAATTTTCAAAATTTAAAAGCTATCCTTATTAGAATGGGAAGGGGTCATCAGGGTTTAGGCTTAAGATTTATAATTTTAGTACATGTATTTTGGATTTATTCTTACAATGTGGTTACTCCACTTATGTTAATAGGCTGTTGTGAAGTTAACCTGTGAAACAGCTTTCCAAGACATCCATGTACTGGACATGATGGACTGTGGTCTAGTCCATCAAAACAGACCTGCCTGGAAAAAGGTCAGTGCTACAAACCTCTTTTCTTATGTGTAATTCTGACATACCGTTGTCTGAAGGTCAGTAAAAGTCATCCGATTCTTCCCTAATTACATCATTACAATCATAGGCACAAGGTAATCCCAACTACATCCCCCCTCCCTGAATTTTAACAGAAATGAAATTCATTACTTGCAGATTTAGGACTCATCCCTAAGCCATTATATCAGAAGTGTGCTGCAGTTGCAGGAAATAAACTATGATTTGATTTTCAAAGCAGCACACAGGCTAATAGGAAATCTATACCAGCACAGATAGAACTAAAAAATGAGGACCCAGAAAAGGCAACTGAAGCAATAATTGTGAAAACATTCAATGATATGGTGTATTTTCTTTTTTTTTTCAGACAAAATCCTAACATCATTTTCTACCAACAAATGCTCAATTGTCCAGTTAACTAAGTCACAAATACTCCTTTATTACAAAATCAAAAGGTATATGTTCAATCTGTTGGCTATAGGTTTAACAGAGATATAATGGTTTTTCACTTCAGTTAATTATACTTGTCTTTCTGCTTCCTTAAATGTGCTTTGTATTCCACAGGTATTGCACTTCATCACATTTCAGAACAATATTGATACTGCAACAATAAAAACATCTGTACTGGACAATATCAAGTCACACAGTACTGTTCTTTTCACAACTGTTATTGATCAACTGACTCCATGGATATTCCCTAAATCAATTATACAATATCAACATCAATAATACAGTTAGGTTCACATTCATCCAAAGACTATAGAACTGCTTTTAAGTACTGTACTGTAAGTTCAGCCTATCTGCCTGGGCCCTGCCCCAGACAAAAACTCTGGATTAGGTTTAGAAATTAGATAAGAAAGAAACCAATCATTTGAAAATGGTCACTTTGATGCAAACGTCCATGGGAACCAGGAAAGCTTTCTGGCCAATCATACTAGTCCTGTGTCTGGTTCTGACAAATGTCAGTTGTCACAATATGGACAACATTACTGAGGTTTCAAGTGTGCTTTGAGAAAGAAGCCCCAAAGTGTGAGTAAAAAGAAACGTTGAAACATTTTAGATCTTGCAGTATACTGATTATATCTGTCACATTGTAATATTTCAATTCAAAAGAGAAAAAAAAAAACAGGCATGCATTTTTCAAAATCGACCAGCCTACGGGAAGATGAAAAATCCAATACACTTGTCATTTTTATATCAGAAAAAATGGGCTCTTGCTGCTACTTTCCTGCTATTTGTCTGATAAAATCAAATAACATCAATAAGTGACACAGATACAAGGCTAGGTCACTTTTATACAGGTACTACATTGTATGCTTCAAGCCTGTTTCATATGTACGTGATATGCTGATATACTTACTATAACTGCAGAAATCACTTCTTTCAACAGACCACAATGATACTGAACAACAAATGTCTATCACTGACTGTATTGAATATTCCACAGTGTCAAGTCATTTTTCCAACATTGATATATTTGATTTCCTACTCACATGTAACAGAAGGTGGTCACTAACATTTTAACGGACTTTTACTTTCGTCCACACAACAAACCATACCTTAAGACAAACAACAAACAAATCAAGCATTATAGGATATACTGCTGCAGTTGTCTTCAATTTGAGACAAAACATTGTTTTATCTTGTGCTTAGCAAGATCTATTTTTCAGCAATAGGTTTCTTACAGCACACACAGCTTTGAAGGCAGATATCAGTCTATAAAACTCTGGTTACATCAAAGTAGAACATATTAATTCTGTATTCTGGCAACATCCACTCTGAACCATTCTGCAAATGGATTCAGATCACGTAATATACTTTACAGGACCTCTTTATTACAAATACATAACACTCTCTTATCTTTATTGCACAAAACTGTGATTTTTACACATTTTCACATTGATCCAGGATATGTATTACAGGTCTATGCACTGTACAGGCTTTTATACATGTTATAAATAATCTCTGACGTCCTCTACAGCAATTTGTCAGCCCTTTGTGACTACATGCACCCATCACTGACGTCTGCAACAGTCTTACATTTCCTATCATAACAAGCCAGATTTTTTTTAAGGATTTTAGGCTTAGTTCTAATCTGATTGCTTGACTTTGAGTATTTACACATCTACATCTTGCACAATATATCTTCTTTTGTCAAGTGACTAGCAGTTGACTGTTATTCAAGGAAATACAGAGTGTACCAGGTAACACAGCCATACAGTATCATAAATTTGGATTTACTTTATGGGAGAGGGAATTTACTAATTTTTAAAAGAGACTGTACATGTGCATGACAACGAATACTCTGATGACTACCTACTTGTTGAAGATTAGAAAACATACCGGTAAATTCAACGGACATTTTAACTTCATTTTGTGATGAAATTTTTTGGGGGAGTAATCCTGTAAATTTGTCTTTTGGCTGGATCAAAGAAGGGACAACTTCTTGTTGACAATAAACATAGAAGGTCTTCAACAGTCAAACCAAAGATTTGTATGGATGGTTATCGAGCTTTATGTCCCTAATCAAATGAGTGCACCAAGGCACATAGCATGACAAGGTAAAAAAATTCTCTTGTGAAAATTGAAGAACAAAATACATGACTGTAATATTCAACACTAGACTGTGATAAGATCTGGTTTGTTGGAAAGTACAGTGATAGGTGCATCGTAATAGTGGTCAAAGTACAAATGCTGCAGAATACCTTCTGGTAGAGCTCCCCAAATTCCCACATCCTACACTTTGGCACTGCTGTGAGGTTGAACGGGTCGTTTCCGCGTCGAGTGCACTTGTTACATGCACTGACCACGAGATTCTTCAAACCTTGTCGGAAGGCACTGTTCGATATGCTGTAGATGATGCAGTTGAAGAAGCTGTTACTGATCCCGAGCCACGACAGGCCGAACCGAACGATTGGGTTCAGTTTCATCCCCATGACCGACTGCACAACGCGCACGATCGTGTATGGCAACCACGAGACGTAGAAGGCAGTGATGACCGTGAAGAGCATCATTGCGGCTCTGCGCTCGTGGTGGCTGCGAGACTGGGACTCGCAGTTTGGGGTCTCCTGCGACTCGCGACTGGATCCCTTCCGGTACATGGACTCCCCGCGGGAGTTGGCCTGGTGCTTGGCCTTGGTCGTGTAGGACGTCGGGTAGTGGTCGCTTTCGCTCTGGAAGCGCGTTTCGAGCTCCCGGACCTTCCCGATCTCCTTGGAGTGGTGTCGGCAGATCTTGAAGATGTGGTAGTACGTGAAGCACATGATGACGGAGGCGGGCAGGTACAGGATGCAGATGATGAATATGGTGAAGTATATGTCGGTGGCCCAGGACTGGACCTCGCACTGGAAGGCCTCCATGTCGTAGGTGCTGGTGCCCCAGCCGATCAGGATGGGAAAGCAGATGCAGATGCTGAAGACCCATGCGAAGATGATGCAGATGCGGGTGTTGCGCATGGACATGATGGCCTGGTAGTTGAGTGGCTTGATGATGGCAATGTACCGGTCGATGCTGATGGCCGCCAGGTTGGCAATGGAGACGCTGGTGAGCATGGACACAAAGTAGCTGTAGACAAGGCAGGAGGTGGAGCCGTAGGGGCCCAGCTGGTGGAAGGTGACCATCACCGGGAAGATGCAGGTGAAGCCGACAGCAAGGTCTGAGATGGCCAGCGTCTGGATGAAGATGCTCATGGTGTTGCGGAGGGATGGCTCGTACTGGTACACCACGATGACGATGACGTTGCCGATGATGATGAGGATGGTGACGATCAGCATCAGCACCCCTTCGATCAGGTCGACCACAAGGAGCGCACCTGGTGCCTCCTCCGCACAGTTGGTGAAGTAATCCGTGAAATTCCCTGCTGTCTGGCAGTTGTATGCCCCGGCCGTCGTGTTCCAGTCCCCATCGGGAAAAGGAAGCAGCGCGCTGCTGTTTGGTTCGGCTGTCATTGTTCTGCAGCAATTTTCTACCTCAAAAGATGCAGACAGCAGTCCAGTTCATAGCTCAGGGCATAAATGATGTGTCTCGAATGAGATGATTCCACCGCGAGGGTCTGTCTGCAATCAGTAAAGCAGTCACATTTTTCACCCTGCCTTTCACAACTCTTTCGTCAATCTTTTCTCAGCCTGTAGCCACATAACTGCCGGATCGGTCGGCCTGGATGATCTGACTGTGCCAGTTTAACTTCGTTGGAAGGTTTCAATTTTCACAGAATCGTTCTGCAGGACAACGCCAGCAAACAGTTCAGGCAATGAAATTCATTGCGCGGCTTTGGGGTGCCTCAAGAGACCCCTCACCAAAATCCATCAAAGCACCGTTCATTGAATGTCTGAATGAAGCAGCACTTGCATCGATTCATGGCCCGGGAGCGGTTATCCTTCCCACATCTTCTGAGCAAAAACCAGAGTCTGCTGGGCTAAAAAATTCCCTCTAAGAGGCATTCCCCCAAATCAACATCCTTTTTCTGCGGTTCAAAATCTCCTGAGGTAGACTGTACTCACAGAGCACCTGAGTCCATACACCGGTTTCCGCTCTCTCCTCAGAACTTCTCGAGTAGCGCCAGGAGCCCGTTTTCCGCGTCTGCTCCCCTCCAGTCGGCACGGAGAATGCTCAGTCAAATCACCCGTGGTCTGCCTATTACCTCATATCCCGGCAGCGCCAAGTGCGGCGGGAAAAAATTATGCAAATCCCGGGCTGTCATTGGTGCACGTGAGTCATTACTGGGAGGGAAGAACGTTCCCACCTCCTTGTTATACATCGTGGTATGAATAATTGTCAACAGTGCTGTCTCTTGCGAACAGTAAGGGGTGGCATATCTGGGTCTTCCAGACAGTTAGGCACAAGTGCGCATCATGCAAATGAGCCTTTCTCAGTATTCAGGAACCGTCCTCGAATGCCCAGATGTCAGTGGTTTATTAATATTGATCACTTCTATAAATAGAAGCACGCACGGGCCGGGCAACATCAATAATATATGTGGCCCTCATCACCTACATACTAATCCTACAGAGTTGAAGCCTTGATTCTTGTATAAACCCTGGGATGATACTGCATTGAGACAATAGGAACCAGGTGTGAGAATTGTTTTGTCAGGGCTGGTGCCGACAAAGGCCGAGCAATCAACGAGGCTTCAGCGAACAAGGTAATCACATTCAGGAGATTTAATATGCACTCACCAGTTCCCCACGGGACTCTATTAAAAGCTGAATCAAGCTTTGTTGTTGCCAGGGGACCAAGGTAATTGTTTCTTTGGCTCTTTCCCCATTTTGCTGTGCAGGCTATACTTACTCTGTGGGTGGGGGTCGGTGGATTAATGTAACTGACCAGGCCTGCCAAGGCAACCTTCCTCTCTAGGAAAATGGGGGATCTATCATGATTACTGGGTTATTTCTCTTTACTAGAGGAAAATGATGAAGAAATGGGAAGGTTTATTACAGGAATCTTACTGATGTAAGCTGAAATATTTTGAAATATTCTGAAATTAAAGCTTCTTGGTATAAGACTAGTTAATGTCCAATAAAAGTATTCATATGACTTTCAGCATAATGCACTGTTGACTACAATGTAGTTTTTTTAGTCAAACCTAATCAAGCTATTGCAGCTTTTACACTATACAACTGATTGGTACCAAGTTCTACAGGATAATAATTTATTGGGAGGTTTGCATCACCATTAAAGTTTAATGATAATTGCCTCCAGTGTTGCCAAGGGGTGTGGGACAGACACTTGGTCTGCTTCACTAATTTGTACAAACCAAAATTCAGGTATCAAATAAAATTATTCTCGACTGTAAGAGCTTTGCATGGGCAGTTGATGCTTCTTATAAATCATCTCTCCTCTGCTCCACAGGGAAAATTAATCTGTGTTTTATTACAGCATTGAAAGCAGAGAATAATGAAGAGTGATTCTTAATGTGCCCGAGTCCTTTTGGTTTATGATTTTGATTAATACGAAACCCAGATGAAAAGGACAAGCTTCAGCAATTCTGGCACAAAAAACAAAATTTCTACATGAAGAAATATTTCAACACCTACATTCTTGAAGTTTGCAGTAATGCTAGCAGACTTTATTCCATTTAGCTATCATCCAATATAGTATGAGGACAAACACACAAAAAACACAGCTACAGGTTAATCAAGTTCATACTTCACCATTCTCCATACATCCCGATTCATTACAAGTTTGGCAAGCCTAACCATTGCCTTCTATCTGCACCAATTTGTCTACATGACCCACTAACCTCTGCCCTGTGGGGTCCCAGTTTAAACTCAGATTTATTTTCCTGGTTACTTCTAGGGAGTAACAATGTGTGTCACTCTTCTGATACAGAACATAACTCCAGTACAATCAGTTTCTGTACGTTAAACACAAGGACCCACTAAATTTTAAGTAGGCAATGATTGCAATGACTGAAGGATTTAAAGAAACTGACAGAAAAATTAAGATACAGAAGGGTAATTATATTTTGCCATCTACCTTTTCATCTGGTAGAATTCCAACCACTAGTACTAGTCATGCAAATTTTTTTCAAACATTCATGCCAGATTAGTACATATGTGCATACAGTAAGAATAGAAAGACATATATACAAGTATATATATAAGTATGTAAGAAAAGGTTTGCTGGACCAACTTTATTGCAATAAAATCCCAAATATAAATCTCAGTTTGAACAAGGCAACTCTCTGCTTGAATAGAATGCAAATTTCTGTTCCTCTGGATGTACGTCAAGACCTGGATGTGTTGCCAACCGTTATACCAGCCAGTAAAAATTGCTACAGCGTTCACATATACTTACAGAAATTGGAACCCTTTAACCTGTTCACCTCTGTTAAATTTGAGATATTCAGCTAATACTGTAGATGTGAGCAGCATGCTGACCATGTTCACAGACAACGTTTGGCATTTACAAAGATTATTATTGGACCCTACTGGTACATGTATATGGAGGGAACATTCATTTGGCTTTATGGCAAAGAGGAGTGAGGAAACAGTAATAAAGCTAAGGGTTCCCACCAGCATCTCAAAATGACCTTATTTTATGGTCTGGAAATAGTGAACTAGTTCCTGCTCGTAAGTGTTGAGTATTATTTATTTCTTACCTGAAGGGGAGGATTGGGCAAGGCTGAAGGAGCCTATAATTGCCTCCTTGGTTTGATTGTAAAGCATTGCCCTTCTTATCCCTATCCCCCATGAAACACATGACAAAAACAGCTCTCTTTAAACATCAAACACGTTTAATCATTACATAATAACATAGATGACTTTTCTAAATTGCTGTACATACAATTTTGTGGAGTTAATCTTTGGGAAGAATGTGAAACAAAAGTCATCAGATTTGGTTGATGTCATTGATACAATCAATCTACGGTTTGTTACAGAAGCTGTGTGTGAAGCTTCTGCATTCTGGATAATGTCCCTTTGTTTGAAGTAAGTATTTCAGCTGCTTTTTTTCACTGAATCAAACTACATTTCTATGTACCAATTTTGTGATACAGGTTTCCAAGAAACAGATAAGTCACTTCCAGTTGCTGACAGACGAAGTGCTGCATTGCAGTCATGACATCACCTTACGAGTCCTCCATGACGGCTTATTCTACAGCAAGACCAAACTGATGGGAGAGCCTCCTTCCCATAAGGAATATTTTGGAAGCAAATATATTCATAAAGCTGGGACCATCACCCTTCTTCTATATTGGAGATGACATCTTTATAGCATGTTTAATACTGCTATATTGTATGATATTTCAGCAAGCCTTCGGGATTGATTCCCCTTCTTGTTAGTATTTTGCTACAGTAACATGGGATTTCCTGACCTTGCTGCAATAAACCATTTACAACAAGCACCTACCAATTGTATTCTCTTGATGATGAACCTCATTTGCTGAGAAATTTGTGTGCAGTTTTTGAGAGGAAAGAAACTTCATTTCTCTAACGTTACACCGTCAATTTTTATCAGTTTCAGTTTATAGATACACATTCCTAATGTGGACAATCTTCACTCTTTACAAATGTATAATTACTTCATGTGTTAGATAAATATAGAAAGCAAAACTGTACTTAAAAAGCCTAATGCGTCAAGGTATTTTTAGCTCAAGTAGCTGAGGTTTAATTGCGAACTGGGGACAACGTTCATTCTTTATAATTACTGCACGTGTTAGGTACCAGAAAGGAAAACTAAACCGTTTAAGGGATAAAAGCCTAATGCATCAAAAGGTATTTTTAGCTCAAGGAGCTGAGGTTTCTTTGATAATTGAACCTCAGCTACTGGAACTAAGAATACAATCATGTACCTTTTGATGTACAATGCTTTCATCCATTAAAAGGTTAGACTATTACTGTTTTCCTTTCTAGTACCTTCAATGCAGCCATCCTCAAGAACATCTTATTTCAAAGTTTGACATGAAATTGATTTTTAGTCAGAGTTACAATGATGAAGGGTGCTCTAGAGAGAGCTATACTTAAATATGTATTACTTAAAACTGTGTCCAGAAAAGAGAATATCTGGTCCCTGATGATATTCTGTTCTGAATGAGTGACGGATTGGGAGCAGACTGGTGAAGAGAGCTAGTTAATCCATATTTCTGATGGACCAGTGAAGTCACAGAGGACATGATGGTGTGAAAAACCTTCCAGAAATGGTGATTGGTAGATGTATGGGGATTAACCTTCAACTGAACAACTCAAATTAGTATCCATCTATTGAGATTAATTCATAATCATACAAATCCCTCTGTCGGATTCCTCATATTTACTGTGACAAGCCTCAAACGCACTTAACATTTCTACCCAGGTGTAAATTTGGTGCCTGACTTCTGTTTGGGAGTTGAGGACAATGAAAGGAGCGGGATGGGCTCCACCTTCCAATACCGTGCCCTGGACACAGCAAATGAACAACCCACTGCTTCTTTGGCCTCAAAAGGCTATGGGGCCCTTCCCTTCCCTTCCAGAAGCTTGCAATGCCCCTTCACCCACTTCAGTACCTGTCTCATGTCAACCTGTGACAACATGACATAACCCAAGTCTTCCATCATGCTATTTTTGCCCCCTACTCCCAGCCTCACATTTCACCTGTCCTGACTCATAATTCAGCTGACTTCCATGAAACACTGCTGAGTGTCATACTTAGCAAATCTGACAGGACACTTCTGTTCTTAGTGTCGTGTTTCTTCTCCGGTTTCAGTCCACCGATGTATCCAATTTGTCAAGGAGAGACCACGCCAAACCTGCTCAGTTCATAAAAAGGAATCGATTGGGGGTTTTACAACTTACATTCATTCATTTTGTAAAAAGTAATCGATAAGGGGTTTTACAAGTTACACCCACACCAACTCCACCAAACTGCTCATAAAACATGCATGATTCTACCAAATTTTGCCTTCACCTTGTACATGACTACAAAAATTCTTCCTCTGCCATATTTCCGCTGACTGGTATGGCTGAAAAGGTCGTCCTTTGTCATTCTAGTTTACACAAAACATATTCGTGCAGCGCTAGGTGACTTGACATTGCACGGCCTGAAATATTATCCACATTGTGCAACACGCTATACAAATCCAAGCCCTGACTATTCCATGAACACCACGTAAGACGCACATGTACGTTATAACATGATGGATATATTGGGGCCGGTGCTGTTTGATCCTTGTTCTTGGGCGGAGGCACTATCTTTGACCACATGACTATCGACAAAGTCATCAGGGGAAAGATTTACGAGTTGTCTCGGAGTCATCTTCAGCCATGCAAATAACTGCTGCATTATCTGGTCATTCCTGCTAAGGTGAAGTCAGGACAGGGTCGAGGAATGCCGCCCAGATGGCAAAACATCTATCAATGACAGACTCCTAACAGGGCAGAAATTATTCTGGGGGTTTTCAGAAGGAAAAGAGAGTGAAATCCAGTTAGCAATTCAAAACAAGGAATTCATGTTGTTTTTTTTGCTATATAATTTGTAAAACTTAGATAGATTCCATCATTTCCATCATTTCTAGAAATCTAAATCTAAATCTAAAGGCAGGTTACAAAATGATAAGAATCTGTAAAATGATTACAGCAATTTGAAATAACTCCCAAAGTTTGTTGACCAACTGTTATATTTTACTTGTGAGAATACCTTCCTTTCCCAGCTAGCTACGAAATATTCATTTACAACCTTGTTTTCCTCTCCATACATGGATGGCCCTTATGTGCCATATTGCTTTTGATCTTGAGTCTTTAGAATAGCCCTGTCCCGAGGGAAATGTGACTAATCTCAGAGGACCCATTACCTGAGATTAGACGAAAGAGGCTGAGAGGCGAGGCAGACGCCATTAGAGACTATTCCTGGAAAAACTTATTTTCTTTTGCTGCTTTTCATCTTGTAAGTAACACTCGGGTAATCCTGCGAAGATTACAAATTACTGTTAATGTTTTTCATGGGTTCTGCTGGAATAGGCCTTGTCACCTTCTATCAAAGGCACAAGGTGGGGGTTGTAAAAGTGACATTTCATTACCTTAGGTTACCTGTCGTTTGTGCAGCAGTCAACAATCGATCCATGCTCAGCCATAACACACAGATGAAACATGAAATGGAAAGAAAAACTTGAGTGGAAATCTGAGAATTGATTCAACCTTTGACATGTTGTGGCTGGAAATAATATTGTTGGTAGGATTTATTGCACACTTATGAAGCAGTAAGTGAATCGACCACTCTACAGCTGCACAGGATTAACTCATCTGTCTAAGTCAGAGTACATGCCCAGACTTAGATGGAGAGTTATGACTAGATGCTCTTGTGAAAGGTTTGTTTGTTTGCTTGAACCATTATTTATTCTTGAGAAGCTCAAGCTTTTCATGTAGGTCATGTGAGAAGAGGTAAGAGCAGTGTTCTTGCCAGCCTTAATTTTTTTCTGTCATCTCAATTTTGTTTTACGCAATATCATGTTGAACGCTGTGACAGGTGTGACAATCCTAAGGGGTCTGGGGTATGCTCCCCACTGAAATTTTGAGATGCCCTATGCACATGCACTGATTTCACCTTGTAACTTATCGTGCCTCAGTAGCAAATTGTAAGCACTAGAAAAGTAGCCATGCCCACACAGAAAGCTAGGCTAGGAATCTGTCTTCAGTGTTATGAAGTACTCCATCTGGATCTAGGCTCTTGCTGATTAAGGACCCAATCAATGGTTTTTCCACGAGTTTCATGCTAGTATACAGGCTTTAGAAGAACATTGTTCCAGATTGAAACTTTGATATCAACCCTTAAAGTCCTTTTCACTCCATCTGTCTTGTGGGTATGTCCATTCAACATAGTCAGAAACACACACAAGACTAAAACCACCGTATTAGGTACAAGGTAGTTCCAGAAGCCTGGGATATGAAAGGATTTCCTGCATGGTGTGGAGATACTTAAGTTACAGAGTGGAGATGTCGGGAAGCACAGAGTGTAGAGAGAGATAAAGCTAGCGGGTTATTCGTCATGCTCTCATTCAGTACAGGGAAATGTCCTTCAGTGCAATGGTGGTACATGGGTATATGTACATGTATTTCAACCTAATGACCACAATTTACTCAAAAAACTTGCCCCTTTTCCTTAATACCATGTGAAAACTAATTTTGACGTCAAGCAGACATTTCATTGATATAATTAACACAAATAACCTACCAAAAATTATTTTAAATAATAATTTGTTCTTTTAATACCAAAATGAACGCCATATTATATAACAGCTCTGTACCATGTTCAATTGATTAAAATGGTTTCACTAAATCTCCTTCAAAGCATCGGATTCTGCAACATTTTCAAACATTTTCTGAAATTAAACACCGTATTTTTGTTCTTGAAAAATGAGGCTTCCTTTTGCAAGAATTTTGCATAACAGCAGGGAAAGGTCTACCAGATATACCTTCTCAAAAACAGAAATTCAGATTCCTGAGCTCCTGACAGCTTACAATAAAGACAGCCAATACTTCATGGACTAATCCTTCCCAACAATCCACCAGAATCAATCATACATCATCCTGTAGTTACAGTGTAAGCAGCTGTGATCCACTCTGCATGACAACTACTACAGAATACAGGCGTGGCTTCTACTTCTTATCAAATGGAGAAGACGAATGACATGTGCAAAACCTTTTGCACACTGAAGGGGGGGGCACTTAGTGTATGGAATAGTACTAAAAGTAAACTGTCCTGTCCACACACTGATCTGGCTAAAAGTCACAGAAAACTAAATCCCTTATTCTCCTGCTCGAAACATTAACTCCTGCAAACTCTTAAGAAGAGCCTTGGGCAACAACAAAGATGATGATTTTAATGCGGGGATAAAGGATGGTGAGATAAGTACCCATTAGCAAGGGCAGATGGTGAATTCAGCAAGGGCAAACTAATCACCCCTATTGAACACAGGAACTGAAGTGCCAGGAATAGCCCGGAGCATCCTTCATGCTCTCACACTCTTAACAAGCTTTCCAACACACAGGAACTTGTTTTTATCTGATGAGTACTTGGAGTGAACGGAATGTCACCTTCACTGCAGCTGTAAAGTTGCATGACTCACATAAATTTTGTACTTTTTCTGCTACTTTTAGGAAGTTACATGTAACATCTGTGTCCATAATATCACCAGGGTCCATAATATCACCTTGAGAAACAGTGTTCTTAAAGATATTTTACTGCAACACACTTTTGGTATGCACTCCTTCACACATCAAATGTACATACCTAGGGTATGTTGCAGCAAGGAGCTTTCATCACGGTGATTAAAGCTCCTTGGTTGCAGTAAAAATATCTTTAAGTACACTTTTTCTCAAGGTGGTGATATTATGGACCCTGGAGACATTATGGACACAGATGTTACTTTTATTATCTGTTCAATATCTGTTTAATCAACACAGTGCTGGAGGGCTGCATATGAAGCTGATGAAAACTATAGCATGCTGCTTTGGGTTGCAGACATGGAAGCACAACTTATACTTTAGATTTCTATGATACATGTAAAAAATAAAGTTTTCCAGCAATATTCGTCTTTTGGAAATAGAAAATATAAAAAAAAACAATTTATGACATGAAAACCCTTTAATTTTAGCTGACCAAACAGTTGTTATCGTCCCTGGAAACTCTTTGATGTTAAGATGTTACAGTGACGACAATGTATAATCCGCCTGAGTGATGTAATCTTTGTAATTCCCACAAAGAAGATTTCACTTCAGCAGCTTTTCGGAGGTCACACTTATCCAAGTACATTTGCCCTTCCTAGAAACTGTGCTGAAAGGTTTAAAATGAGAGTGAGAACTCAAGTCAATCATACTTCACTGTGAAGGCAGAATATTCAAGCAGCACATATTTCAGCACCACAGACAGTGCCTTGAAGACTCGGGCCCCAAGGCTTCTACAGTAACTCTAAGTACAACAACTAGAAAGGTAACATTTGCAAAGCAAATGCATAATGTTAACCTTTGCATATGGTCTGCTCTGTTAATTCTTACTCTAACACATTCATATATATGGTGACAGGAGTCTAAATCCCTCCTGCTATAAAATTGCAACATGATGTAACCCAACATCAGTTAGCAAATGTTTTTCTTTGGTAAAAATAAAAAGGAAGAAAAGAGATGGTCCTATTAACTATTAGGACTAGAAACCTGATATGCCATTCTGAAAATCTGAAATTAACGCTCAGATATACCTGTCAAACATACTTAGGGAACTTTCAGACTTAAGCGGTATCAAGGTATCAAGTCACATACAATGGAAAACTTGTAGCTCTTGAATAAATACATTTGATCAGGAAAAGATTGATTTCATGATAATGTTCCTTCTCAAAGTGCAATTCATCCTAATCAGCAAATAAAACACATTAAGTGGAAACAGGGCAACTTTGATAAATCATAAAGATATGAATAATATCAACATAAATGTATTTTCTTCTGAACACTTGAGTCTCTCAAGATTGTAATTCTGGGGATGTTACTGATGTTGCACTTCGCATATCTCCCTCAATATCCCAAATACATGTATGAATGAAGGCCAACCAGTACTATCTGCTATGATCAGGAAGAATGGGAAAGGTGCCTCAGGAAAATATCTCAGCCTTGAGATACAGAATAACTAGATTACCTGCAAAATAGCCATGTACAGTGATAGGTATCATATCATGTAGTGTTATCATATAATGGGTGCTTCAGCCTTATCTACAATGTACATGTACAATGTAGATGTCTAATTCACCTATAACAGCGTGGGTTATATTACCGACTATGCAACAGCAATACATCTGTATCTTTGGTATAACACACCACCACATATATCATACTATGACAAATACTCTTTCTATGCAAGGTATATAATGTATGTTAATGAGATGCTGTAGGGGTGTGGGTGTGGTAGAGGAACAGAGCCTAAACAAGATTCTCATCTAAGTATCTTTCTTTACGTTGTATGAAAGTTGTATCAGTCCTCAGATGCATCCCAAATGATACACTGTCCTACATATTCAATAGAAGAAACAGTAGATAACAACAGATAAGTGGTTATGTGCTACAAGTATTGTAATTCACAAGAAACAGGATACTCTGGGCTTTACTTTCAGGTCAATTCTGTACACTTAAAGTTCTGGAATGGTGATGTGATTGCCCAATTTTCCTAGAAACGAGGGCAGAAGATGATAGAAATGAGGGCGGAAGAGGACAAGAGGCCACAGGATTTTTAAGGTCAGAGAAATTTTGCGTTCATGGGCATTGATAAAATCTCCTCAGCGTAGAAAGTGTTTCCTTTTGAAGATGTATGGAGCTACGCGTGCCTGTGACGCAGGTTTGCATAAATCGATAGAAGACATGAGCAGTGGAAGGGTCTCCTGAATGCTGATAACAAGCCCAGTAAAGCTAACTTAAGCTCCCAGCTGTACCCTTCACCTTCCATCACTGCTGCAAGGGGAACATTTTTTTGTCTTGGAGACAAGATGACGTGAATAAGAAGTAGAAGCCTGCAATTTTTGCATTAACAAAACACTGTGAACATTAAAATCCTTCATAAGCAAGAAAATTATGTATGGTTAAGATTCAAGTGTATTCTTATTACTAGAATTACAAACGGATACGAACAAATGATTTTACAAATGGAACTATAAAATCATGAATGTTGAGTATTAAGGTATGATTAGGAATGACTTACAAGAACAAGATGTCAGACTAGAAAAGTTCTGTCATGCTCTTAGCTACTAGCTACATCATTCACCTTCAATCACAGTAGCTGGAACAATAACTAACGAAAAAGTAAACTTAGATGCCTGCCAGTTCTGGAAGGTGTTATAATGTGTGCAGTAATGGTTTTGTACAGGAAGTACTTTTCCCAAGCAGCAGCAATTTCTCACCAGGTCCTGACTAACATAACCATCATCTATCTACATCCATCTTTAACCTACATGCCAAAAATCCTTCCTTGAGTTCTTGCCATCCGAAGTGTCCAGTACAACAACCATATATCAAACTATAAACTTTTTACCCTTAGCGTCAAAGCTCATCTACATGTGTATGTTGGTAAATTCCATAATGGAGTTTTGAGGCTTTAAATCGAGACAGCTCATCTCAAACTTTTGGTTTCTTTTCTGTCAACCTTCTTCAGGAGTGATGATTCAATTACTGAGAACTGGGAACCTGTGACTCGAGTAATGAATCGTAATTGCCTAGCAGGCTAGCTGTCTTTGCTGTGTTGATCTTATAAGTATCAAAACTTCATTACAAAACTTTTTACATGATTAAAGACTTGCAATTTGCAGAAGTTTCTGATGATGACGAATGTAAGGATTTGGCCATGAATACTGATAACAAGATGAGTAAAGCTCCGTCCTTCGCCTTCAATAATGGCCCCACAGAATGGGAGAAAAACTAGAGACCTGTACAATGTCGCATAGTTTCTTCTGGGCCCACATGGTGAACAGTTAAACCACTTCTCAGAAAGCACAGCGTGGGTTGGTAAGATTCAGTGGGCATTTTTACCACAGCATTTAAAGAGTTGAGTTAAGCTCAGTCCTTCGCCTTCAACATTAGACCCACAGAATGGGAGAAAAACTAGAGACCTGTACAATGTCACATTTTTCTGCGAACAGTTAAACCACTTCTCAGAAAGCACAGCGGGGCTTGGTATGATTCAATGGGTATTTTTACCACAGGATTTAAAGAGATTGTGCAGTGATTAATGTTACAGGGACAATTGATGAGACTGACTCTGTAAATTCTAACTTTTAAGAGGAAGACTTGTTTGTAAATGTTTTGACAAATGATAGTACATTGTAGTTGATAACTATAGCCACTTTAAGCTAGCTAAGTGCATTCTACCAGCTGCATCCTTGACATTCTATTACTGTCAAAAGTATATCAGTCTAAGAAATCACAAGTTAGATTAGACGCCTGTAATTCTGTATTAGCATCACACTGTGCACAGTGGTATTCTTGATTAGAAAACACTTATCATAACAGAGAGGAAGATTTAACTTACTGTATGTTCTTATTACTACAATTACAGTTAATAGAAAAGACTGATGTTCTGAATGTGTGATAATGTACATGAATCATGTTGTTAGGAACTTTGGAAGAACAAAAAAAGTCATGAAACTACAAAACTTTATAGAGGATGGCAAAGGGTTTGAATAAGTTTTGACATTTTGAAAGGGTTTTATGAATGCGTGTTGTTACTATAGAACCATACAATGTATATCCAGGAATCTCAAAGAGCAAAATACACAGTCAATCAATACAAATGTTACTGTGAATGCTGAATGCCAAATCCTTCATTTTCTATCACTGATACAGTCCTTATTGAATCATTGGTAACAAGGCTTCAGACATGAGACCAGCCATCAACTGTAACAGGTAGGACAGAAATGAAGAAACCATACATTTAGAAGAAAGCATGCTATTTCAGATGATATGTAATGTTATGCATACAGACTGAGTTACAGATTTATGATTAAGACTAGATAGCATCATCACTAGATAGCTTTAAACAGTACGGTTTAGATGTACAAAGGTTAAGTGTAAGAAGTCCTTTGGTGTAAATGTAGCCAGCTGCCGCCGCACCAAGTGCCTGCAAAAGTGGTGTGTTACGCCAAAGGGCAGTTATACCACGTATACAGATTCACATTCACACAGACAAAGACAATGAAACCCCCATGAGAGCCTCATGGTGACTACTACTATTGTGCCCAAGTTCTACAGTCTCGTCCCTGACACTATTCATCAATGTCAAGGTGCTCAGGTGCTGATTATCATCGCCAGTTGGCTGCCGTAAGTGATCAATGACTTTCCCCTCCAGTGACAAACCTGGTAAAACTGGGACAAAGGCATTTATTAAAGTCACAAGTTTCCTTTTCAGCTATTGTCGTGTGGAGTATGACTTTGTTCAGACGTATAATTATGACTTGATTACACGTGATTACTATTTGGTAAGGTTAATTACAGAGCAAACGTCAGCCTTTCATTTGACTAAAAGACACAAAGTCATAATGTCATGTACTTTGTAATTGATGACTTATGTAACATGTTATCCAAGGGTAGAAGTCAACACAAGACAAATGACTAAGTTTTATCTTTTGAATAGACATTAGAATCAAAACTGGTGCACTTTACAGCATTTGCAGAAAAATCCTTTTTTCATATGTTCTTGAACTTATCTTGTGCACCTTTAAATGGTACTCAATAAAGCAGTTACTCAAGCAGGCATGACAGTTTTTTAAAATCTATCCAGTTGCTTGAGCAACTGTTTTCTTGAGTATGTCAATTTACTTACAACAGAGAGGTCTAACTCACATCGATGTACCTTTTAAGTTAAAAGCATTTATTTTTACCACATGTACACGTCTCTCCTTACAGCGGAGTGAGCCATGTAGTGAAATGGCACACCTGTCTGGAAACAAGACTTGAATAAAAATGTGAGGTGCAGTCATTAGTCCTCCACAGCATCAGTATTCCTGCAGCAGGAGTTAGACCACCGCTGCCTGAGTCCTGACCCTTTTACGTGCAGGTTGTGAGGATGAATAAGTGAATCAATGGTTTCAGATTAGCATCCACTTGACCTACCACACTGTAGCAGCTTTCTTAATATGTTATTTTTTATTTTATTTATTCATCTTCCAAACAGGTGGGTAGTACCAACAGTCTTTAGACTGGTTTCCATGGGAGCCCACAAAAATACAAACAATAAATACCAAATAATAATATAAAAATCAAAGTACAGATAACATAGGTGGGTTAATCAAATCATAAATTAGCATACACACTTATTAATGTCTAAGTATTGATTTAAAAAGTAGACAAACAATTACATGGAACCTGGTATGATACTTTAGAGACAGACTTGTTTTGCTTCACAATGGAAGGAAACAACGTCCAGTGGAGAATGAAGGAGCAGACCTTGCCAGACGGAGGAAAACCTGAGGGACACAGAATTGCCATTTCTCCGGTTGGACACTATCCAAGGACTCATGGACACAAAGCATAACCATGCAAGTCACCAAGCCATAATCCTCTTAGTCTCCCCTTCTGCATTTAGATTGAAATTTTCTACTGTCTGAGGAACAGGTCTATTGAAATGTCCTGCTGTTATAAATCAGAAAAATACTTTTGACTAGGTTTAAGCTAGCTTCTGGGAAACCAGTCAACCTTTTCCTTCATGTACACACATGCAGATTGTGTTGCATCACACAAACCAGCATGGCTGAGTGTCCAAAGACATAAATATCATGGGGAGGAACAACAAGAAAAAAACATGGGCGGGTGCTATTTCTTTAGTACAGGTAGACAAAATAAAAGTATGGATCAAGTTTCTGTTTGCCCCCTGTCTGAAATCTCTGTAATACTGACTGTAATACACATTCAGATGAAAGCCTCTGTGTCTATACTATCAACAGGACAGAGCATATTTATTCCCCTCCATGAAATGTTAGGAAGAAAAGCAAACAACTGAACAGGGATTTCCACCTGTAAGTGCTGACATAAATTCTAGCTGTCAGGCCTGGAACACAGGCCTGCATACATATAAAATTCATATTGAACGGTGTGTGGGTCTTTCTTTATTCCCATATTTTCATGACGGTCACGTTTCTACTTTCTGTCTACAACCCATGTCTGCAGAGTTGCACGTACTCGGTATTAAAGAAATTAGCTTTCATAGGGCGCAATCATAGCTTTGAATGCAAGGCCTCTATGCATGGTCTACTGGGAAGGAACCTTCTTGCTCAATACATGAGTAACTGTTAATATATAACTGTAGGGCTTGACATATTTTTTATTCCATTTCCTGTAATATGTGATATAATAAATAATACAGAGGTTGAAAACTGCTGAATATTTCTATCCAGCAGAGTTGCGAGTTGTTACGTAAGACAAAAGATCTTTTGTCCAATTTTTCATACTCGTTGACAGCCATTTAAGTCAGTTGTCAAATTTTTGTTGTTGCAAGTAAGTGTACATTCTTAGGAAACCAGAAAGAAAGCAGGCTGAGAACAAGTGGATTGAGTGACCTTCGCCTAACTGTCCTTCTCTACTGATAAAAAGGACCAATAGCGAACAAGTTTCATTGCCTACATCTATACCACTTACGCATGCCAACCCGCCGATCCATCGAAATATAAAACAGTCAACCGTTATTTAAGGACCAGCAGGACTGACGTCAACTGGGACAAAAATTGGGCCATAAAACCCCCATATGGGACACGCCCGGCCGGCGCTACATTGTTGTTCATTGCCTGTGAAGCATCTATCGACGATTTTTTGCCGACCGTCACAGTTTTTGAACAAAATCCAAATCTAGCCTGCCTGGAGATTTGCTGGGGTCCCCTCGCCTGAATGGTGTGAACTCAACTGAAGTCCTTTTTCTGATGGAGTTTTAATGGACTTTGGGATATTTGGTTCTGCCCTGAGTGCAGATTAATAGAATTATGATGTCTCTCAACTACAAGGCAATTGTCACTTTGCCCTTTTCCCTGATTGAGGCCAGTTACTCCCAATCTAGCATTATGATTCACATGTCCCTAATGTTATACAGTACTCTTGACTTGTAAAACTTTGAAGGGCATGCTATAACGTTACATTAAAAATAAATATATTTCCATAATTTTCTGGAATGGAGAAAGGCCATAACCATGGGAACTTTATGGTTTATGAAGAGCACTGTGAATGTGTAACTCAGTTTGTTGTAAAAACATTTTCATGTTCGTGTACTAAAGAGGCTTTTTTTATGGGTATTCAGGTCCCCAGTGTGTGATAACTATGCCAAAAACACTGCAGTCTTTATGGCTCAAGTAAGGTACACTACAAATGCTAATGTAATGTATTACTCTATACATGTACAATGTATGCACAATAGCATGATAGCAATTAAAGTCAGGTCCACAGTGGGGTCTCCATTTAGATGAAGTTAATTTGGAGCCCCGCAATTTGTGCAACACTGTATTAAACAAGATTAGTGATCATGCTAAATGGTAACGAGGTGCTCAACCATTTGGCAACTCATACATTACGACCACGCAAAAGCTTTGCATGTCTAAAAAGCCAAACGTCTCAGGAATACAAAATCAAGTCGACGGCTTGCCAGGCCTGCCCTCCTGCCCTTTCTATGGGATTAGACCAATCTTGATGTTAGCAACATGATACAGATTAATTAGAGTAATAAATCAAAGATGCTTAATTATGCCGTGACGTTTTACCTTAAAGTTGCAAATGTCAATTTTCCCCCAAGCCACTTGTAAAATGTTTGTAACACTGCATAATCAGACAGAAACCTGCAGTGCACAGCTAGAAAATATTGTCAACCCTCACCATACCTGTACATGCAGAAATTGTCATGGCTAACTCAATGCTCCTGATGTAGATTTCTCCCATGTTATATAAAATAAAAACAGTTGACACTGCACCCAACATCATTGAAGGAGTATTGACAATGTTGAGTTGTGGTCCAAACAAGTTGGTCGAACAAATTTTCTTCACAAACTTTTTTTCCTAGCCCTTTCCAAGCAAAGGTTGCTGAACTCAAATGTGTACAGCATTTCACCACCGAACTGATAGTGCATTAAGCATGGTGACAAGGCGTATGATAGAATCATAACACAGTCGTGGGCCACGGAGATACCGGGGCTCTGACGTCAGTCCCATGACCCTGGGGCGATCTTGTTGAAGAGTTGATAGTGTTTAGTGAAATGTTACCCTCGGGTTCCTGCATGATCATTGTCCTAGGCAGCCAGATGGAACAAAAATTACTGCAGCACTCACAACTCAATGAAAGGTTGGTAAGTTGGCTCATCATAGATTGTTAATTAGTTTCACTTGGTTTGACAAGATTGCTTTTTCATTCATTTACCTGATTTGTAGATAGTTATCACCTTTTATCGTCAATAATTGAACAAGAAGATCGCAGACTCCAAATCTTCATCAAGTCTTAACTCTATATTCCTGCCATCTGGTGGCCCAGAAATCTCAGTAACCAAGACCTATTGTACAGAAGAAAACAGGCCAGGAACAAGTGGAAGCCACCATCAGAAGAAGAAAATGGAGATGGATAGGTTTACACCCTATGAAAGCTTCCTGCTTCCATCACCAGAGCTTCTCCTGAGTAAAATCCTCAAGGTAAGACAAGGAGGGGAAGGCCACAGCTGTCTTGCAGGAGAGGTGTCAGCAAGGACTTAACTCAGCCAACACCTCATGGCCAGAGGTGAGGAAGACTGCATGCAAATGGATGCAGTGGAGACACTTCGCTGAAGCCCCATGCTTATACGAATGGGTGAAGAGGATTACGCCTCTTCCTGGAACTTTCTTCAGACCTTCACCTTCAACATAACGAATGCAAGGAGAAGTTTGAATCGGTAGATGTTTGCCATGGTTTGTTATCAACGAAGGATTGAG
The DNA here is from genome assembly GCF_001625305.1 of Branchiostoma belcheri. Lineage (NCBI taxonomy): Eukaryota > Metazoa > Chordata > Leptocardii > Amphioxiformes > Branchiostomatidae > Branchiostoma > Branchiostoma belcheri. The sequence continues at coordinate 5,388,416 of NW_017804353.1, forward strand.
GTGTTCAAGAATTCATTCTTTCCTAGAACTATCGCAGAGTGGAATTCACTGTCACCAAGTACAGTAGGGGCATTGTCAATAGATAGCTTTAAACAATGTCTAGAGCTAGAAGTTCAAGGGTTAGGTGTAACAAGTCGATCGGTGTAATGTAGCCAGCTGCCGCCGCGCCGCGTGCCTGCGAAGCTGGTGTGTTACGCCGAAGGGCGGTTATACCGGCTAATATACAGATACAGATGGATGGCCACATGCAAGGATTCCATGTATTAACTGATTTTGATGGGTGTACGTCAGAGTACACGTGCATCGATCACATCTGGCTGGCAGTTGATGAGGGATTGTGTGTAGCAGCCCTGACACTCTCATTTCCCCACAAACCAGACCTGCGCCGCTAAGATACCGTGAGCGTTGACGTCAACACCGCCAGGTACGCGCCACGAGGAGATAAGTCGTCCTCAATGAAAGGTGTAATCCGCAGCTTCGGCTTGTCGTAAACACAGAGAGCAGACAAAAGCTGTGAAGATTCTCCCTTAATACTATGTGGGCGTCTTGTAAGTGGGACTAGCCGGATTTTCACGGTCCCAGAACCCCATCCCTTAATTGCTTTAATGGAAGTCAACTGTCGTTCATTCAACACTTAAGTTGTTAGAGCAAAAGTGCTCGCAAGAGCACACAATGGATGAACAAGATCTCATTGATTCAGAACTTCAGGCAATTCAGAGCTTTCAACCATGAAGAGACTTGGAGACAGGAATTTCTATCATCATTGGTGGCTCTTCTTTTTGGGACATGAGAAGAATGTTGAATACTCATTGACAAGCAAGCGTGGGCATGCCAATCCAACAGTGGATATAAAGTTGCGAAGGTATGTTGTCTAAGAACTCCAACTTCAAAAGGATAAAAGTCAAGTTCAACACCCGGAGAATACAAATGGCTTCATCAACACGTGTTTCCATTAAACCCAGCGGCGCACGTTACAGCACGTTTCCATCGATCATCGCCTCGGTGTGGCACCCGGCTCATATTTCACTGGACTTCCACCACGCTGCACACCGTGATTCATGAGAAACCTGATAATTTCCAAAGTTGCCATCACGCACAGTTTGGCTAATGTCGGCTCAACATGTACATCTGACCTTCAGTCAACACCTTTTCACTCAAGGTCAAAGTCAATGGCAGGCAATGCGGATTCGAAAGGTTGTTTCTTGTAACCACCTGTTTCAAGATATTTACATTAATAATGATATTCTAAGGATACAAATACAGGACCTGGTATACAATTTGCTCTTGAATTCCATTTGTAATGCGACCAATTAAATGTGCCCTTCTTTCAGATCTTGTAATATTCCTATCTAATACAAATTCAGTACCAAAAAAAGGCTAGAAGTTCCTCAGCAGGGAAGGATAGGAAATGACATGAAATATGGGAAATACATCCATTATCGTTACAATTGTTACTGTTGACAATTCACATTAAAGATCAGTTTGCACAAGGTAAGCCAAAGATTCCCCTATCCACATCACAGGATCTACCCAAAACAGATTTAAACACCAACAATGAACTTCATGTACAATGTACAATGAAGCTGTAACTCTGACCATGCATGATATTGACTGTGCTGTCACGAGCCACCTCAAAATCCCTTTCCTTTAATTTCTCTCTTCTAATCCTTAATCCAATGACTGAAACCACTGTGGGGGAAAACCTGACCTTTTTCTGTAGTGGGAGTTTAGCACAAGCCTGCTATGAGCTTGACAGTGACAAATCACAGCCATGTTGTGTGGTACCTCTGATGTACAACAGTACACTCCCATGATCATTAAGAACTGAGTGTCTAGGTGATGAATCCAGTCTTCTAGTCAGCATCATTATTTCCATCATTTGTCAGAACTTTGCCACTCATAATTGACAAAACTGTTGTCCTATATCCATCATCTTTGACAGAAAGAAAAGATCTGTGTGAAAAGATATGGAAAGAGATGTTATTAGACTCAGCTCAGTCTCCATGCAAAATTTGTCCTGCAAAATGCAGGAAACAGCATTTCAGAGGGTCAAGATTTCAAAATTTCCCAGGGGAGCATGCCTCCGGATCCTCTAGAGGGATTGTCGCCTTCAACAGTTGACATGATGTTACATCAAACAAAATTGAAATGACGGGAAACAATTTCAGGCTGGGTTCAACACTGGATGGATGAATCTGGTTTGTCCCAGCTGGCAACAACCTCAAAATAACTTGTTTTGCTTCAAAATTTTGTTAGATCAAGGTATCTGCATGAACCTTCATCAGTAAAATCTTCCTTTTATGTTTCACTGTTCTTCTGCAGCTTCTTCTGGTTTCTACTTTGGCAGAAAAGATGGCCAGAGGAAATTACGACTGTCGCGTTATTTCAAGGTCGTTTGATGTGAGGTAAGATAAGATAGTACCTTTGGCTATATCTAGGCAACAAAAGTTAGGCAGGTTAGCTGATTGATAGGTAGAAATTGATTTGAAACAACTTTCAACAACAGAAACTGTGGCATGATAACGTTGTAACATACATCATATGACACTGGAAACACTTTGAATTCCAAGCTTGAGCCATGGCTCGTAACTCATCAAGACTGAGAGCCCTCAGCTTTGAAATTGCATGTGCAAGCATTAATGACATGGTTACAGGGCAACATGCGAACTCTGCTGGGGATAACTGTCATTAGGAGACGTCCCGATCATTCTTCATAGACTTCCTGTCAGGGGGTGTGGGACAATAATGTCAAGATTGAAAACAACATGCAAAATAAACAAAACATGGCCAAGCAATTCCCACTTTTTACATCTTTATAATATGTAATTCCCTTCAGTATTTCGTCAAGTTTTGAAAATTTGAATGAAAAATAACAGCACGATGTTCATTTGAATTGTACCGGTAATTTGTTGTAAATAACCTAAAAATATAGTGTGATACCCACAGCAAAAAGAGTCAACTTTGAAGAAAAATCCTCTAGAACCAAGTTCAACCAATGTGATAAAAACCCTATTTTCAATGTAATGTGGTGTCCCTAAGCCCTTAAATAAGTCTCTATTATATTGCAATGTACTTCACACATTATACAAGAAGGAAAAAATAATAATTTCTTGATGCACATAAGTTCCAGCCCATGAGTTTGCACTTCTCCTAAAGGCATATATTTTAATTAAACATCTGCTGGTATGTTATGACACCCTAGTGGCCACAACCACATCAACATATTTTGCCAGCCTTTATATAGGTTTCCCCATGGTATCTTTGCGATACAGATGTGTCATATATACATGCTGTACATTGATGATAGAAACCCTTGGTTGTATTCCCCCAGTTTCTGGGACATTTATTGATCTGCATCTCTGTGTTATCTTAATTGACATGCATCGCTTTCCCTATCTTGTCATATCTCAGAAAATTGAACCATGAATCAGTATCCCTGTACTGTTTCTCACTCATTCGTCTTGCACGGGTGGGTGATTCAGTAAGCTTCCAATGATATAAGGTTCTTGAAATTGTCATCGACAAATGTTGCAACCTCATGTATCGTTTGGATTCTAATTGTAGCTGTCGTCATACTTACAGTACTCATCGCCAAAAAAACAAAAAACAGCAATAAAATCACCCATTATAACAGACCATAATATACCGGTACTTACCTAATCTGTAAATACTTGCTTTAAGTAAGAAAATACTTATTTTTTTTACTTTTATGTTTCATTGTCTATTTACTTGCATTCTAGAGGCACAAATACATCAAGGTTATACAATCATTACACATGTATTTTTCAAAACTTCAGTAGATACAAGGTGGATGAACCCATATACGCCATCTAGGGATGGGCATCCCATAATAGAACTGTCCATCTCTGCCAATCTTGTACTCTGCTCTTTTGAGTCATTGGTTTACTACGTAGGTCCCTCCCTGTCCTGACATTTCCTCATCTTTGTGCTGATGTCTAGAACTGCCCACTGATGGAACTGGTATAGCAGCGGGAGGTCAGAACCTGACAGCCGCTGACAGAGTGAATCCTGATGATATGTCCTGGCAGGAAATGTGAACTGTGTGCTTTCATCATGCTACACGACATAGAATGGTAGCCTGTGCCAAGCCTTCCGTCACATTGTGAAAGCCACACATTACAACGCATCTCATTTTTGGCACAGGACTGAAAGTTAATCTTTCACATCACCAAATTAATATTGCGATCTAGTCAATCAAAGGTTCTTCAGGTTAATCAGCTAGTGAGTTAGAAGTTGAAATCTCAGGGCATTGTCATCAATATTGAATGACCATGTTAACTGATCCAACTAAAATTTTGTATTGGTTTTTCTTTAACCCAGATGTACTAGTATATCGTTTAGCTGACTACCACATGCACAGTAAGTACCTTTGTGATGTTTTGCAGATGCTAATGAACCATTTATTCAGAAACATTCATGGACACATCCTTATTTATGAAGTGTGTGACATCTTCCATTGACCGTTGGAGGTCATACAATGTACATATGATATCTTTCATCAGTGTGTTCATCAGTCTCAGAGGTGTAAAACAGACACAGAAGGCTGTAAACAAAACCACACCTGTGGTGAGACAATCTGATAACACCATAATTATCTCATCTTGACCCAGTTTCCCCTTCACCATTCTCCCTGGGGGCACCTCACAATCAATTCTTGTGTGCGATCAGCCCCCATCAGTCTACGGTGATGAATTGTTTATGTCATAAATACAGATCTCGATTGACTACTTCGGATTATCAAGGGATAACAGCAACATGTTTGACCCAAATCACAGGATAAGAGGGCTGCCTTTTATGGGTCACCTACTCTGAGACTTTTCAATTTTTCTTCAAACATGATGGCCTTTGAAATGGCAATAGAGATGTACTAGAGGGTCATTTTCCTTGTGTAATGGCTTTTCCAGTTGTGGACGATGGATATGAAGACATTCTTGATCTCCATTACAAGATGGCATGGATGATAGTACATACACTTTCTTCTTGAGATATATTCAATGAATGAATTTTCTATTAGTGGACTATAAAAGTAGGATCCATTGTACAGCAAGCTTGACCTATATTTTATACATTCTATGAGGAAAAATAACCCTGGTACATGTACAAGATACTGGTACATAACAACTTGAGGAACAACTTGGAATGGGACCGTGGTCACAGCACCACCTTGTGATCAATAAGAAAATTGCAGTCTACTTGCAAATGATTTGATACTTGTATAATTCATATGTTAAACTTGAAAATAATAATGTCAGATTAAGACTAGCCAAATAGATAAAAAGTATACGGCAGAACAGCACCAAACAAGAACAAAGAGTGACAACTAACATTGATTTAACAACAATTCAGCACCAAGGACAGAACCAACTTTGTCTGATATCCAACCGGACATCGGGTGTTTTAAAGACACCTGACAGACCCAAACAAACTGTGACACACACCTACCTTTCTCAGCATGACTAATTACTAATACATTGTAGTTATGGCCACTTAGATGGCAAATATGTTGCAGAAAGTGTAGGCTTACTGTAAAACCATAAGTTGAACAAAATCTATTTTACAACAATAACTTTCAAACCTACAAGTGTTCATATGAGCATGTAGTATCAGGGACTATAAACCCTTTTCACACAGGTAGAGAGGGTGATGCAGCCTTCCCAGAAACTGTGGCATCTAATATCAGCCTTTGCCTCTGTTGGGTAGTCCACTATATTGTGACGTTGCAATTACAGTAAATAAATGAAAGAAAATCATGAGGTTACCTTGGTGATGAGGACCCTGTAGTTCTCCATCATCTGTGGTCCGTTCTCATGGCAACCAGACAGCAGCTGCCACACCTCCCCCCTCAGAGCCTCGGGCACACCCTACAGGAGAACATGTTAACAACTTTTATAAGTTATACAAATAACTAGAAAGGCCAATATTTGCTTTGGAGCAAATACAGCGATGGGTTCACCACATTTTACCACATGGCAGGGAAAGAATGAGAAACACAAGGGAAAACAATGATTTAGTTTTAATTACATTGAAACTGTTGTTTTAGTTGTATGTTACTTCATATTATAGTTATACAGCTATAATATGAAGTAACATACAACTAAAACAACAGTTGGATAGCTATTCCCTACTTTATTGGTTAGGATTTTTAATTGCATAATGCAAACTGTTCATTTTTCAGAATAAAATAAAAAACGTTCATGCCCCGCATTCCAATGCTGGAGCAGAAAAGCTTGAAATACCTACCAAAACACTTGAATAAAGACATACTGTCAGTATGGAAATACTCTGTGCAGGTGTTAATCAAGTTAAATCCCAACAGCCAATCAGCAAGAAGTATAGAGGAAAGCTGCATGCCTATTGGTTGATGCCCTGCATTCCATTGTGATGACTCATGGTAAACACGGCACACTAACACAGTAATACATTTGCTATAACACAGCCAAAAAACTCAAATAAAACCATTCTAAAAGCCTGTATCACAAAAATTTAAAAAACGCCTAGGGGTATTTGCCCACTGTACCTCCATACCAAATTTCAGGACCTTAGGCCCTAAAATGAAGAAGCTGAATCCATTTAAAGATATGGCAGGAGGAGGAGGAGGAGAAGGAGGAGGAGAAGAAACATCAGAAAAAGCAATATGGGTTCACCACCACTTCGTGGTGTGGTGAACCCATAACTATGAACAAGTTACATATTGTACTAATGGTGCGACAAAATCATCTCCAAGCAGATCTTTTGGTGGCCACCGAAAGATCTGCTTAGAGATTAACAACAACACATTCAACATTACCCTTTCTTAGTACATACCCAATACAAATTTGGTGCCAGATGCCTGGCTTAAAATGTTGATAAAAGGTTTCTAAAGAAAAAGTCCCTAGTTTAGGAGGCCTCAATTTTTGAGCATAAAAAAGCTAAATATGCTTAATCCAAAATGTATAGAAAATTGAGATTTCAGGTCCCCATTGAAGCAAAGGCCAAGTTTGTAAGACCACAGCTCTCTTTTCATAACCTAAAACAGACGATATTTCCCCGAGGAACACAGATTATTCCTGACCTTCCTGCAGAGCTGGTGCAGCTGTTTAGGCCTGGTGCTGAGGTTCTGTCTCCACTTGGCCAGCATGTCTCCCCATGTCTCCAGGATGTCCCCTTCACACTCCTTACTCACATCACCTGAACCACTCAGCAGGGGCTCGTCGTTTTCTGAAGATCAAGGACGAATGAATGGTTTATTTACATCATCATTATCATTACAGATCATACAGTGACAGCCTTCAATGGCTCCAGGATGTCCCCTTCATCACACTCCTTACTCACATCACCTGAACCACTCAGCAGGGGCTCGTCGTTTTCTGAAGAATGCAGACGAACGAATGGTTTATTTATATCATCATCATTACAGATCATACGGTGGCAGCCTTCAATAATTGATGTAAACTATGATTTTCCATTAAAGAATACATACATAAACTAAGCATTTCAAATCTTACATGTGCTCTCTTACTGCTTATTTGTGGTGCTAACCCTTTTTTTGTTGAGTAGGTCTACCAGGAAGGGTAATGCGCTCTTGCAATATCTAGTGGTTCTACATTTGAACTGTGTTATCTGGTCTCTAGACCTAAGATACTTGCCACGAAGAGTGACAAGAACACATGTCCGGCAATATCTTTTCCTTCATAACTTTTGAAAACTGTAGATGGGATGTCATCTTTACACAATGCAAATATAACCTTAAAAAATATTCTGCCTAATTACTATTTACAATATATTATACAATATATATACGTATGTTCTCCTGATGTGCTGGGAAGACCTTTATGATGGTTACCACCCTTCATTAGGCATGCGTGACTCCAATCTACAAGAAAGGATGCAGAACAGATCCGGCTAACTACAGACCGGTGTCCTTGACATCCATAATCTGCAAGATGCTAGAAAGATTCATATCAGATGCTATACTAGAACACATGAGAGTCAACAACCTCACATGCGAACAACAACATGGATTCTCCAAGGGTAAATCCACAGTCACAAACCTACTAGAGGCACTGGATGTGTGGACGGAGGCCTTGAGCCACGGTGTACCGGTGGATATTATCTTCTTGGATTACGCTAAAGCGTTCGACACGGTTCCACATGAGAGGTTGATCAACAAAGTAGAATCCTTCGGCATAGCAGAGAACTTGCTACTGTGGATTAGAAACTTCTTGACGCACCGGAGACAGAGAGTCGTAGTCAACGGCCAAGCATCCAGCTGGAAAGCGGTGACGAGTGGCGTACCACAAGGGTCAGTGTTGGGACCGCTTCTTTTCTCAATGTTCGTCAGTGACATACCCGATGAGCTACATAACTTTGTTTCCTTGTTTGCGGACGACACAAAGATCTACGCCATTGCACATGGGTGTGAAAGCCAGGCCAAGACACATGCGACTCAAGAACTCCACACGAGCCAGACCATAACACATGCGACCCAAGAAATCCACACGAGCAATATACACTCCACATGTCTACAGGCTGACTTGAATACTTTGCAGAGATGGTCATCTAGGATGCAGATGAAGTTTCATCCTGACAAGTGTAAAGTAATGCACCTGAGAAGAAGAAACCCCACACACGAGTACACTATGACAAAGGAAGATGGAACACTCCACACGCTGAAGGTGACACATGAGGAGAAGGACTTGGGGGTGACGATTGACAGTAACCTCAAGTTTAGCACACACGTCCAGGTTCAAGTAAACAAGGCCAACAGAGTTCTGGGTGCAATTAGGCACACCTTCAAGTACCTGGACAAGGAGGCTTTTCTACCTCTTTATAAGAGCTTAGTCCGTCCACATTTAGAATATGCAACCGTGATATGGTGTCCTACAACCAAGAGAGACAGGGACAGTGTCGAAAGAGTGCAGAGAAGAGCTACAAAGCTTGTGGAGTCAGTGTCCCACTTGCCTTATCCCCAGAGGCTCCAGGCTCTCCAGTTACCGACACTCAACTTCAGACGACAAAGGACAGACGTGATCCAACTTTACAAAATCACACACGGGTATGACAAAGTAAGAGTTGGAAACAGCTGCAGTATTTGTAGAGGGACCATGTTTGAACCCAGTCTTTCAACCACCACACGGGGCCACTCCTTCAAGTATCAAGTACAAAAATCACACGGGACGAGGAAGTGCTTCTTCTCTTCAAGAGTCACAAGTGTGTGGAACTCTCTTTCCCAGGAAGCAGTGTCCAGCAAATCAGTAAATGAGTTCAAGAACCATATCGCACACGAGTGGAAGAATCACCAGGATATGTACAACTACACCTTTACGTACTGATCACAGAAGAAGAACTGCTACCGCCGAAACTACCCGAAGTGCGGTCTCATTACCCATACAGGGTACCTATTGACCGGCTACAGGTGAGAAATACAGGTGAGAAATTAGTGATGTGAATGTTTCTTTTTAGTCAATATAGATTTCAAGTGGTGATGTGGAAAATGCTCCATTTTCAATCAATCTTTTTTGCTTCTACATAAACCATTGACATTTTCAAATATCTATTTCAGTTATTTCTGATCACAACTAGAAATGTCTCATATATTTATAGTTAAAGACTACCTAGCTTTCCTGTTACGACTGCCCATGATTATGATGATAACACAGAGACAAGCATAAATGTTACACAACCTTTATGTAATCTCTAACTACATCCAGACTTTTCATTATTTCTCCCCTCCCTCTCAGATCCCTCTCATCATGATAATCACAAGAAAGGAACAAAAACAAATTTCCTTCTTGCTGTGACACATGTAGCTTCCTACATGCTACACCACCATAATTTTGATTCAATCACAGGTTAATGCAGTTACATAAGAATTCAATTATCATAATAACTGATTTTTTCCGGATGATGACGTTATGTAACCTTTGATGCTGACTATTATGTCCCAAGTATACACTTCATGTACCTGTGTAGACATCTATAATTACAAGACATAATAATCCTCAACATGGCATTGCAAATACATGTACCTAGTGGGAGGTAACATACCCTAGAAGAATCACAGGGGTCACCTTGAAAAACAGAACATCTGATTTCACAGAGACAGACAGTATTTCGGCAGTCCTGACACTGTGGAAAATACCGACCCACCTTTGGAATATTCAACAACAATGGCCTGGTCTTGTGTGTACGCGACATGTTCCTGATTCATGGCGTCTGGCTGGAGGCATTTACAGTGAAAGAGCTGTGCCAAATGCAACATGCTTCACCTCGCTAACCGATTTAGCATTCTGAATACCCCATGCCAAGACAAGACAAAATCCAATATAATTTGGGCCCGCTGTCGTCTTTCCCATTCAACCTGCTTTGGTGTAATCAAATGGAAGAAAATATCTGTCAAAAAAATTCTAGCATGTTACCTTCTGATTTCAACCTGGCAGTTGCAATTTGCATGTTTTCAGGCCTTGGAGATAATTATAAAGATAACAATGATAATCGTTCTTGTCTATATTTCAATCTGGGAAGCACTTGACACTGAGCCAATGTTACGCAGCAAAAAGACGTGATCAGTATTCTCCACACATATAAACAGAAGGCTGACTGCAAATGTAGATACACACTGGACACTGCCTATCCATCTGCCTTTGTACCAGTGACCTACAGAGGTGGGGGGCAGTAAGTTCTGACGGTGTACGTAGAACATCAATGAGCAGAGGCAGCTGCAACACAAACTGATGTGTCTTATCACCTGTCTGGAGCAAACCTGTCCTATTGGGTGAATGATTATGTCCGTGCAACTTGTTGGTTGTCCATTTTTTAATAGTATTTGAAAAACACACAAACATGCACTCATGCACACAAACACTCTCTCTCAACTGTGTGACAACACACAACACACACACACATACACACAAATACCAACTTACTTTATCATAATATTTCTTGTTGTATTTATCATTGCATTTCTATATCTTTTTTTACCCATTTCATCAATGCAAAATGAAACAATTCGCTTCCCTCTCACCAGTTCTCACCAATAATGCAGTACAATGTATATTCAGAAATCAAGTTCACATTCTATATAAGTAGAAAACTATATGCACATCATATTTCACACCAGTTTGTGACACATGCAAACACTAGGATTAAAAAGGAACGTACCATCTTCCTCCTCGATGGCAGGGGTGGCCGGGGTAGGTGAGGTTTGCATGACAGCGGGCGGGCTGCGGGCCGGGGACAGCGGCAGGTTCATGCTCGCTTTTTTTCTGTCGATCTCCGACTGACTCTCCAGGCTCAGGACTTCATACAGCTTCTCATTCGGACTGCTTCCCTCAATCTACAAACAAAAACCAATTCTTATTTCATTAACTCTGTAACAAGACAATACTAGGGCAAACCCAGGCCCTGAGTTCAAATCTGAGCAACCGCAAAAGCTGATGACTTATTCGTTGTTCTTCAGCTAAGAATATGTAGAAATCTAACATTTCTTTGTAAATGCAGAATATTTGTCAAAATTTACCTGTGGCCCATTCTTCATTTAAAAGTATTTAAAGATCAGGAGTATAAACCTGTTGTTTAAAGCTCTATAGTGATTATGCCCCAACTGTACTTGGTGGCAATCCCACTCTAGTTCTAGGGAAAAAAGTTTTGAACATTTCAATCCTTGGTATTCTAAAAAACTTGTTTTACCTGCTTGAGCCTGAGGTTGTACTGTTCGTGGAAAGTCTTCTTGCTGAAGTACCAGAAGCGCTCGCTGGAGGGGTAGATCTGAGCCTTGGTCTCCACCACGAACCTCACCGGCTCCTGAATCCCCGTGATCACAAGGTCAATGGCGATGGTCATGAACACTCGGGTGTCTGAGGGAAACAGAGAAACATTGTAAGTTTCTTGTAATGCAGTAAAAAAAAATTAAATAAAAGAATGAAATGTTTAAGCAAGCTAAAAAATATCCTTAAAAACGTAACTCAATCTTACACCAAGCAAGAGCATGCTATATGTGATCTAGTTGTTATCATTCTGGACCATGGCTTAATGTCCCGTCCTAAGGACTGTGACCGGTTACAGTAGCATGCATGTTGAGTGAGTGACAGCATCCAGGATTCAAACTCCCAACCTCTTAGTCCAGAGGCAGGGTTGCTAACCACTGGACTAGACTATGCATGCAACAAAACCATTGTGTTGCCTTACTTTTTGGAGTCTCTGTGTTGAGCACCACAAACTGTGGGTCAGAAGGGTTCCAGTTGCCTGAGATGAGGTAAGACTTGCCATCCGCACTGTTCCCCATCGAGTCCTGGGGAACAAAACATGTTAGTCATCCATAATGAAGTTTTTATACTTAAGATCAACACAGCAAAGACACGTTCAACTCAAATCATCACTCCTGAAGAAGGTTGACAGAAGAGCAGCCCAAAATTTGAGGTGAGCTGTCTTTACTTTGTTGATCTAAGTATCAAAACTTCATTATCCAATTTACCAACACAGATATGCTACTAGTCATTATAGTCATCTACTTCTGCTGTATGGTCATCTTAGTGCACTTTAAGTATTAAAGTAAAATTGGTAGCAGTGCTACTGTCAATTCAATGTTAGCCTAACTGTACAAATTCAATTACAAGACATGCTTGCATTTAAACTGCTGGATTGGCTTGTTGGATTCTGCACACTTTGCCTATCTGTACAACTCATTTTACAGAAACACCACTTTGCCTAACACTACTGAAGCGACTGTTTGCCTCACTAACAAAGCTGATGTTTTCTAACTATATTTCTTCCTGAGATAGTTGAGCTGCTGCAAAGTAATGTTTGCCCTGATCTTATTCCCACTGGTCCTGAAGCATATTGTTATTGTTTAGTCAACAAGTGTTGCAATATACAAGTTGTTTGTAGTTGCACCTCCTTACTTGTATTACATGTATGTATAACAGTTACTGTAGGTGTCAATTAAACATTACAGCTGTGGCAGACCTAGATAGGTGGGCAGCAGGCACACCATAGCACCCTGACTATACCTTTGAAAAAATAGTTTTGCTACAGCTAACAGTTTTGCAGTTAGGTAGTTTTTCCCTTCTTGTCTGCACTTAAAATCCCATGCAGCTACCACCAATATCAACTGAGTTTTTACAAACAGTATCAACAGATCTACTAGCACACCCCAAGCAACACTTCACCTGGAGTTTTAATACAAGCAACAGTGCATCTTCATTCAACCCACGGACCTTATGCCATCTCTCGTCAAGTGTACAGCAGACAGAGTGATTGTTGTCCCTCCCTACATCATGTAGACCCAAGAAGTGTGCCACTACAACCCACGAACCTTACGGCACCTCTCACCCAGCACCGTAACAGACCTGACCGTGTGTCCCTACCCCCCATCCAATCTTATCACAGACAGGCACAGTTGAAGTGTGGGCCGGGCTCACCATGTCCAGCAGGTGCATGTCACTGTGTTTCACATTCCTCCCTGGACATAGCAGCAGACCAAAACACCTGCAGGGGGTAGATGATAAATATGATAAATATTATAATGGGAATGTGATAAAGATGATATCTTAAGAACTGAAACTGTCACATTTTCTGTGCAGACTTGCAGAGGAGGTTTACAGAAAAAAACATGTTGAGGTTTTCCTCACCGCTCGATGGTTAGGTCCTCGTTGGAGAGCTGTTGCACGTTGATGTTGATCTTCTTCTGAAGGTCTTTCCTCAGTTTGAAGAACTGCTTGTCCTGAAGACATCCAAAAAAGGGAGAACAGTATGATATACAGTTGTCCAAACATTTCAACATGTCAAACTTTTAACTATCATAGATTCAAACTCGTTTTTCCCACAAATATTTCTCCAGTAACACTGTAATAATGCCCTTTCATAATTGTACTGGTTAATGGGTTAGGCAACTGGTTACTGGCTTTGGCAGCTGGTTACTGGGTTAGGCAGCTAGTTACTGGGTTAGGTAGCAGGTCACTGGGTTAGGCAGCTCAACCAGGTTATTGGGTCAGGCAGCTGGTTATTGGGTCAGGCAGCTGGTTACTGGGTTGGACAGCAGGGAGAAGTTTAACCCCTTACCCGAGGCACGGCACTGTAGGTTGCCCTCCCATCATCCTCCTTGACCTCCAAGGTCACGTCGAAACGGAACAGATCCTCGTCGTCTCCGCTGGGTTCGTACACGCCCAGGCTGCGGGGTGACTTGGGCACAGCCTTGAAGGCTCGCGCAAAGCTGAACATGATCTTGGGAACCTGCGTGGTGACAAAGAAACATGCAGTAAGTTCTACATGCAAAAATAACTAATTCTGTATTTCTCCTTTTGCAGTTTTGTCAACAGGATTGCAATTTTACCGGAAACCAACCATGACCTTGTTTTACCTTTCCTATACCCCTATATCCTCCCAAACAATGCTGACCAAGGAAATTTTGCCTAACTTTATCCAACTCTACTGCCCCTGTTCATATGCCAAATAAAGGTCAGCCCTTGAGATATCACAACTTACTTCTACCTACAAAACAGGGTTACTTACTTATTGTGCACATGTGTACATGCAACCTACATGTATTACAGAAGCTTTAGAAATTAGATACCGAAAAAGTCTGACATCCTTTGTAACTGAAAAGCAAGTTATAGCTGTTACTGACATCAAACCATTCCAAAACTTTGCAACATTTAGTGAAATGTCCTGTTTATATATAACTACTACCTCCAGGTAAGAAAACAAATCGGTGACAAGCGGACACATGGCATGGTGCCAATAACATGTCAATTTGATTTCAGTGTGCCAAGCTCTGAAATGTTAGAATCCTGAGAAAACCCATTTTCAGTTATCAAAATAACACCAAACTGTCCACTGAAATTTTCATGTCCAAAGAGAAATTTGATTAAATCCAGTCAGTTATGATATCTGAACTGCATAGTCTCCAAAATTAGGTTGCCATAGCAATATTAGACAATTAACGGCATACATACACAAAAGACATTAAATATCCACACAAACAAAATCATATTTACACAATTTAACAGTATGCAATATGGAGTGTTTTACCTGTTACTGTGTTAGCCAATCTGCATATCACAAGTGCTCCATCGTCTACTCAACAGATCGTTTTTTGTCACCTAATTACTGAAGTACAGCTTAGCTCTCACAAGTGATACTCGACACACACGTGTGACTAACACCATGCCCAGGCAAACTGATTCAGTCACTTGGCTTGTGATTGATTCTGGTCAGAATTAGGACAACTGTTACACATTGCCACCATAACTCAATTTTTTATTACAACAAGGCATGAATGTTCTAATTGTAAACCTACATGCCGGACCTGGTTGTCACTCAAGAACAGAGCTTAGAAATACAGTTTGAACCAACCTGCATCTACATGTAAAATAGGGCACAACCCACCTGTTTCACATGCAGTACATGTGCCTGTCAAATTACCCTACACGTACATACAAGTGGTGGGTAGGTTTCTCTAGACGTCATCCCATGCTACTTGAGATCCTGTCCTGTTAATTCCCACTACAAAATTACTGTGCAGAATCTCAGACATAACAAGTGCACAACTTCACAGGGGACACATTCAAAGTGGGCTAGGCTTAAATGCAGTCTCAAGAGCAGAAGTTCTAGATCAATAGATTTTACTTTCAGAATACCAAAAAGTAATTGTGTTGGCAACTTGACATTGAGTTTGGACTAGGTTTGTAATGTGTGAGTGGAGAGTTGCTCATCAGTTTTCTGCCTTAATATCAAAATTTCCCTCTTGCTTTGAGCCAAAAAATGACCTAGATCTTTCAATTCCAATCATAATTACTTATCATTTACTTATGGTAGTTACTAACCCTGCGGCCCCAACAATTGTTGGGTTGCACATACAGTACCATCCATATAGCACCCTGTACAGGTACAATTTAGGGGTATTTTTCGTGCAACGCATCAGAGCACAGCAAAACGCAACATACATAAGTAACTATGCCACCACAGGGCAAAGAAAGTCAGGGGTCTATGACCTGACTAAGACATGAAATTGTTGAAAAATATTGTGTAAAAAATGCCAGCAGGACAAGGGCTAATAATTGAACACACAGTTTGACAGAGGTTCCAAGTAAAAGTGAACTCACAGCCTCCAGCAGCTGACACCTGTACACATGGCACTGGAACAGGTCCGAGTTGCCATGACTACTGGTGAAGGCGAAGCAGTCCTTCTCCCTGGTCTCCTGTTTCCCGCGGCAGCAGAACAGGATACGGTGGACGCGGTAGTGCGCGATCTCAGCTCCGTCTGGCTCCAGAACCCTGGGAAACATGCATGGGTAACATTGTTGTCAGAGAGATACTGTAGCTGCACTTCAGATCAATTCTGCTAGAAGGACCACAGAGGGCTGATGTGGAGGCTTTGCCTATACTAGTATAGTAGTAAGTGATAGATTGCACTTTGCTATTGACTGTTGGGCTACAAGTCAACTGTTTCCTGACACACATTTCCTAACAATTCTTAGTTATTTGGTTTTGACATTCTTTACAAACATTCAAATAGAGATGGGCACCACCCCTATATACAATGTATATATTCCCCATGGAGTTAAACAGGACCTTTCTTACAAACCTGCATGAAGTTTGATGAGCATGATGACAAAGAAAAAGAATTAGTTCAATAAAGTTACCTGGAACAAAAGAAAAATTAAGCAACCCTCATGAATCAAATAGTTAGAGGGCAGGTTGACTGGGAATAGAACCCCGGACCCACCTGACAGTTCCCTCGGAGGTGGTGGGTACAGACAGGACCACGTCGATGGACATCTGTGAGGACTCGCGCAGGATGGACATGCAGCGCTGGGCCTCCATCTCGCTGCGGGGGGCGTTCACGGCGGAGCAGCCCAGGTACGTCACCCCGTTAAAGATCACACACTCCTCGTCTGCACAGGGGGTGGGGGGCTCTGAGGTGGAGCGCAAGCGAGCTGTGGTAGGGAATACAGGAAGGAACACTGAGCTATCTTGCAGACTTTTACAAACAATTTTAGTACCAAAGTTTAGGTCTTCCATCCAGCATTCTAGCGAGCCTGAAATTTTTCCCCATCTCAATTTTGTTTTCTGCAATATCATGCCGAGCACCGAGTGTGACAATTCAAGGGAAGTCCAACAGCATGCTTTCCTGGAAAATTTTGAAATCTTGACTCTCTGAAACACTATACAGACAAAGGACACATGCCCCACAGGAAAACAGTCCCCACCTTCCTTCCCTGCCTTCTCACTCTCCTCCAGCTCAGCTTCAGTCCCGCTCTTGGCAGCGGAGTCTGTCTCGGCGCGAGGGCGGTTACTGATGGTCTCCGTCGTGTCCGAGGCCTCACTGTTCCCGGACGCCATCCTGGCTCGCTGTCGGTTCTCGATGTTGCTCGGAACGGACCCGTCGTCTTCTGATTGGTCGCTGAGCACCTCCTCCAGGTGCTGCTGCAGCTCTTCCTCATTTCCATTCCCACAAATCTGAAGTGGAAAAATAGAAAATGTCCAGAAATACTTTTTTACACGTGTATAAATTATATTTAGTTCATTTGTATTTTTATATTTCTACAACTGTTCGCTATGAGTGGCGCACCTGAAATAAAGAAATTCAGTTCAATTACTTTAACTTTAAGATTCTATGAACAGAAGCAATTGGAATATGCCATAAATAATGTCTAATTCTAAGTGCTTAGGCCAGTAACTGGCCTATTAGTATTACTCCCTCCGTGAGTTGTCTCCAGGCCCTTTCTTTGATACTTCTTAAACTGAGTCCAGAGTCCTTGTAATCTTTTTCTTGAGTCTAAATCCTTAAACGTAATTGAAATAACAAGTTTGAAGATGCTATGAGTTACCTTCAATCCAAGCTCCTCACTTGACTTCCCAGCAGCCTCCATGTTCTGTTGGGTAT
>NW_017804353.1:5406319-5406970 GCF_001625305.1 Branchiostoma belcheri
AGCTGCAGTAACTCATTGAATGCTATTACTGTCTCCATGTCCTAATGAGTTCCTTATTGTTTGCTCAGACATTGTTGTGTTATCAGATTATGCTAAATTATGTCAGGCCAAAGTCACTTCAGCAAAATAAAATTCTAGGGTAAAAGTTCAGGACAGTCAGGTTTACACAAAGTCATTTGATTTGCCGAAAGAATTAGAAGTCATGAGTACAGTCTTTACAACACTGAAGGACTGAAGGTGTGGGCCAGGCTAGTTTGAATTATTTTGAATTTTCAAAACCAACACTCTGATGCAGTTGAGCAAAACAAGGAGTCTTAGAAACAAATTTTAACCAGCTCCTTGTTTAATACAAAAACCTTCTTTTATTTTTTACTTTTCAGTCCATTTAGGCTCTTTCAAGCCAAACCCAATGCCAATCACGGACCTGGAATTCACTGCTTGAACAAACAAAAGTCCCTACAGGTTCCCATTGTTTTCCCCACCAAACCAGCTAGGTTCTTCATAGGTTAAGTCCATTGAATTTCTATTTGCACTCAGAGCATCATAAAAATATCACATATAAACTCCCATCTTTCATAAAAGGACAATGGTATAAAACTGTACATTGATTGTCATACAACAAGACAATGTCATGAATTTCTACCAAGTCAT
>NW_017804353.1:5406990-5443854 GCF_001625305.1 Branchiostoma belcheri
ACCTGAAATAAAGAAATTCAGTTCAATTACTTTAACTTTAAGATTCTATGAACAGAAGCAATTGGAATATGCCATAAATAATGTCTAATTCTAAGTGCTTAGGCCAGTAACTGGCCTATTAGTATTACTCCCTCCGTGAGTTGTCTCCAGGCCCTTTCTTTGATACTTCTTAAACTGAGTCCAGAGTCCTTGTAATCTTTTTTCTTGAGTCTAAATCCTTAAACGTAATTGAAATAACAAGTTTGAAGATGCTATGAGTTACCTTCAATCCAAGCTCCTCACTTGACTTCCCAGCAGCCTCCATGTTCTGTTGGGTATGTTCTGGGGTAGGGACTAGAACGTACTCCTCTGCAGACAGGGAGTCATTGGAACTCTTGTTGTCCTCCATAGTTCATCCTTGAGAAACTGTAGAAGATAAGATTGGAAACAGCTGTGAGACTGGGACTCTGTAAAGACTTTTTTCTTAGTTAGTTTGTCTTGTGTAACTACTCAGAATAAAGAACAGGACAGTTTACTTACATGTATACATCGACTTAATAAATTGCATGTGTCTATGGTTCCAAAATTATGAAATGTGGAGATATAGAATACCACATTGTTCTTTCATTTCTTAAATCTTACTACAAGTTGACTGACTACTTCTTCCAGCTAATGTCCTGGTCTTGCTCTCTTTAGTTCAAACTCAAAGACCCAGACATTGTACAGACAGACACATTTATCATTCCTACATGTATACCGCATTAACTATAGCACAACATGATGTCACTGTACCAAATTAAAGTAAAATGAGATATTTACTGCCACTATATATGCAGCCCATTTCCCTCACAAACTGCATTAGATGGACTGTAACTTACCACGGTTACATCCATCCTTAAGACGCTTCAAACCTCTAATGTCAACATCTCCAAAATAACTTCCCCCTAACCTACATGCCCAGTCTTCCATCCCTCAGTCTTATGAAACATTCATGACCCCACAGCATGGCAGGGCCAACAATCATGCCTCCACCTCGGGTCGGGTGTTCTAACACTCCTGACATGAATATTGGATGACAGGCGGAGACACGCCCACTCCTAGCTAGGTCTTACAGACGCTGGCATACACGATAAGTCAAGTCAAGTCCAGTCAAATCACTTCTGTAATTTGTATTGATCAGCAGTACTAACAAGAATGTCAGTCAATCTTTGGGAGGGTTGATGAATAATCAATACTTCAATTGGCCAACCTAATATGAATAATTTGAGGTGACCTGTACAATATCGGAACTTACTAACAGACATAAATTCCAACTACCCCCTGTATATAGATTTACATGCTACATTGATAAATGGGCATGTTATCTGTTCAACATACACAGATTGCATTGGCACATCCACATGATTTATTGAATTACCTAAGCTAGGCCTCATTAACTTGGGCAAGCAATATATACCATAAGTGTAAAGGAACACTTTTAGGGACATATTATTCATGCAAACCCTTAATAAAAGCCTTTTCAGACAGGTTTCATTTTCTGTTCTTCTTCTGCTTAAGCTTTGTAGAGATTCAAAATTACTGCTTTAGACCATTCAAAATGTGTATTGATATATGTACAAGCTATACTAATGTAATGGCAGAACAAACATGTACGAAGAACTGTCTGACATCACAAGAAAAATCTATACCACTCAAAACTTCATCAGAAACATTTCATCTATCATAACTTCATGATTGAACACAGAGTCAGAGCTAATAATGCCTCAGTAGGAACCAAATGACAGTCATTTTTAAGATTCCATTCTTGTGACATTCAACAACCACACTTGTCCATGACTCATATTCACCATATACATGTACATGTATAAAACATCACCCCCTACTGTGTACTGTTTGTACCATCCTTTAGAAAAAAATACATATGCTTTAAATAAAGTGGTTTATTATGTTAGTAATACCGCTTCCGAATCACAGGGTCAGGAAATCAGATCCTGCTGGGCTGTTGGTAACCTGAACTGTAGTTTGCATTTATACTGTCACTCAGTGTTTGTGGTTGGAGCTCTTAGGATGGGACATCAACTCATAATTCAGGAGAGCCAAACATTGAGAATATCATCATCAATAACCCACCACAATTGTTATGCTAGCAGCAGTAATCTATAATATTGGTGCATTGGTAATATTAATACTAGTAACTCAATATTCAGTTTAATTTCTAGGCAAGACCATCGAAATAGCCTAAAGTGTTGTAGTGGGTTGGATGTCAGCTGAATCAACACTTAACAGTTAAAGAAGTAAACGAAATAAAGACCAACACATTTTCTGCATTCATCTTCATAAATCACTTATCACTAATGAGTTGTTGATGAGACACTGATGCTTCACTGTCTTAAGGATGATTTTTCCTACATTCAATATTAGTGATAGGAGAAATATAAAAATATTTATGACCCACATTTACTCAATCACTTGATGATTGATAACAAAATACACAGGGAGGGACAGTCTGAGTGATATGGGCCCAAGACTCCGTTTAGAGGTATAAAATACTGACTACATATCATCCTTCAAAACTACCAACAGAACTACACTGCTTATTTAGATATTGGCATCTAACTTCAAGGTAAAAATTATAGTCAAATGCATAGCCTAGAGATATGCCGGACATACTGGTATTAAAATTACTGATAACAAGATCTCTGGCATTCTCTGAATCCTATGAGATCATGACTACTGTTATGGTACTTGTGTTTCATTTCACTCTCTTCTTATTATGTTCACAAGTTATAGATACACCTGGACAACACATTAGTACTGCTTATTCATAACCTCTTTTATAATTACACACAGAAAGACGTGGTTCTGTACACGTCAACAGTTCCTTTTACCTGATAATTACTTCCCTGTAATACAGATGAGGAACGCGACAGAGAAAGAGGAACAAGTCTGCTCTGTAAGTTTTTATTATGTTGACGTGACCCACCCCCTACCCACTTCTTGTCCAAACACGTATTTTTGATTACCTTGACCTTGTATTTCAGCATCTGGTTGGCGAACAAATCTCATCAAGGACATGATCAATTCTCCATTTAGGCACTTCATAGATTTTAGATACATGCTGACGATTTTTTTACCTGAGAAGTTCAACGTCAACAACTTTCCAGGGTTTCCCTTATTCGATGATGTCAGTGATAAGGCTAGGAAATATTAGCCAGCTTTCCTGATGACATTTTGACACCCCTTTGAGATGTTACAATGATGAAATTTACCACAAAGAACCCACCTTTGTTGGACAACAGCTTGCGATGGTTGTTTACTCCCCAGCGGCCTGTTGTCCAGAGATTTTGGGTCAAATCGCGTATAAATCAGTAAAAACAGCTGAAAACAGACTAGAGTGTAGCGCATGCGCAACGGTGCATGATGGGAGATTACCTCAGAGGTCAATAAACTAGTCTATTTTTTTGAAAGGGGTGTGAATTTATAATAACTTTTCTAATTTCTATGGTATGAAAATAGATTTGAAAGACAGTAAATTTCTACATTAAAGACATCATATAATCTAATCCCACACTTGATTCATGTAATGGTTCATATTTTACACATTTTTAATAAAATTGCTGATTTCACCGTCTGGAATATTCCATGGTGAGTCACGGGTGATGACGTAACACCAAAACATTTCGGAGAAGACGGAATCATGACGACAGGCTGAGCCTTTCCGCTGTGGGACCTCACAAACATGAAGACAGAAGCTACAAGTCCTGAAGATACAAAGGATAAGACGCAGAAGACGGCAGATGGGAAGGTAAGAAGGAAAAGATAGTTTGCTTGTCTCTCAAAACGATGTTTTTAACCTCACATGTACCTCTCGCCTGTGTCGGACTTGGCTGTTTGTTTTGAAAAAGACAGGGAGGTCTTGAACTAAAAATCATGGTCAAATTTCAATTTCCGTGTTCTGACAGCCCAGACTTTCGATTCGTCTGTACACAAGAAACTCAGAGGCTCCTTTTGCGACTAGGTTCTTTTCGTTATTCCAAGTTTTTAACTCAGGTCACTTGCCTACATGATACATGTACTTCCATATGCTGACATGGCAAAACCGATTTCCTCGTCGGTTCTGGAAACAGTAGATGAGTAGAGAGCAAATTTTACTGTCAAAGGGCATGTCATTTCTTCAACAAGTAGATTCATGATAACTTTGTTGCTGTCATCGTACTTGTCTGTAAGTTGAAGCGAAGGTATGCAACCGAGTGAGCAGAGATCAGGACATAACAGGCCACGGCCTTCTTTCCTGGATGACGTATCAAGGTATCAAGGTATCAAGGTATCAAGTTTCACTGTTATAATTATATATAACGGATCCGTTATATACATAGCAAGTCAGTCTAATAAAGACTATGACATTAAACGTCGGACGGTACACTTTACAATTAAATCAAGTACAAACAAATACTAGTAAAAAAAACAACATTTTAGGTCCAGGTTTCACCAGGTTGTACTTGTTACAATACAAATTCACATCAAATATCTCTTGACCTGTAGGTGAAGAAGCAGGCCAAACGTGGACGAAAGCCTTCCAAGATTGACATGAAGGCTAAGTTGGAGAGGAGCAGGCAGAGCGCACGGGAGTGCCGGGCCCGCAAGAAGCTGCGCTACCAGTACCTGGAGGAGATGGTGGCTAACCGGGAGAAGACCATCATCACACGGCGGCAGGAGCTGGATAAGCTGAAGAAGTGGTGTGAGGAGATTGACGGGGGGAACGTCCCGCCACAGGCTGCACAGATGGCCAGACAGGTGCAGAATGAGCCGGATGATGATGATGATGATCTTCTGTCTGCTGATGAGTAAAAGTTCTTCCAGGAGAGATGAGAGGAGCATACAGTATACTGGAGTTTCTCTTCATGAAACAGGGATGTCGTTGGGACTTGGAAGTCATGAAATGTTTCAAATGATTCTGAGGCCACAGGAAGAGTGAGAAACAATAATTAGTGCACCTTTGAACTGTGACTGTTTTTGTCAAAATTTAGGCTGAAATAGGACCTCTTCTGCAATATCTTCTGGCATATTTCCCAATAAATTGTACAAGTACAAACTACAGATGTATGAATTGATGCAAAAACTTGGACCAGAACAAGTATCTTGTGGTGATACTTGTAGAAGAATGGGATTGGAGTGGTGAGCATGTCATGTTGAACTTACCAAATGTTGAACACTTTCCATCATTCTCTTGTCTGTTTCAATATAAACGTATAATATTATGATTTGATATTATGATTATTGTACACGTACTCACAAGAAACCCAGATTCCCTGTTTGTAGTCCTGATACACATTATCCATTCTTGTTCTTTATCAAATATCATAATCTGTAACTGATACTGGTAGTTAGAGATATATGTTAGAGCTATGAAAAGGTTTTTTGGTGTTGAAGTTGAACACAAGTATAAATGTCGGAGTTGAACACAAGTATAAATAGGAGGATAAATGGAGTAACAGTACTGGAATTTCAGACACCAGCAACAGTTGACTAATGGCTAGTTATGTTAGTAAATTTGGTTCAGTAAATGGCTTAAGAAATCTCAGTGTGTGGAGTAAGGTAAGTCACAGAGCTAGCACTGTCTTATTGTTGGTAGCCTGATAGCAGTAACAATGGAAGAAAGTGTAACTCACACAGCTTTCGATATGGAATATCTGAATCAATAACCCGTATTAATTAATTGTACTGACAAAATGAATCCTAAAGACAGTGACTCTATTTTCTTTGTAACATTATCTGATATATAGTATATACAAATGGATGATAGATTATATGTATTTATCAGAATATGAGAGTTGTGCATGGGCAAAAGAATTAAAGTGATAATATTATACATGTATATATACTATATATTATGCACTGTACAGTGTGTTTTAACTGCTAGTGATATGTATATTAAACATGAGAGTATTCACTGTAGTTGGAATTTAATCTGTTTCATTTATATGCGTCTAAACAAGGAAAAAGTATGCAGGAAGTTAGAAAGAAAACTGACAACAAATGACACAGTAAATTGGAATAGAATACAACTCTATTCCTCTAAACTTTCTGACTTGACTGCCTCACTACAAATGTCATTCTGAGATCCTCTGTATCAAAATCATGCTCCTTCTTTTCTTGTTTTTTCTTCTCTTTCCTTAGCTATCTGCTTTTCAACCTCCTCTCTCTTTGCCTTCCCTTTCAAGATGGCTTCCTTGAACAGCCTACAGTAGAGTTCCACGGCTTCAGGACTGTCATCGTTCCCCGGTACTGGGTACGTGATCAGGTTTGGGTTACAGTTGGTGTCCACGATCCCGACAGTGGGGATGTTCATCTTCGCCGCATCTCCTATCGCCACGTGTGGCTCAAACACGTTATTCAGCGTGTGGAGGAAGATGACTAACTCCGGCAGCCTCACCCCCTCCCCGTACTGTATGGTAGCGTTAGTGAACATCCCCCCTTGCCAGTAGCGCGTGTGAGCGTACTCCCCACAGTCCTTGGCCGTGTTCTCCACGAGCTGTGTGAACTGGCGGTGGCGACTGATGAACAGGACGATTGCCTTACGGTAGGCCATGTGCGCAGTGAAGTTCAGCGCACGGGTTAGGAGGTCGACAGTCTGGTCCAAGTCGATGATGTGAACTCCGAGACGCGCGCCGAAGATGTACGGGTACATGCTCCTGTCCCACACTCCCTCCTTGTGGCCGACGTGGACGTTAGCATTGAACAGGTCCCTCTGGGTGAAGAGTTTGCTGACCTCAAAGAAGTCGGGATGCTTCAGAGGTTCCAGCAGAATTCTCTGCATCGTTGATTCTGTCAACATATAGAGCAGAAACAAATAGTTAAAGGAGGAACAGTTACAATTATGGATAGATTTTGACACTTAATATTTCTTCCTCCATTTGGATATGTGAGCAATGGAGAACATTATTTCATTGTTGAAAAATGGATACACGGCTTCTTTCATATTACGTAGTGACAACGCAAACCTGGAGTAAACAATTGTATTTTTATGTAATATGAAGAACATACCATCCTTCTCAAGGATCAATGGGGCCTCCTTTTCTGATGACCCTTGCTTGACGGGGTCACTCACAGGTGTGGCTGCTGTTGATGCTGAGAACAGTCGTGATCTCAAGAGCCCCCTGGTGACAGCGGACTGCATCACTGTAGCTGAAACCAATGCAATTATCACGGTTATTAATATAAACAAGGACATCTGTGTATAATGTCCTTGATATAAACTTGAGTACAAAATTTAAAAAGCAAAGCAAACATACAAGATACTTCTGAAATATATATCTACTTATTGTCCATCTCAGAATATCCATGATACCATTATAAAGTGGCATAGGACAGAAAATCTGGGGGAGGGGGGCAGGGATGGAGACATTTTTTTAGAACTCACAAATTACAAATGAAGCTGTCTCGAACTACCCCGAATTTCATGTCTTTATCTGGGTGAGCTTAGCATAATAAAATGCAGAAAACTTCTTACGTTTTCCTTGTTTTGAGAAAAAGACAAATTACTCTAGACATGCTTTCAAGTTTCATGCCACACGTTGCAGAGACAAGGGCAACAAGTTCAGCGATAGCTTCAAGCACTAGCGAACGTAAACACAGAGAGCACAGCAAATATAACCTCAGTCTGTCCGAGATCTGACCTTAACGTTCAGTGCAACAGCTATACAAAAATGTTTTACATGAATATCTACACAAACCTGTGCCAAACCTCATGGGCGCCGCCATGTTGGTCTGAGTACCGCTTACGCACACGCGGTTCAAGAGCGACACTAAGCGGAATGAATAAGAGCTGCAGTCGAGTACTGCCTTCGACAGAAGGCTATGAAATCGTTTTGGTACTGTTTGGCAGATTATGCACGATAAATTTTGAAGGCACGGTCCGAGGTTCACGATTTTTGGTAGGCAGGTTGTCTTAGTGATGGGCATTGTCAAGTCCACTTTTGGGTTTTGAGTTATTTTGGGCGTGTTTTTAGGCTTTTTTATCGGGGTTTCTTTTTTGCACTGGAATTTTTTTTCACCCAACCCAAGGACATTATACACAGAATGTCATTGCCCAACCCAACCTCTGCCGGCACTCACCCCAGGGCAGGGCAAACCTATTCAAGAAACGTGACAGTGCTCCTCCACGGGAACCATCAAATTATCATTAGGGGTAACCATTTTACAGTGCCGGCACACACACGTCAGCGGGGTGGGTGAGAAAAGCAATTCCTTTGCAAAAATGAAACCCCGTTAAAAAAAGTATTTAAAAAACGGCACACTGCAGTACTACGGCATGTATTACAATCCAGAAATATTTAGTACAGACAAAAATGTTACATAAGAAAAATAAATGTTTGTTTCCTTCACTATTGCGGTGTAGTTGCAAGAGGGCGCTGTGACACTGCTACTATACGTGTTTTTTGTACTACGTATGAAAGGCATATAAGACGCAAATGTAACACGGTTTACAGAACTATATTATTTCCAACTTGGTGGATGCGAAGAAGAACAGAAATGTAAGGAGACAAATTAAGTTGATCATGTAGCAATCCAGTCTGGTAGATATGATGACATGAATGTTGAATGTCATGGAAGGAAATGTGAAATTTGTCTGCAGAGAAATAGCCCACAAATAGTAGTACACGCAATAATGGGATTTTTAAAAGTTTGTAAGGACGACAGGTATGAGTGAGTGAGTGAGTGAGTGAGTGAGTGAGTGAGTGAGTGAGTGAGTGAGTGAGTGAGTGAGTGAGTGAGTGAGTGAGATATCAAAACCGTAATTTCATCTGCAGTACCATAACAAGCCGCTAGGGGGTCCAAAATCTAATCATTTCCAGGTCTCATCAAGACCTACCAACCTACCAAGTATCAAGATAATCCATCGAAGCTTTCTCGAGTTATGCTGTTGACAGACAAACAGACACACACACAGACACACGGCCAGGAAAACATAACCTTCTTGGCGAAGGTAATAATACAGTTTTAGCTTGCATAGCTTGTAGAATCAATATCCGTCCTACATAACGTTGAGAAACATCACTGCTAAAATCTCAAATTCATACATTACGATGACACCCGCTCTGGTGTTTTCTGTGTGTCGTGTGAAGGAAAGGGAAAGTGTCACCGGTCATGGAAAGCGTCACCCGTAAATGACACTTATTATGCCCCCCAGTGGGTTCTTAAGAGCTGCATTGTTCCGATGCACACCTGAGGCAGTTCACACGCAACCAGCCAGAAATACACAAACACGCGGGGCAAACCCAGGGACAGCGGGCAGAAACGTGAGCCACCCATGGAGTCTTTTAACTCCACCGATACGTTTCTGTCAACTACGTCTTGTTTGACATCAATTTTCTGGATGGCGGAGCGAACTTGGACTTGCGCCAGACCTGACTGGGGGCTTTGCGATGTCTCCGGTTGTCTTCTTCCTTATCAGGGAATTGCGGTGCAAGAAAATTTGACCTTGGCGTGATGATGGCTTTAATCGCGATAGCAAATGTACGGAGAAATGGATGATTAAGTCTCGCTTTTGTGGGTCCAAATTATCCACGCCACGACGGCACACAGGAATGTAACCAGAATGAAAGGAAGACCGCCAAAATGATAAAAAAATCCACTGTCGATCTAACGTTAAATTACATGAACATTTTCACACTTCCAAAGGTTTTTCTGTACTGTCATCCAGGCAGACCACGTTGAGCCTGTAATTATACTGCATATACATGTGTACTATGTAATTTTATCTGACGGCACTGCAGTACCAAGGAAGTCCCTAGAGTTCTTACCATGATATTGACCAACATCTCAACAATCGCAGTGAAAAAAAATAATGCAAATTGCCGAAATGAGCATGAATAGATTGAACTCGAGTTCAATATTAATATTTATGACTAAAATCTTGACCGCTCAGTTTGTGCTTCAGGCTTTTAGCGGAAATTTATAGCGGCAAATAATGGGATTGCAAGTAGGTGGGACTTCGGAAAGGAAGAATATACTATTTTTACTGGAAAGCAATTCTCCCAGGAGTAGGGAAAATAAAAGTAAAGTTACAACTGGGATCAAAGTTTTTATGTCGTGAAGGACACATCTAAATGTTCCGGACGCAAAATGATTGGGGTCACAAAGCGCGTAAACCCCTGGTCAACTTTGTGACCGCGGTGGACCTTAGAAATTGTTTTCAAGTTTGTTCGCCAGGTTACTTATTAACCCAGAAAGGCGCGGCCGCTGGTAGCCCAATTTTCTTGTCAAACTGTGGCACGCAAACGTCAAGTCAGGTAACAATAGTCCTTATGAAACACCCAAGCTGCTACCACCTGTTCCTGCACCGTCGTGACGCTAATTTATACATGTGTCACAAAGAGGAACTTTCTATAATATAAGAGTCAACAACCTCAGTGATCAGTGAGTCACTGAGTCACCCCACTTTGTTGATGCTGGGTCACCTGTATGGAATTTCCATTTGATTGGCTCACGATGGCCACTCGATACACACACATCATACATATAAGAAGCATTACATTTCACATGATTGGGATTCATGTAACCTCTTTTATACCTTCTTGATATGTCGAAGCATTTATTGGTCTGGACGGGACTCACTCAGAAATGCTTGTGCAGCAAACTAGGTGGTAGTGAAATTTAAAATTCTTTTGTGTCACAACGCGTCATTTTTTACACGGCAGGGCGCCGCTGTGGCCTTCATACATCAAGTTCATGACAGCTTGTCAAGATCGTGAGCGAAGGACTCAGGACGTGAGGGATATCGCCAACATCAAGATGACGGTTTAGATAACGTTTTCCATCCGTCAGAACTTGGACCACAGACATGATAGATCATGATGAAACACCTCCGATCTCCAAGCAGATCTTTCGGTGGCTGCAAAGACAGTATCAAATTGGCCCGGCAGTATCCATTTGCCAGACAGTTGCCACTGAGCGGCTGAAAGTTCTCTCTAGATGCCAGTTCTACTCCCCCAACGCTTTTTCCACCAGAGATCTGCTTGGAGATTCATGAAACACGTCCTATCTCCAAGCAGATGTTCGGAGGAAAGATCGTAGCGTTTCCTGATTGACGTTTCAACATGACGTTCGGGTCTGAGATATCAAATGCTACAATCTTCCACGTCCAACATTGTCCAACATCTGCTTTAAAGTAACATGTTGAATGTCACTCAAAGGGAACCCGTCACGTCATCACGTCGTCGCCCCCGGCTAAATGATTGACAGCTGAAGCCACACCCCCAAGCCGTATCCAGGTCACGTGACGGATCGGGCTACTCCCCTACTCGCCGCTACCGTACTCAGTTACAATCACACTCAAAATATGTCCGGCGGGAGCACGGCAAGACTTTGAACCCAACCGTTGTAGCGGATTTTAAAAACCTTCACTCGGGGAATCAAGATGGAAAACACTCGGGGATGCTTCCTGCTAGGTGTCGGTGAGTCCGGATTGTATTTTTATTGTGAGGAAAAATTGTGATAAACGGGATCTTGTTTGGCGAGTAGTTGTCATCATGGCGTCAGCGTCCAAACTTGTCCCTGAACCTCTCTCGTCCGGGCACGTTTGTGGGTTTGTTTAGGCCCGGATCAGCCATCACAGCGACATTACCACCTTCCTGCCGCTTGTTCAACACAGATCAGACATTTGTTCCGAAATTCCTGCGACCACCAGCGCGGAAAAACCTAGCCGGGAGCATGGGAAGGGGGGAGGGCGCTAACACTCACCTAGCGAGTAGAAAAACCTGGATAACGGTACACCGTCGTGACGGCAAATTTAATTACAGCCCACCCTGGTGGTTACTAATGGAGTAAAACACTGGATTTTAGCCCAGGGCATTAATGTGCTTTTCATTTACGATTTTCTTCCGTTACTTAACGGGGTAGCTCGTGAAGAAAGGTCCCAAGACGCCTAAACCTGGCCCTTCTTGTAGGAATAAGGTTAGATATAGACATTGCAACATCGTTGCAAGAGTGTTACATGAGTGTTACACGATGGATACAATTTGTTTGAGATCCATGTTGTAATTCTTGAGTATGTGTTTCACGATAGACACAGCCATAGGCATAAATAATCCGTCCTGAGCCTAGCCAAGCGCCCTATGTTCCTTCCCAATCGACTGTGATTTTGAACCCCAGTGCTTTTGCACAGGTGGTTCTGTACCTTCATTGTTCTCAAGACTTTCATCTGTTCAACAACAAGCCGGGAACAAAGATGTCCTTTTAGTCCCACAAAAGTCCTTCTAAAAACAGTCATAGCCAGTTTGTACACCGGGAATGTCTCTTGTACGGTGTTTTCTGTGGCATGCATACTCCGTCATTCCCTAGATGCATGTAGAGTGAGTCAGTTGAACAATGGTTGATGAATTTTTCATGCCCAACCTTTCCCCAGATTCCACTCCTCATATATTTCCTCTTGTCTGAAAGCTCACACAAAAGGAAAACTGTTGGCAGTAATGATTGTGGTTATCAATAATTCATCCTCAAAATCAAAGCCTGTTGCACTTGCTGTATCAAAACTTCCTACTACAGTACTCTTCCTAGTTCTCGTGCCTCACTGTTGGCACAGCCAATTTTTGCGTGGCATAAAAGCAAATATGGTTGTTTTCTCTCTTCCATTGGGGCGCAACCTGTCCGTTGTCTTAGGTAATCGGTGTGAAATCGACGAATGTTGTGGTTTGTTGGATTCCATTTGTTAATTTTTCATGGGTTATAGAAATCTGGTATCAGATGACCAATACAGGAAGTAATCCACAAGAAGATTTCAGTCTGGTTCCTCAGATTGTGCTGTTACAGCTTCCGTTTTTAGGCGTGGTTTAAAGGAAAACAAACTTTAAAACCGAAGTTTAGGGTGTGGTCACTCCTCGTTGGAGTTACAAGCCCTCTGCTTTAGTCATGTTTTTGTTGTGCCTTGTCAAGGAAAACAATGTAAAACCATGAGTGACTGACAGCTAACAAAGGGGTTTAGAAGTTTAGGTTTGTCTTTGTATGTTACGTAAATAGAAGCTAGACTATAGCCTGAAAAGGTGCAATAAGCCTTTCTTTCTTGTAATAGGTTTTCTGTAGAATGAAAGTTTAACAAAATGTAGTCGGGAGTTTTAAACTCATTTGATTTCAAAGGTATCCTTGGTATGTGGCAGTTCCAGTCATTTAATTTCAAGAGACGATATTAATAAATGACTCCATCTGAAGTGTGTTAGACCCCATCTTTGGACTTTGACACATTTTCTGTGCCATATGATATGCTTGATACAGACAGTTCAGCTGCTTGTAAGGGAATATGCTCACCACAGGATGATCATGCATTCAGAAGTAGAACTTCAGAAATACCCCAGTAGAATTTGAGATGACCGAATTACTCAACATTTGACCAAAAGAAGCAGCAAGTCACAGATGGTTTGCAGACATGTGTGTCAAGCCCCAAATAGGAACCATTCTTGTCTAGAGTCTTAATTTGGTGACTTCTAGAGAAGAGAACATTTTTTTTGTGGTAGGGGATAGCGAGGTCAAGACCTTTTGACCTCTTGAAGGACATTTAAGATTCTTCATCCTAATCCCTAACCCCTTTGTGAATCCAGTATTGCAAGCGCATGAGTAAATTGAGTGCAGTTCCTGCTCAGCCCTGGAGAAAATAAAAATTCCAGTAATTTTGGCCCTGGCTGTCGGAAGTAGCAACAGGGGTCTGGAAGCCTCATTCCAGCTCAGCAGCACGTCTGTTTGTTGGGCTGCAAATTATGGACCTCAGTTCACATTCAGCCCTGATGCATCGTTTGGTTTTGTATGGGCCATTTCCTCTCGGCGCTCTCCAGGCGCTAAAGTGGGCTTTCCTCCACATGATCACGACTTTGGCTTTTATGGATCAGTCCAAGCCCACCTCTAATGTCCACTTTTATAGTACATGTATACTACTAGTCTCTAGCTCCAGAGACAGGAACAGAAAGGGCGCTGCACACTATCGGGAGCCTACGAGGATATATATAGTGTTTGAAATGTTTAATGAAAAGTTGTTCTTTCATTGATAGAGTCCAGTACATCTGAGAGTCACTTTCAAAGCAATGTTTGTAAATGTTTTGAAAAAATGCCAGACCAAGTCCAAGGCTGTCTCACACATTTTTTGGCTTGGCTTTCCAATTTCCAGATGACTAGACAGACTGGAAGTGAATTATGGTTCAGGTTTGTCAGATCAGGTATACACACTCCCTGCTAGATACCCTGGGTAAAAGTCCACTGAGAGGAAGCTAAAACCACGATAGGATGATTTCACTTCTACTGTCTGTGTCTTTTCCCTCCCTGAATTTCATGGGACCTACACATACCGGTACATTGTGTATGAAGATGTCTGTCAGTGATGCAGAAGTTGAACTGCCCCAGATCAAGCCTTGATAAACCTCCTTGTCAAAATCTGACATGCTGGTCGCATCTGTCAGATACGGATGACATAAATACATGGTTTATTTGTTTTGTTTTCTTGCCTTGTTTATTGAAGTTAACTACATAATAGACATCTGTGGGTTATTATTTGACACTGACCACTAGTTTGCTTCTGTTATATTTCTTCTCCTTTTCCTTTTCGTTCCGAGAAATTCCCTGACAGTCTCACAACCCAAACATTTGAAATAAACCAGCCTTTCAGACCCCTAATTGGACAATAGATTGTTGAGATTAGCATGTGCTTTTGTATGTATGATAAGTAATGACTAATGAATCTGGCCCTTCGTTTTGCATCACTGTATAGACGATCTCATCACACACACCATTTTGTCCAGCCAAACCAGCTTGTCTATTGTCAATGTCATTGTCATGGATGGTGTATAATACAATGTACATTGTGACACAGATGGGAGAGCTTTTAGCCCAGTGGTGTTGGGTTCTGCATCATGATTCAAGGGAAGTCCTTAGGGAGGAAAAAGACATTTGCCCCTTGTTGGTATGGAGCCAAATTTGCTCTTGCCTTTTGACTGGAGGACTGTGGATCATGACTAATGCATAGGAACCATATTTTCTCTGTATTTAAACCATATGCACAAACCCTTCATATCATAGGTGAATGTGTAACTTATTGCGTTTGGTTTTACATTACAATAGTAACACTGTACTGTGATGATGATGTACTGTGCAAAATTGGGTTAATATTAATAATACACAATGATAGGTGAAAGATAGCTAGGACAACATTCTGATTGTACCAAAACATGTGTAGGAATAGTTATTTTATAGCACTTAGTGATGAAGGCACTTCATTTAGCTTTTTTGTTGGAAAAGATGTTTGACGGTTTTTGGATCACTTTTGAATTTTTGTCAGCCTCATGCAGGTAATAATCTTCACCAAAGTAAACATACACTGTAGCTGATATGGGGACTAGAATAGACACAGATAGTTCATTGTTGTGCATCAAAAATTGTGTGTGAAATACTGGCCCACCCATGATTTATCATGTTACATGGCTTCAGGCCAGTAATCTAGAATTGTAGTTATTACATTTCTTCATCCATGTAGCTTTTGGCAAGGCCAATCGTCCGGGTGGCTTTGTCAAAATTACTTTGCGTTGACCTGTGTCAGTTGGGCTTGTTTTGTAAACATCTAGAAACACAATTCCTTTCAGAGTACAATTTACTAGAAGCTGCTTTGCTCAATGTGTTGAAAAAAGGCTCCCAAATGCTTACACACACTGAAAGGTTGGCTGATTCTGTAGGTAGATTTAAGTACAATGTAGCCTGCATATAGATCCTGGGATCTTAGCATCTGCAAATACCAAGGCCAAGTTTTAGTCGATAGCTATTGGGACAACAGAAACTATAAAATACCCATGACCATTTGTGTGTGTTTCTTGGCAACCTCACCTTTTTATTGACTGAATCAATATTTTAGATATCATTACGATATACACATACAGTGTGTACATACAGTGTACATGTATACCTCAAATATTTTGAAAAAGCGTTGCTGAATGATGTACGGTAAGCTTTTTTCTGCCACAGTGTGACAGTATCCTTGGGAAGTGTTTGTTGAAAGTTTGTTTTAGCACTGTTTCTGTTATAGTTATCATTATACACTGTCAGTGTTAGCAATGGCACAATAATAGACAGCAGTTAATTGTTTTAGAATTTCAAGAACTCTAATGTTGAAGTTGAGTGCAATCTTGGTATTTTTAGCCCAGTAGTTTGTAAAATTGGAGATTTGGACATGTAAAATTTTGAGCCAGCAGTCCTTGTCAAAGTGACTTACAACTTCAGTATTAAATTTAATGATTAACAAGAATAATGTGTGGGTGTACAAAACTACAAGGAAGTACGTTTGAAAAAAAAGGGGAATATTTTTGCTATGTTTGGCAGGCACTATTGTGCTGACACTTGGTTCTGTGTTATCTCAATATGCCAAGACAGCCAAGATAAACCCACTAAATTGGTCTTGTGGATAACACTATTAACAGCACTTCTGCAAAATGTAAAGGGGCTTCCTCAACATGTCAAAATCAGGAAAACTTCCTTAAATTTGGAGCAGTAAATTCCACATTCTTGATTAAAAGGAATTTGCTGATTGTCGATGTCATGTCGATATATATCCAATAGTCAAGCTTATGGGCATAACATTGTAAGCTACATGTGATTCTTTCCAAAGTTTTAGTATATATATTGTTATCAACTTTTGTGTTTGTTTTTTGTTGCACCACTGCTCAATGATACATACCACTAGACATTTTTACAATTGCAGAAATACAAGAGGGAGGGAAAAGGTTTTAAGGAATGGCTCCTTTTATCAAATCCCAGCCCAGAGTTCTACCAAATTCATATTTGGTGTCTCTCTGGACCTGCTCTACCTTGAATCTAACTTGTTCACAACTCTACACCTGTCAGACTCAAGGCTGTGGACATGCCTGCAAGTCTGGAGGTTCTCAAGGCAAGTGGGGTTAGCTGCAGTATCAAGCTTCATTAAGCTGGTGTTTGCCCATGCTTGTCGCTGAAAGCTTGCAGCTGGATCCCTGAGTGGGCCCTTAATAAGTGTTATGTTCCATGATTTATAAGGGCTCTGCACGTATGTTATGAATTTAAGACAATGCGAGTTAGGAAAGGAAATATCCCTCAGCAGCTTTAGTACGTCGTGCATCTGTTTCTGACTTTTGTAATTGAAGTATATCAGATTGTCTGACTTACTATTGCACAGGCATTCTTTCCAGGAGCATTCCTAGGCTTTTCGTGCTTTGAACTTGACTAGTTTATATTGTCTTGACATTTCCCGG
The DNA here is from genome assembly GCF_001625305.1 of Branchiostoma belcheri. NCBI lineage: Eukaryota > Metazoa > Chordata > Leptocardii > Amphioxiformes > Branchiostomatidae > Branchiostoma > Branchiostoma belcheri. The sequence goes on from NW_017804353.1 coordinate 5,424,222, forward strand.
TATTTTATCATCCCACTGGCAACGCCATGTCTGCCTGGGTAGTGTTCAGGGTTTTGCGGCCTCACATTTGTTTTCTGGCCTACATGCCTATGTTATAACCCCATGGACCCAAGGGCAATTCTTTCTCACAAGAGAAAAAGCAGAGTTGCATTCTTCCTGTCCAGCGCACACTATAAGGGGAATGGTTTGTGTGACAGCAGAGTTTTATCACAACAACCTGTAGTTGCATCGCGTGTGAAGAAGGATACTTTTAAAAGTGTGTTGGCTCTAAGGATATAACTGTAATAAAAGATGCATGAGAGGGGAGTATTTTTGTTAATGTAAGAAGGATTTTTTAATCAATTTCAGTACTTTGTGTTATTTGTTATTCGTTTGACACCATTGAATAGGATTGTCAAGACTATTTTCAGAAAAGGGCATGACATTGATGCATGGGAGGAGAATCCAGATTAAACAGGGTGAGGGTATATGTACATGGCATGCAGGATATTCACACAAAGTACATTACAAGCTATCAGATATTCCATTGCCATTTGTATTAGTTACAAGTTATAACTAGCAAGATCAAGCAGAAAGAAAGTTAATAACATTCCTTCATCAACCTGTGTATCAAGTTTAGTGCAATTGATTGTGTGATCTTTGGCTATACCAAACAGATGAAGGTTTTCGCACGTACACTGTCGCTATATATCCACACCTACAACCTGTTGTGTAAGTTATTCCTGACCTTTGAACTTAGATGGGGGTTGTAAGGGCCAACCATTATGACACAACTGACTCAACCCCAGAAGACAGTAAATAGTAAGACAGGTGTTGAGAATACAATTACGGCTGTTTCTATTCATGTAATAAAATAACATAATATACAAGTTGGACAGTGTGTTATAGCTTGCTCCTTTTTTGCCATCATTTGATCATGACAAAGCTCTTTTTGTTGTTTTTCAAAGAGTCCCTTGCAAATATCTATGATTGCAAGCTGATGATGTCCTTTGACAATTTTCTAATGAAGATTGACAGTCTTGTCAGGCAGTGATTGAACACTAAGATTGATGACATTGTTTCCATGGATACATCTATAGAAGGTTAGATAACCCTTAGCTAACCAAATTTGCTCAACTGGTGCATTCAGTTAGGGTTGTAAGGATGCGTGTCCTATCTGTTTTCTTGTGACCTCTTTTCATGTGGAATTGATGGTAAAAAGAAAGGACAGGAGAGGAATAAATTTTTATGAGCCAGCTTTGGTGTGGCAGGTGCAAATGTGTAAGGAGGACTTTATTTGAAAAGCTGGGGAGAGGTAATTGTAAGATTTGAGAAACAAAGGGTATGCATACCAATTGAAAATAGCTGTGCAAAAGGGTTACTAAGCAAACTCACATACTACCCTTCAGCATTTTATATAGATCAGTTACAAAACTGTCAATTAACTGATACTTTTCAGGGCAAAGTAGTCAACTCTTATAGCAGTTAATGGTTGCAGGGCCTTGGGTTGAAACGGGATTAAATGACTTGCAATTCATTAATCTGTAGTTGATCCACAGTCATACATTTTTTATGAGAATGTTCGTGATATGAAAGAATTCTTGTTGTGTGAATATTAGGAGCCCATGTAGGAGCTTTTCCGTAAGCAGGCATCAGGTTTAAAAGGTTGAGACCCGATATCACTTTTCGTGACACAACTGTCATCACTTTATCATGCTGGGCTGCCCTTTTTAAATGTTGCTATTTCAGGGATGTACATATAAGCTGTATAAATGATCCAGTGTGTAGCGTGATGCACATAAATGTAAAACGTATCCCCATAAATCTGGTGGCACGTCAACATTTTTTTACAAGTGTAGAAATAAAGAATGACACCTCAATATCCATTGTCTGTGTTCGTAACTGTCATTGAAATTTGGTTTCACATAATTGAACTGTCTAACCCTTGTAAGATGAACAATCAGTTTGCTAAACTACAGTGAATGAATAATTGCTCACAGATTGATTTTGTGTATTGCTGACATGTGTATTTTAGAACCCATAATGATTATAATTGATGGGACATCCAGAAAGGTGGCCAGCTGGACACTTTCACACCTAATTAATAGAATGGCATAACGACTCATAATGACCCCCTGTTGCCTTCCCTCAAGGAATGGGTGTGTATCCCTGCTCACCTCTGTCTGGAAGTCTTGATCTGTTATTGTTAGTAGCACCACAATCTTGTAGTAGTAATTAGGAGATCTTCCTTATCTCTTTGTTGTAATTACATTTTTACCCGATAGAAAAGATGGTCTTCGTTAGACATGTCAGGAACAATTAGACTGGCCCTAGTAGTAGTAAGACCAGCTATCACTATAGTATCAGCAAATGATTAATTTTACCAAGGACATTATATCTGTGTATAATGTCCTTGATTTTACCAATCAGAAGAAAGTAACCATCGCACTCTTTAAGTTTAGCCTCTACTTGGAAAATGCTACCATTCTTATCCCATCGTATATGTTTTGGGGCTCCTTTAAGCATGACATTCTAAAATTCATGTAATGGATTGTAACCTAGATAGTTAATGGAATGAAACAATGCAAATGTGTATAAAAGCACAGAGGAATTGCCCCCATTTGAATGTGCTGCTAATTAACTTTTCTTGCATATTTTAGTTAACATGAGGCTGCTTGGAGGAATTCCGGAAAGCCTTTGTGCTTGTCTCGTATTCCCGTTTTAGAAAGATGTTGATGTTGATAACACAGTGTTATTCAGAGCAAGCACATTCCCTTGTAGTGCATGTCATCTATTTGTAGGAAACACAAATAAACACCAGAACTTCTGATGAAAGTTAGGAATATTTCCAGAATTACAGCTGCTAAAAGATTACCTACAAAAGATATAGCCCGTTGTGTATTTTGAATTCTACTTAGTTTTGAAATATTTATAGGGAAGTGTGTCTTTCAGATTCAATAATGTAGAGGAATATATTATTGATAGATTATATAATAAACATGAAAATGTGCACGTAAACATTATGTGTTATACATCATTCAGTAGGATGCCACAGTGTTGCCACATGTCACATGCAAGCCTGAAAATATGAAGATGAATTTGCTTGTCAGTATAGGTTAGTCAGGTTATCAGTTTATGGCAACAATACTTGTGTATCTATGATAGCGAAGCTTATAAAATCTCCACCCCTGAGAGTAATGGTCACTATAGACTGGAATATGCTAGAACTTGTAGGTATAGAGGTACAGATAAAGCTGGTTTATTGAGAGGCAGTATTTTTATGTTATCCTCTTGTGTATTGAACTTGGCAATGTGCTGCTACTGAAGAGAGATTACAAAACGGTTGAGCTCATGTTATCTGAACTTTATGGTACATGTAATAGCTTTCTGTGTTAGCACTTCTTAATGCAAATCATGGGAAGAAAAAGATACATGTATTCCATTGAATTGAATTTTACTGTGTTCTAAAAATAATTCTGTATTTCTTCATCACTGTTAATTGATTTTTCCAGACTCGTCCGTATCACATTGATTTTTTACCAACTGCCAAGTCCAAGTGCACGTACTTGATGACCTGTGGGTGACCACTTCATAACTATTTTTGTTCAGAGTCCAGACAGAACTGCACTGCTTATCTAGATTTGGAGAGAGAGTCCCTGACTGTTGACAGCATACTTTTTACACATTCAGGTGTGAAAATAAGTAAAACAGTACAAGATGTGTACAAGCACTCCTGTCAGAAGGGGTGTGCCCAGCTCTCAGCACTGCAAACGAGCAGTTGACACAATGTGTCCATACACAATAACAACCTGAAAAGAACAGTCTGCAAAAACAGCCAGCTGCTACATATAGAGGGAGGATCATTTACCTAACATCTTGTAACAAGTTAAAGACTGTCCAAACTATACACTCTTATTGATCAGTGTTAATAGATGTACTGTTGAGACAAGGCAACTTGTGTACATTGAGGGAAACTTTCTAGTCGAAATGCATGCATTCCATTTTTATCTATTTGTAGCTAGATTTGACTGATACTAGCATTTCAGACTTTTTCTATGGGGTGGAAATGTCAAAAAGCCAGGCATAACAGTTCTGAGTGTGACAGGTGAGACAGGGCAATCTTATGTATGTTTATACAACATACCCAGGCCAGTAACTTGGGTAACCTGATCGGATAAGGATTTACATCAACAGAAGACCTTATCTCTCTTGTCTGATCATTTGTTGATAGAACGACCATTTTTCGAATGTTTTCAGCAAAACATGTGGATTGTACCACTTGTCGTTTAGCTGTGATGATTTGTATCTCTATCAAACACATTTATCAAGCACAAGTACAGGTAAGATTATACCTATTTAGAGGTAACATGTCTGCTATGAGGGAATGGTGTCTATGCATGAACTTGAAGGTCAAGAATTGGCAGTGACATCCTGGAACAGTTTATGTCTAGTCAGCAGGTTGTCTCAAACAGTATCAGACCTCTCAGCACTTGACTGCCAGAACTACAAGTACACGTGGCAGATGTACATCATACATGCACATGTACACATGGCAGTTACATGTGTGCAAGTACATGCACGAATACACGTGGTAGCTACAAATGTACAGAAACTTTTCCACAAGTACACGTGGCAGTTCCATGAACTTGCACATGTATGGGGAAATGGTGTAAAAAAAGGCCTGACGACTGTAGTGATGCTAGTTTTGACCGTAATTGTCAAAATGGAGTTATCTTAGGGCATGAATTATGATGATGATGAGTCTTACATGTTTATGCTTGTGCATGTTCAACTTGTTTTATGTTCAGTTCTTGCTATTTGGTCTAATCACAGGTGTTTGACAAAAGTTGTGGATTTAAATATCACCTTTATCTCAAAGGACCCAAAACTGTCTGATATCTTTCAGCGGATATCACGAAGGTTATTCGGTAACCTCGTGGCTTTAGTATTTATAAACTTTGGCCTTCCTGTATTCCTATGAAAACAAGGTTAACTTTTGAACTGGTGGCTTAGTTGAAAGGTTGATGAAGTTTGGGTCACCAGGTGCCTGTAAATGACCACAGACTTTCAGGCTGAGGAAAGTGGTATGGTGCAGGTGTTCAAAGGCAAGTCGTAGTCTTGAAAAGTGTGAAGAAAATCTATCAACAAGCAAGACTACCGAGAACCATTATAAACATGATACAGAATGCTGGGGTTAGTGACTTTTCCAGTAATTCAGATGATAACTGTGATATTCAATTAGTTTTCTCTTCTTCTTCACCAAGAAAAAACGCTATCCATTCCCACAGGTAGTTGTTCCAGGGCTTTGATTGGTCTAGGTCGATGAGGAAAAATTGAGAAGTTGGGGAGTTGGTAATGCTTATTTGCATTCATCCCTTTGAGAGTTGAAACTTGGGGTCAGACAAGCTTGTCTGCAAAGTCCTTATTGCTTATGCCTTGAGCTTTTTAGGAGTTACCAGACAGCTGAATATTTATATGTTCATACCCACCTAAGAAAGACATAAACGTAAGGACATAACATTCATTTAGCATGATATTGCAAATATGGTTGCAAGCGCTGACCAACAGTATCACTATCACATGTCTCTAATGAAAGTACTAAGTACTAAAAGAGGGTTTGAATTTCAATCAATATGTTCTAAAAGAGTTGTAGAAACCTCTAAAGAAGGCCAAGTTTCTACTTAAAGGCATCTACATGTATGTACGATATGAGCAGTGTACTTGTACAGAATTATACCACAGTTACGAGATACATTTTCCATTTGCTGATGGCAAGACCAAGTCCTGATCCTCTATTCATTTGCCACAGCTGTTGGCTATGATTGACAGGGACAGGGTGGTGTTCAACCAACAACAGATGACTGAAAGTAGGTCAGGGGAGGGATTTGGAACTGGTTCAAGGTCAACAAGTGTCAGTGAAGAGGTTGTCTTTGAAGCCAAATTGGTATTTATTTTGGGTTTTCCACAGTTTCCAATGAAGGTCTTGGACCACCTGAATGAATTATTTTTTTATGCATCTTGAATGGACATTCAACTTTTCAAGTGCAAATTTTGAGCAACATGGCAAAGGTCATGAGTAAGATCGTAGGGGGCAGTAATCCTTCGGTCAAAGGTAATTGACCTACCAGTGTTGATTTTTAACCTCCTGAAACAGAACATATCTGCTCATTGGCCAAACCATATACCACAAGCAGCACGTTACTACATGATGTTTATACAATGTTGTTCCCAGGTACAAAAGATTATGTGTAACCGTTAGGGGGGCACACCCCAGTTTATTTGGCGTCTCTATTCGAAGCTGCACACCCTCAAATCTAGCGACTGTCTCTGGCGTGGAATAATTCGGAAGGTGAATATCTGTATATGGGACGAAAGGATATCTCTTCAGCTACAAGACCAGTTGAGTTTGGTTTCTTCAACCTTTTTAAGTTTGGTAAAATCAACGGAAAAAACATTATTTTCACTCCAAAATTAATGCCCAAAATTGCGAATTTTCGCGTGGGATAATCCCATAGAAAAAAATTTTCCGGCAGAAATGACTGATGCTGGCAGAAAGACCAAAGCCTTGACTATACTCGAGTAAATTAGAAAGAAAATTCTAGTACTGTAATTTTCTAAACAGTCCACGGCGCGAGGGGTTGCAAATCCACCCCTACGAAGCCGCAGAGCGAAATCTAGGTCAAACGGGCGGATTACACTTGGCGCGCAAGGATACCCGGAAGTAAGGTTCGGAGCCAAAAGAAATTTTCTCCCCAAAATCACCATTTCTTACACTCTTCAGCCATGTTAATGTTTAATGATACTTCGTGGCAGTTTACGAGAAATGTCACCTCAAACTTGGACCCCCAAAACCCTTTCGTCACTTTTTTACAACGGACTATCACGGACCCCGGTCGCGCAAGAACTGGGGTGTGCACCGTTAGCTGTTGGGCCACACTTTGTCAGTGATGTCACATGGTATTTAAACAGTTCCAAAACAACTATAGACATCCTAAGTTAGGATGTCTATATAGACATCCTAACTTAGGATGTCTATAGTTGTTTTGGAACTGTTTAAATACCATGTGACATCACTGACAAAGTGTGGCCCAACAGCTAACGTAACCTTTTAAAAAGACTCCTGGGAATCTGTCCAGACTTGCTGTTACCAAGGCAACCTGTTATTGTTTAGCCACAATGTGGATGTTTTGACATGGGCTATTTACTTTGATTATCCTGTGATTTGTGTAAGAAGGAGCCCCTCCATTGTTCAAGGCTTTTCCATCTTCTACTCACATGCCATCCCCTGACATCTGTGTGACTTCTTGGCACAAAACCTCCACAGGACCACTCCTGGAACCAGATCAGATTCAACTAGCCTTTGTTGGTTAACACTGTAGGAAATACATTATACAAGTCTGAACAAAGGCTGTTGATTTTTCTACCCTCATTCCACCACCAAGCAAGAGCACCAGCTATATTTCTAAAAAAATTAAGGATGCTGCATTTATATTTCATAATGTTTTTGTTGACTGCTGTTCTGGCATTGTAAAGAAATTTGAAAAAAAAAAGTTTTTGGGCCATGTTGTGTTGAAATACAAATTAATGTTTTCCAAATGTCTTGGGTCATCTTTTGTGACATTGCGGTCTTTTCAATATATTCACAATGCATACAAATTGAAGGGGTGTACTCATGTAAGGTAGCTATTAAATCTGCAAATCACCGCTTCTGTTCTGAATTTTTTATGGATATCTTGATAAAGTACTGCAAGCAAGCAAGGACAGATTTATACTGCCTTAATAGATTTACAGTATCTTCTCCATTTTATTATGCTTCAAGTAATAACCTACAAACAGTAAAGCATTTTGTACAGCCCCCTCAGTCTACACTGGTTGTGTCCTGGGCACAAAACAGGTGGGGACTTTCACCCTGTTGTAAATATTTACAGGCTTGTAAATATTTACTGTGGATCCAGAGTACCAGGCACCCTGCGGGTTGTTACATGGTATTAGGTTAGTTGGGCATTGTGGGTCTCAGAGGGAAGCTTACAAAGTTGGGAGTGTGGCAGAAAATGAAGGATCTAGATTGTTAGAAATCTGACCCTTTGAGGATACATGGCTCTCAGCTGTTGTAGTTTACATATTGTGCTGTATGGACACCATCTGCCTGGATTTGGGAGGAGAATTATAAATATACAATGTGAAATGTTAGACTTGGCACATTCAATTAGTGTTTGCTAGTTTTGCAAATTTGTAATTGCATTGTTTATGTATAGAAGTTTGACCTTTTCTTTTTGCTCTGCTCAGTTACATGTTGTTACAAGATATTGAGGTCAGGGTCTTCACATAATATACATTTTGTAGCTCAGCAATTTTCCAGGCTGTAGTCTAGATCTATCAATATATACTTGTGCTGGCTTGATGAAGGCTGACCTGTGTACCATACATGATTTGGTTTCCTGTGTCTGAATGTTCCAGAAGACAGAATTAAATGATGCCTGCGTAATACCAGTAAAAGAAGGTCTATAGGGCTATTTCCTTTTGATTATAGGATCGTAACAGCAATCTGAGCAGGCCCTCACTTCAAAGGTAGGACCATAATGAATGCAGTGGTCATCAAAGCAGCCGTAATTATGGATCGAATCATCCTGAGCTCGCAAGTTCACCAAGGGACAGGCCAAAATAAAAGGCAGCCTATATGGGAATATTGAAGCCCAATATGCAGGCTATACCAATACAGTTCACCAATAAAGATTATTCCTTTTAATAAAATATTGATGAATTTCACTACAGCCAGCATTATACATATAGGAATACAATCTGAATATATATCAGTCGTTTTTCATTTTGTCCTGTTATCACAGAATATCACCTGCTAGGCTGTTTACAATTTGCATCATGAGTAGGCTCTCAGACAGGCATGTTGGAAAAGCATGCAGATGCAGACCTGGTGATGCAGGCTAGGCTGTTATGCACATGTCATGTGTGTAACATGACCTGTTATGCAGTAACATTTACCTGCACACACAGTATATTTGTAAGACTTGAAATGGCTACGTCTACTCTGTAATCAGCATAAAAAGGAGGCATCCACTTTTGAAACCATTCATTTGGACAACATTCATTACTGTTGATAAATGATGCAACCATAGTAGCAATAAAAACATCATCCACTTTACAAGCCATTGGGAATAATTAAGGTGCATTTGTGAGGAAAATACATCAACATGGAAATAACCAGGGGATAGATGGTCTGTGCCAGATGTAGGCTCTCACATTTGCTCATCGATCCAGAGAGAACTACATGAATTGTTGTAATGGCCACTGAAATTGAGGCCTGGCAATTTGATATGGCCACTTCTCTTGCTTGAGTATACCAGTATCTATACATGTAGTCTGCATTTTGAACATGTAATACTTTATCATATTGTTTGTCCAAAAGTATTGAAGCGAGAAAATAAAAAGAATGATGAATTTTAAATTTAAATCCACTAAAAAGGGGACTTTCTTTCATCCAACACTGCATTGGCAGGAGCCACAGTCTCATGGTTTTATTAGAGCTGAATACATGTTGACCCTAGCATAAGTACATAGTGAGGTTGAACTTTCATTCACGAGTCAGACGTGACTCATCAACTGATATAAATGTGGGCTGGATGCTTAGAGGAACAGTTAGGTCACCTTGGAGACCGTCACACATGGTTCGCAGTTTGAGAGTAGTATGACATCACTGTTACGTTCGCCTGTGAACTTCGGTTGACCTTTCCGTGAAGGGCGTACATTTACTTTCATCAACATTTATTTCTACTTGTATGCCAAGTCATCCATGATGTCTGTGTATATGTGTTACTAGCAACAACGCAGACTTGTAATAATTTCACCACGGTCAATAACAACTTCGATATTTGGGTAACAAAGTAACACAAATGCTTGTGAGGTATAGTGATCATAGTGATGCAAGGCTTTAGAAGTATTTTGTTGGTTGCACTGCTTGTACATGTTGTAGAATAGCTCTTTACTGATTGTACAATAATATTTGAGGTAGCCTGGACACTGACAGGTAGTCATTGTAATGTACTCTGAGCAGCTATCCTGACTAGAAAATGATGGATTGTGACATTTTCAAGACCAAATAAAAATCTGGAAAATGCAGCAATGTGGGAGTGAAAAAAAATGCTGTATTTCCCAATTGGTATGGCATTGAGGCTAGGGTCTTGCCAAAGAAAAATAGTTTCATACTCACGGGATTTGCTACAAGGTTAGACTTGCATTGAATAAAGGAAAATGCACATTTTTGGGTATTTTCTAGTTCTTGCATGTTAGTCAGATTGATTTCATTTGTTTCCCAGCCAAAACATACTCTGGCACATATTGTAGAATCAGCAAAACATATTTTACGATGAGGAAGTTAGTGTAACATCAATTTTCCAGCAAGCATAATCATATAGCATAGCAGTAGTTCATTGCTTACTTATTGATTACAAGTCTCTGCTGATTTTATGACCTGCTGTTTTACGTTTGATGCACAGCCAGCAGGTCTTACAAATGTCCTAACACAATGACAAAAGGGAAAGCCATTTTACTCTGTATATCCAAGATTGTTCTATAGTCTGTTTTTATGATTGGAAACTTCTCTACTTGATCGGGCATCTGTCCTTCAGGTTGCTCAAGTTACCCAGGAGCATCTGTCACTCCCTCCAATGTGTCCTCACAGATTACTTGGTCCAGTTGTCCTGAATAGGTGTCATTAACATTACACGCCTCTCGCTCTGTTGATGCAAATTTCATGAAGTCGGCTATTATGGTGTGTACCTTGCTCTGATTACGCCATTGTGGTAAATTGCAGGGGTGCCTGTATCCTTCCTTTTTACTGGGTTTCCTGTATTTCGTCAGCGTCTGTACATTTCTTGGAAGACCGGAAATTTGAAATTGTCAAAAGATTATATGGTGCTTCTTGCTGTCCTCTCAAGCTCTCTTCTATCAGTAACAACAAGATTTTGAGAAAAGCTCTTTAGTGATTAGTCAGGAAGTCTTCAAAATTTGAGGATTTTCAAATGAGTCATTTGACCAATCTTAGGTAAAGTAGGGTAGATCAAAAAGTCTTTAACTTCCTTGCTTAGATATACAGGAGATTATGTGAGCTTTAAGGATTGCGAATGTTTATACATATAAAGGCTTTCCAGTCACATCTCAGTATATGCTGCACATCTCCACAGGCCCTGTGGCAGTACATGTACGTTGGTCATTGACATGGGTAGCCAGGGCTCAAAATAAGTTTTTCTGCACATCTGCATTAATGCAGGTGACATTGTCATAGATAATTTCCTGCACCAAACAAATTTTACCTGCACCTCTCAGAATTTAGGAAACATGGGTCATATTAAAATCTGTTGTTTCAGGAACGATTGCAATTATTTCTTTTATACTTCATAACTGATGAAAATCCTCATATACGGGTCTACATGTGGACCAGTGCAGGTTAGGTGCAGATAGACATCAGAAATACCTACTAGACTAGTAGACACAACTGCACTAGGGTGTATACATGTATGCATCCAGTATTTCGAGCCCTGACATGGGAAGCAGATTCACATGTAGATTCTGGAAGCAATAAAGTACAGATGGTGAAGGTCAGATGAAGGATAAGATAAAGGTCCCATCACACCTGGTTTATATAAATTGGGGTTATCCTTATTCAAGGAGACAGATCTCTTGGTAGTTACATGTAGGCTAGAGGACACTTCAAGTTACCGAAGATGCTTGTAATTGCAACAAAGGTAAACCAAAAAGACATGCCGACATTCTGACCTTGAGCCCATATGTTTGACTCAGGAAATGCTGAGATAGCGTAGCTCTGTTTTACATGTAGGTAGCAAAAATGCAGTCTACAGTCTTTGGGATTTCCTGGAGAAACTTTGAAACATGTGTATCTATCTTTTTATAGTTATTTATACAGAGATTTTGGCATTAGAATGGAAGGCAAGGCTGATAAATTATGACAGGTTCTAGAATTCTTCCTTGAATTACATGTAATTGACATTTCTTAATTGGACCTATTACATCTGAGTCTTTCTGGGATGTGTCAAATTTAGTCAGTATCAAAAACTGCCTGATACTTGAATTTTCTTGATGCCCATTTTCATTACACATGTAACTCTTTTATAACTCTTTTACATCTAGCAGACTTGGGTGGTACAGATTACGTATGTAGTTACAGAAACTTAAAGATGTTTTTTGTCACCGATTTTATAGTTGTCTGAGAACATTCAACATTGTAAACAATATCTCATTAAAAATTCTTTCAAGAAACTCAACCCACTTCCTCAGATAAGCCTAGGTCATTAATGATGTTTAAAGAGATAAAAGAGATAACTAGACTGACCTGGAATTTAAATCCACCCAGACCTATCCTCATTAAGTTGTGTATAGGCTAAAGAATTCTATTTGTGATCTCGGACGCAGATATACCATGATAGAGAGGGTTTAGTGCAAGCCAGATTGTGATACATACCAGCTTTCTATGCCTATGTACCTTTTGTTGTTGTTGATCTATGGCTGGCATACACCTTTCAATATAAACTGTGATAATTTTCAATCCATCAATTGTGGAACTGTTAGTTTTTAAGCAGCTGGAAAGATTAATTTTCAAATCCTTGGAGGCATGAGCCCAGAAGAGACTTATAATAGATCATACTGATTCATACTATTCAGGAAAAAGAACTCCTTTTATCTCTTGAGGATTATGGTTATCTGAGATATGTGATATAGAGTTGAAACATATTTCAATTGGAAAAGGAGTATGGCATTCCAATTTTACATTGATATATGCTATCATAAACTGAATTTTGGATGTAGACAGTCTTTATTAATATAATGAACATGTGTTCCATATCAATATGCTGGCATCAAATCAAAACTTATCTTACATACAGGTAACCTCACACCTCATAAGGTGTCCCTTATCAACCAGCATCCCTACACCTTCTGTAGACAGATGGTTTCACTCCCAGTATTGTACTGTAGCTGTTGTCAGCAGGCATATGTAACTGTGCCATCTGATGTGGCCTAAATGCCTGTAAAGAATCCTACCAATGCGTTATCTCTCCTCTCAGTTGGCAGGCCCTTTGCAAGCAGCTTTAGCTTATACTATAGTCTGGAGCTGTTGACAAGATATTTAGAGAAGTCCAGAGGGGGATCAGACTGATGGATTAGGAGGAGATACCCTCAGCTTAGAGATGACCTGAAGATCCTAAAAGCCTTTTTTTTATAATATCCTGGCTCCACTAGGATTATGCTTAGGTCACATTTCCACGCCGGGACCCGGCCGGGCTGTTTGTATGAACGAAAAATTAATAATTCATATCAAGAATATACAGAAATATTGCCCGTGATTATTATCAAAAACTTCTCTATGTTTTGTTGTCTTTTATATATACTTTTCATTCTAAAAAGCTGCCCGGCCGGGCCCCGTATGCGAATTGTGACCCCAGCATTAGAGCTTGTATGCCCAATGGAATATTCAGAACATTTGTTTCTGGATGAATATTTGTTTCTGACATGTCTGAATATCTCTCAACTTATTTTGGTGACTATATAGCTCTATGTATGATTCTGTGTGGAGGATTTTGTTTTGCACGATTGTCTAACAAAAAATATCTTTTGATTCTGCATCTTTGCGTAAAAAAATTGTCACATCTCATTGCATTCAATCCAAAACCACAAAAAACGCCTTTAATACTTTATGGCTGTGTTCATGCACATGGAACTGAATATGAATTATGAATGCTTAGAAATGAAAAGTGTCAAATATTCCTTTTCGAAGATTTCTTGTGGTTGGTTGATTGGTTGTTTGTTAGAGAAAAAATTCCTGCTGTCAAACTACTGACCCTTTCCATTGAATGTGTTGTCCATCAAAGACGATTGTACTGTGCATTCCTGCTTCCTTGGGTTCTTTTGGGGTGATGTGTATTTATTCATGCCATATTGGGGAGGAAGGGACATGGCAGTCTCTTTATTTTCATGTCTCCCAATTAACCTTGCCTTGTACTTAAAAAAGGAAAACTGTTCAACAGGATATCAAGGTGCATGGCCTTAAATCTTGACAAATTAGAATGATATTAAGACCAGACTGGTACATTTATTTGTACTATAGTCGTGTTTGTATTTCGTCTCATGTTCTTGTCCATGCTCTGTTTTGACTAGTAGAGTTAATTCCCATCTTGAAAATGCAGCTTTCCATCAATTGTTTTTTTTTCTCCAGCATTCTTTCTAAGGTATGAAGTATACAAAAGTTGATTATCAGAGACTGTAGAGGTAATTTTCAGGCCTGATGAATTGTTTTATCTAAGTGATCCCTTATCAGATCATCTGGAAAGTATCTGTGGTTTTTCAGTTCATTAGATGCAAGCATGAACAGTGGTGTGGCCACAGAGGGGTTGATTGCCGCTTCTGTGGTATTCCTGAGGAAAGGGACATGATTCCAATCACTGGCCAGTCTGGGTCAATTATCAGAAACAGATCCATTCTGATTTTTGCACATTCCTGGAACATCTGGTCAACAGCATTGTCCAATTTAGCTGTCAATCATAATTGTGAATTGGTCTAAAATGTGTTTGATATCAGCATAAGATGAAGTATGAAACCATGCAAGTGATTCAAGAATATAATTGAGTTCAGAGAAGTGAATTCCTTTCTCTGGTTATTACAAAAGCTGGAATTATATAGCCCATCACATGCCTTTATCTGACAATAACAGGACATTTTGCACATAGGTTAGCTCTAAGGTAGTATTTGTTTTGTAATAGTCATGGCAAATATTACCATGCCAGAGAGTTTTGCCTGGTTATTTTTCCTGGCCCCTCATGATGTGTACATATTACAGACACCCTGGACTGCTCGTTAATTGAGGTTTAATGATGTCTCCTGTGTTGCTTCACAGTCTGGGGCTAATCCTTTATTGGTGAGGATAATTGCTGTGATAAGACTTGAGGTGACAAAAAGTGATTTAGAGTCTTTGTGATGTTGCATTATTGTAGAGACAAGGTGTCATAAGCATACTGTTATATGATGTGCAAAATATACCAATAGTCGCTAATGTGAGCAGTAGTTTGATTGGCTAACATATGTATATGTCAGATGATTTGCTAGAGTTGACTGGTTGGATTCGATTTGGGCTGGGTTGTCAACATTTTGTACATGTAAGAGTGCAATGACAATCATCTGTCCATAGCTATCATATGTCATCCCTATACATATATTGCAAATCTGGATCTTGCCTAAGTAAATCCTAATTTTGAATTTGCTGATAATAATATATACATGTACAAGGAGTGACTACTGCCTACAAGATATGTTATAGGCACCTGCACTTGACTTCACGCCTCTGAGATGAATAATAGCTTTACTGGACCATTAAATATGAGATCAGCATCCACATCATGTACCTCTCAGGTCCCAAATTAGGTCCAGAGCCTGCTAGGGTTGGTTTGGGTTCTGTCCTGGCATTTTGTTTCAATCAGTGTCCAAAAGGAGATAACCTTTTCTCAGGGGTCACCACCTTGGAATGGGGTTTTTGAGCCAGGGCGGCTGACCAGCTTAGCAAAACTGGCAACAAACACTTCTGTGGTTTGGAGTGCTTGTAACTCTGGGCACTTATGTAGACTTAGTCTCTAATCCTGTAAGTGTGAGGACTCTGGATACCAAAGGTTTAGGTTGCATCATTTGGCTGGCTGACTTAAAAAGTCAATCTAATCGTTTAGCCCTTACAGCTTTCTTGAATCTAAAACTGTTTTTTTCATACCTACACATTCTTCAAAAGGATAAGAGCACATTTATTTTTATCAATAGACTTTGAGACTTCTGAATTGAAGATGTAGAAACACATGGTAAGCTAGCAGACTATGGTACTACAGGACCAAATAAGCCATGTTTGAAAACCATGGACTGCTTCAATTGGTAATGCTATTTTGGTTTATTGTAGCATCAGTTCACATATTGCTCCACCTGTTTTGTTTTAACAGGTGTTTCACTTAAGCTTGCAGTTACGTCACTGTATCCGCTATTTTTATAACTCTGTAATAGCTTACAAACAATGTTGGCTACGACTTCCTTTGAGTCAAATACCACTGTGTACTAAGGAAGTGGTGTTACAGCTCATTTATATTACCTGAAGAATTCTGTTGGGTTCATTGTCCTGTCGGGTACTGAAAGAACTTTTATTGTACAGTCTTTCTGAAGAAACCAAAAGCGGCTTTGTTTCTGCCCTGAGGCCCAGCTTAGCATTGGAATTTAAATTTTCCCTTCGGACACAAAGCCCTGAGTGGGGGTAGGGTTCCTGTAGTTGCTTTGTGGCCTGTTTCATGGTAAAGCTTATCGGAAGTTATCCCACGTAAACTTTCCAGAGAGGTGGAAGTATGTCAACATGGCTAATAGAATACGCTGACTATTTTGAAATCAAAGAAAAGTTTATCTCATTGCAGTTTACAGGATCAAGCCTTTCGCTGAACAGATTATGAATGAGATTAAAGTCTGCTATGCTTGTCTGAATCAAATATACCCAGAGGAAATACCTTAAATCCTTCTACCTCGATAAGAGCGTAGCCTTTAAAGACACCTTTGTTGATGGTGGGCTTAGAACTGCAGACAAAGCTAAAACAATTTGTTTCCTGATAATTATAAGAGAATGTTGCTGATGGAGAAATCCACCTGCAGAATTAGGTGTGTCGGTGAGGTTGATCCTGGCCATATCAAGTTTTCCCCTGCACAAAGTCTTTGGACTAATTTGGGATCTCTCTAAGTCTAAAGCAGTCAAGAATGCTGTCCAGTAGGGTCTACACTGAACCATTGTTCCTCAGGCTTCTTTTTCATACAACTTACAGCACAGCACTGTAGTACACTGGAGCTTTGTTTCTAATAGTTATTAATAGTCCTGATATTTTGTTACAGACACATGCACAAACATGAGTTATGGCCTGACTGAAACAGATGCCTCTTGATAGAAAGCAATAACATTGTCCCCAAATAGACAGCCTTCCATATTTCACAGTAACACAAGATGGCTGCCCTAATTATCAGGATTTCTGGTTGCCACGGCAACAGCTGAGAATGGAAAGATTGTTGGTTTTGGCAGGGTCCCACTCAAGTTGTAAATCTGTTGGGAGATCAGATTTGCCCTGTAATGCTGACCCCCTCTTATATTTGTGGGGTAATTGGACAGACGCTGTGCCCTTTCTTGGACTGTTGGCTTGAATAACAGATTTTGATTTAGAAGAGAACAGATACATGTATATAGTTTTTATTTTCCAATAGAGTTATACATTCTGAACTTGAACATGCAAGCATTACTGATAAAGTATTATGTTGCAATACCTTGTCAATGTCATTGTCATGCAACATGTGTAGAATTTATCCAGAAACATGCTTGCTTGTAATTGTGTGGCCCTGAGGTTTAATTGAAAGTTGACCCAATGACCTTGACCAAAGTTCTATGACATCCACTCATTCTTACCCTTAACCTCTCAGGAGGGGGCAAGATCTTATTCCTGCTCAGCAGGTTATAAAGAATGTCTTTCAATATCTTTGAAAGATGCACAAAAGGTGTGCGGAATTTTCACGGAGCAATGTTTCTGTATGCACGCATGTACAGTGTCCTTGTATCACAAACAGCTTCTCCTGAAGCCTAACTTTAGCACTCAAAGTGTACTTCTGACGTAATAGGTTTATAGGTTTTGTTCGGGATGTAAAAAAAAATATTGTTTTATCAAGCCATCAAGGACAATTACTTTGTTGAAACTATTTGTCAGGGTCACACCCCTTCCTCGCTAGTCATCCTGATTCTCCTAGCTTCAGTTTGGTGGGATAACAAATAATCAAAGGGAGTGTGGAGTCAGGAGGTTAGTCTGTATCAGTGTGAGAACTGGGCCACACCATCTGTACAACATGAGGAGGGGGCAACAGTGTGCAAACAACCCAGTCCATCAATGTCCTTTGTGTCATTGCTCCCAACAGAGGTGACCGCTGGGTTTCTGGGTCACGAGACAGATGACAAGATTTCTGTGTAGTTTTCCCAGACAAATTTGTGACTTGAGCATATTATAAGTTTTGTCATATGATTCTTTCTATATGGTGCTAAAAATAAAATTGGTTTTGTCCAATTGCACCTACTTTTAAAAGTTTTGTTTGAAATGATTTCAACAGACATCATATTAACTTAATTACACTTAAGTTCTTCAATCATGAACTTGTATAAGTTGTATCTTCATGTATAGTTTGGAGTCTTTGGACAATTGACTGACAGGATGTTCCCTTGTGTATTTCCAGGTCTGTCACTGCTCGCTGCTGTTGTGGCCCAGACTACACAAGCACCAACACCAAGTGCAAACGCCTTCTTCAATGGCTTCAACTCCTATGCAGTGTTACCCAACACCATCAACATCAGATCCAGACTTACGTCCTTCAGCTTTAGAACTTGCAATGCGGGCCAACTCCTACGACAGGAGGGACAAAATGGGGACTATATCGAGCTGGCCCTTCTAGACTCCGGGGTTTTAAGATTCTCTTTTAGAAAGGCAGGGGGAAGGGGGGAAGATTACGTTGATCTAGGGTCAGGACTCACGACTAATCAGATGTGGCACACAGTAAACCTAGAGTATTCTGTAGGCAACCTGACGTTAAGTGTTGATGGGGAACAGATCACAGTTGCGTCCCGGACCGTCAATGGTTACGTTCTCGACATCAACTTGTCTGGAGGAGAAGGAGTAAAAGTTGGACAAGGGCTCACCGGATGTGTGTACGAGGGTCCAGGGGTGCAGCTGACCACTGCAACATCACAGTCCAACGTGGAGTGGGGGAGATGCCGTTTGGAGGACGAGGAGGGATGTGGTAAGTAGATGTGTTCAGAAAGCTGTGTTGACAGCCACTCTGGGAGTGTGGTGAGGTTATTACTGCTTTTAGTCATTTCAGAAAGCTGTACTGTTCTAATGGACACCAGTGTACTATAAAAGTTGCATAGTGAATTTCGTTTCAAACAGTCATTAAGCTTTATCTGTCAGATCTTTATATTCCTCAGTATATCTTTTAAGAAACCCAGTTTCTAACACTGATATCAGTATATGTAAATGATAAATCCCTCTTTGGAAACTGAAAGCATATCCATAAATGTCAGAGTTCAGATAGAATTTGTAGCTTTTGTGTTTGCATTCTGTTTTGATGTGCTGCTGCATTTTCCTCTCTTCAAAGGAAACATTGTTTGCATTTTTAGAATGTTTTGTTGAAAATTTTGACATACTGCTGACTTTCTTTGTGTCCTTATAGTAACATTTTGATTTCTGTTTTTCTGTCTCTTCTATTTATGTTGCACATGATTGGCATTATTTTAAGGTTGTATGTTATGTAGTGTACTTTCCATGTTTAGATACCATGTCTTTTTTGTTGTCGATATCAAAGACTTGTTATCCAATGCTAGTTTTATTGAACCACAGCATGCAGTTTGGTTTGTTTCCTTCTCAAATGCTTTTGATAGCTTTTGGAATTGGCATTGCGACTTTGTCTTGTGCATGTGTGTAGCAACTACAAAGCTATGAAGACACTTCCAAGTTTGATTTGCTGTATTTGTTGACATAAGCTCTGCTTTCCAGGCCTAGCAGAGGATAGAGGTATGTGGGAGGTGGTGGCTTAG
>NW_017804353.1:5443874-5467970 GCF_001625305.1 Branchiostoma belcheri
TGGCAATGTCCTCTGGCCGCAGGTCACCCTCGGTGTCCCCAAACAGGTTCCGGACGTAGCCCAGGTAGTCGAGTCGCTGGCGCCCTGGGCGCCTTTTGCCGTGCGTCGGTACATACAGGGCATATGTCCGGCACTGGTTCCCCCACAGGCATTCTAAGTGCATGTCCCAGGAATCGAAGTTGACGCTGCCTTACCATGGTGATAAGGGGTCGAGTGTTTGTCAACTTGTAGATCCAGGCGTTGCTCACATGGTCTAGGCGCTTGATGTTAAGCATGACCCTATAGCATGATGTGGCGAACGCGTTTAGCTTATTCTCCATGTCCCCCGTTATGACCCAGGATTCACAGCCATATAGCAGTATTGTCACGCAGGTGGTGTTGAAAAGCTTGAGTTTAGTGGGTGTGGAGATTGATGGACTTCTCCAGATCTTCTCCAGCTTCCAAAAAGCAGTCCATGCAAGTGATTTCCTCTTAGCCATGTCATGACTGCTAGTGGCCATCATGGACCCCAGATATTTGAAGTTGGCAACATGTCTTATTGGCTGTCCATATACCTCTAGCGGCAGTTGTGGGTTGCAGTTATACGTCATGTACTCTGTCTTGGGTACACTGATGATGAGCCCAAGCTGTTTCCCCGCAACTGCTGTTTTAGTAAGCTGTTCCTGCGCCCTGGGTATGGTTGACTCAAGAAGTGCAATGTCGTCGGCAAAGTCCAAATCATTAATTCTGGATTGCCGAGGATGCGTAACTACGCCTGAGTCTGTGCTTTTGATTGATTCTGACATCAGGTAGTCTATAAGCACTATAAACAAAAACGGGGCAAGCACATCTCCTTGTAGGACCCCTGTTGTCACCTGGAATGGGTCGGAGATGTTGCCATCAACAAAGACTGCACTCTTGGAGTTATAGTAAAGTACTTGGATGGCATTAACTATAACCTCGGGTATGCCATAGTGACGAAGGACGGAGAACATGACCCTTCTGTTGATGCAATCAAATGCCTTTTTAAAGTCGATAAATGTAACAGTGAGTGGGAGTTGGTAGGACAGGAAACCCTCCATGATCCTACGAAGAATATGAATCTGTTGGGCACAACTTCTACTTGGGCGAAAGCCGGCCTGGTTCTTCCGTAGTATAGGGTCAACATATCAATATGCTGGCATCAAATCAAAACTTATCTTACATACAGGTAACCTCACACCTCATAAGGTGTCTGTTATCAACCAGCATCCCTATACCTTCTATAGACAGATGGTTTCACTCCCAGTATTGTAGTCTAGCTGTTGTCAGCAGGCATATGTAAGTTGTAACTGTGCCATCTGATGTGGCCTAAATGCCTGTAAAGAATCCTACCAATGCGTTATCTCTCCTCTCAGTTGGCAGGCCCTTTGCAAGCAGCTTTAGCTTATACTGTAGTCTAGAGCTGTTGACAAGATATTTAGAGAAGTCCAGAGGGGGATCAGACTGATGGATTAGGAGGAGATACCCTCAGCTTAGAGATGACCTGAAGATCCTAAAAGCCTTTTTTCATAGTATCCTGGCTGCACTAGGATTAGAGCTTGTATGCCCATTGGAATATTCGGAACATTTGTTTCTGGATGAATATTTGTTTCTGACATGTCTGAATATCTCTAAACTTATTTTGGTGACTACTGTGTATATAGCTCTATTTATGATTCTGTGTGGAGGATTTTGTTTTGCATGATTGTCTAACAAAAAATATCTTTTGATTTTGCATCTTTGCGTATGTCACATCTCATTGCATTCAATCCGGTCAAGAATGCTGCCAAAATCACAAAAACTGCCTGTAATACTTTATGGCTGTGTTCATGCACATGAAACTGAATATGAATTATGAATGCTTAGAAATGAAAAGTGTCAAATATTCCTTTTCGAAGATTTCTTGTGGTTGGTTGATTGGTTGTTTGTTAGAGAAAAAATTCCTGCTGTCAATTTACTGACCCTTTCCATTGAATGTGTTGTCCATCAAAGACGATTGTACTGTGCATTCCTGCTTCCTTGGGTTCTTTGGGGTGATGTGTATTTATTCATGCCATCATGGGGAGGAAGGGACATGGCAGTCTCTTTATTTTCCTGCCTCCCAATTACCCTTGCCTTGTACTTAAAAAAGGAAAACTGTTCAACAGGATATCAAGGTGCATGGCCTTAAATCTTGACAAATTAGAATGATAAGACCAGACCTGTGCATTTATTTGTACTATAGTCGTGTTTGTATTTCGTCTCACGTTCTTGTCCATGTTCTGTTTTGACTAGCAATTAATTCCCATCTTGAAAATGCTTCTTTCCATCAATTATTTTTTTCTCCAGCATTCTTTCTAAGGTATGAAAGATACAAAAGTTGATTATCGGGAGATTGTAGAGGTAATTTTCTGGACTGATGAATTGTTTTATCTAAGTGATCGGTTATCAGATCATCTGGAAAGTATCTGTGGTTTTTCAGTTGATTAGATGCAAGCATGAACAGTGGTGTGGCCACAAAGGGTTTGATTGTCGCTTCTGTGGTATTCCTGAGGAAAGGGACATGATTCCAATCACTGGCCAGTCTGGGTCAATTATCAGAAACAGATCCATTCTGATTATATCACATTCCTGGAACATCTGGTCAACAGCATTGTCCAATTTAGCTGTCAATCATAATTGTGAATTGGTCTAAAATGTGTTTGATATCAGCATAAGATGGAGTATGAAACCATGCATGTGATCCAAGAATATAATTGAGTTCATAGAAGTGAATTCCTTTCTCTGGTTATTACAAAAGCTGGAATTATATAGCCCATCACATGCCTTTATTTGACAATAACAGGACATTTTGCACACGCGTTAGCTCTAAGGCAGTAAATGTTTTGTAATAGTCATGGCAAATATTTCCATGCCAGAGAGTTTTGTCTGGTTATTTTTCCTCGCCCCTCATGATGTGTACATATTACAGACACCCTGGACTGCTCGTTAATTGGGATTTAATGATGTCTCCTGTGTTGCTTCACAGTCTGGGGCTAATCCTTTATTGGTGAAGATAATTGCTGTGATAAGACTTGAGGTGACAAAAAGTGATTTAGAGTCTTTGTGATGTTGCATTATTGTAGAGACAAGGTGTCATAAGCATACTGTTGTATGATGTGCAAAATATACCAATAGTCGCTAATGTGAGCAGTAGTTTGATTGGCTAACACATGTACATGTCAGATGATTTGCTAGAGTTGTGACTGTTTGGATTCTGTTTGGGCTGGGTTGTTAACATTTTGTACATGTAAGAGTGCTATGTCTATCATCTGTCCATAGCTATCATATGTCATCCTTATACATATACATTGTATTGCAGAACTAGATCTTGTCCTCAGTAAAGCTAAAAAGTGTTGAATTTTCTGATAATGATATTTTCAACGAGTGATTACTTTCCACAAGATATGCCATTTGCACCTACACTTGACTTCACGCCTCTGAGATGAATAATAGCTTTACTGGACCATTAAATATGAGATCAGCATCCACATCATGTACCTCTCAGGTCCCAAATTAGGTCCAGAACCTGCTAGGGTTGGTTTGGGTTCTGTCCTGGCATTCTGTTTCAATCAGTGTCCAAAAGGAGATAACCTTTTCTCAGGGGTCACCACCTTGGAATGGGGTTTTTGAGCCAGGGCGGCTGACCAGCTTAGCAAGACTGGCAACAAACACTTCTGTGGTTTGGAGTGCTTGTAACTCTGGGCACTTATGTAGACTTAGTCTCTAATCCTGTAAGTGTGAGGACTCTGGATGCCAAAGGTTTAAATTGCATCATTTGGCTGACTTAAAAAGTTGATCTAAACGTTGACCCCTTACAGCTTTCTTGAATAAACTAAAACAGTTTTTTTCATACCTTCTAATCTTCAAAGGGATAAGAGCACATTTATTCTTATCAATAGACTTAGAGACTTCTGAATTGAAGAAATAGAAACACATGGTAAGCTAGCAGACTATGGTAGAGGACCAAATAAGCCATGTTTGAAAACCATGGACTACTTCAATTGGTAATGCTATTTTGGTTCATTGTAGCATCAGTTCACATATTGCTCCACCTGTTTTGTTTTAACAGGTGTTTCACTTAAAGCTTGCAGTTACGTCATTGTATCCGCTATTTTTATAACTCTGTATAGCTTACAAACAATGTTGGCTACGACTTCCTTTGAGTCACATACCACTGTATGCTAAGGAAGTGGTGTTACAGCTCATTTATATTACCTGAAGAATTCTGTTGGGTTCATTGTCCTGACGTGTACTGAAAGAACTTTTATTGTACAGTCTTTCTGAAGAAACCAGCAAAGCGGCTTTGTTTCTGCCCTGAGGCCCAGCTTAGCATCGGAATTTAAATTTTCCCTTCGGACACAAAGCCCTGAGTGGGGGTAGGGTTCCTGTAGTTGCTTTGTAGCCTGTTTCATGGTAAAGCTTATCGGAAGTTATCCCACGTAAACTTTCCAGAGAGGTGGAAGTATGTCAACATGGCTAATAGAATACGCTGACTATTTTGAAATCAAAGAAAAGTTTATCTCATTGCAGTTTACAGGATCAAGCCTTTCCCTGAACAGATTATGAAAGAGATTAAAGTCTGCTATGCTTGTCTGAATCAAATATACCCAGAGGAAATACCTTAAATCCGTCTACCTCGATAAGAGCCTAGCCTTTAAAGACACCTTTGTTGATGGTGGGCTTAGAACTGCAGACAAAGCTAAAACAATTTGTTTCCTGATAATTATAAGGGAATGTTGCTGATGGAGAAATCCACCTGCAGAACTAGGGTGTGTCAGTGAGGTTGATCCTGGCCATATCAAGTTTTCCCCTACACAAAGTCTTTGGACTAATTTTGGGATCAAGAATGCAGTCCAGTAGAGTCTACACTGAACCATTGTTCTTCAGGCTGCTTTTTCATATAACTTACAACACAGCACTGTAGTACACTGGAGCTTTGTTTCTAACAGTTATATTAATAGTCCGTGATATTTTGTTACAGACACATGCACAAACATGAGTTATGGCCTGACTGAAACAGATGCCTCTTGATAGAAAGCAATAACATTGTCCCCAAATAGACAGCCTTCCATATTTCACAGTAACACAAGATGGCTGCCCCAATTATCAGGATTTCTGGTTACCACGGCAACAGCTGAGAATGGAAAGGTTGTTGGTTTTGGCAGGGTCCCACTCAAGTTGTAAATCTGTTGGGAGATCAGATTTGCCCTGTAATGCTGACCCCCTCTTATATTTGTGGGGTAATTGGACAGACGCTGTGCCCTTTCTTGGACTGTTTGCTTGAATAACAGATTTTGATTTAGAAGAGAACAGATATATAGTTTTTATTTTCCAATAGAGTTATACATTCTGGACTTGAACATGCAAGCATTACTGATGAAGTGTTACCTTGTCAATGTCATGCAACATGTGTACAATTTATCCAGAAACGTGTTTGCTTGTAATTGTGTGGCCCAGGTTTAATTGAAAGTTGACCCAATGACCTTGACCATAGTTCTATGACATCCACTCATTCTTCCTCTTAACCTCTCAGGAGGGGGCTAGATCTTATTCCTGCTCAGCAGGTTATAAAGAATGTCTTTCAATATCTTTGAAAGACCTGGACAAAAGATGTGCAGAATTTTCATGGAGCAAATTTCTGTGTGCACACGGGTACAGTGTGCTCTGTCACAAAAAGCCTCTCCAGAAGCCTAACTTTAGCACTCAAGATGTACTTCTGACGTAATAGGTTTGTAGGTTTTGTTTGGGATGTGAAAAAACTGAGATGTTTTATCGAGTCAGTGAGGACAATTGCCTTGTCAAAACTATTTGCCAAGATCACACTCCCTTCTAGTCTGTCATCCTGATTCTCTTAGCTTCAGTTTGGTGAGGTAACAAATAACCAGAGGGAGTGTGGAGTCAGGAGGTTAGTCTGTATCAGTGTGAGAACTGGGCCACACCATCTGTACAACATGAGGAGGGGGCAACAGTGTGCAAACAACCCAGTCCATCAATGTCCTTTGTGTCATTGCTCCCAGTAGAGGTGACCGCTGGGTTTCTGGGTCACGAGACGGATGACAAGATTACTGTGTAGTTTTCCCAGACAAATTTGCGACTTGTGCTTGAGCATATTATGAGATTTGTCATATGATTCATATGATTCCTTCTATATGTGCTAAAAATGAAATTGGTTTTGTCCAATTGTACTTACTTTTAAAAGTTTTGTTTGAAAAAATGATGAACATTTTAACAAACATCATAACTTATTGACACTTTTAAGTTCTACTAATCTTCAATCATGAACTTGTAAAAGTTGTATCTTCATATGTAGTTTGGACAATTGACTGACAGGATGTTCCCTTGTGTATTTCCAGGTCTGTCACTGCTCGCTGCTGTTGTGGCCCAGACTACGCAAGCACCAACACCAACACCAAGTGCAAACGCCTTCTTCAACGGCTTCAACTCCTATGCAGTGTTACCCAACACCATAGACATCAGATCCAGACTTACGTCCTTCAGCTTTAGAACTTGCAATGCGGGCCAACTCCTACGACAGGAGGGACGTAATGGGGACTATATCGAGCTGGCCCTTCTAGAATCCGGGGTTTTAAGATTCTCTTTTAGAAGGGCAGGGGGAAGGGGGGAAGATTACGTTGATCTAGGGTCAGGACTCACCACCAATCAGATGTGGCACACAGTAAACCTAGAGTATTCTGTAGGCAACCTGACGTTAAGTGTTGATGGGGAACAGATCACAGTTGCATCCCGGACCGTCAATGGTTACGTTCTCGACATTAACTTGTCTGGAGGAGATGGAGTGAGGGTTGGACAGGGACTCACCGGATGTGTGTACGAGGGACCAGGGGTGCAGCTGACCACTGCAACGTCACAGTCCAACGTGGAGTGGGGGAGATGCCGTTTGGAGGACGAGGAGGGATGTGGTAAGTAGATGTGTTCAAAAAGCTGTGTTGACAGCCACTAGCGGAGTGTGGTGAAGTTACTACTTTCACTCATTTCAGAAAGCTGTACTACTCTGATGGATACTGGTATACTATAAAAGTAGCATTATTACTGAGTGATATTCGTTTCAAACAGTCATTAAGCTTTATCTGTCAGATGACCTTTCTAAGTATATTTTCAAGAAACCCAGTTTTTAACACTGATATCAGTATATGTATGATATATCCCTCTTTAGAAATTAAATGCAATTTCTCCATAAATTCCAGAATCCAGATAGAATTTGTAGCTTTTGTGTTTGCATCCTGTTTTGATGTGCTGCTGCATTTTCCTCTCTTCAAACGAAACATTGTTTACATTTTTAGAATGTTTTGTTGAAAATTTTGACATACTGCTGACTTTCTTTGTGTCCTTATAGTAACATTTTGATTTCTGTTTTTCTGTCTCTTCTATCTATGTTGCACATGAATGGCATTATTTTAAGGTTGTATGTTATGTAGTCTACTTTCCATGTTTAGATACCATGTCTTTTTTGTTGTAGATATCAAAGACTTGTTATCCAATACTAGTTTTATTGAACCACAGCATGCAGTTTGGTTTGTTTCCTTCTCAAATGCTTTTGATAGCTTTTGCAATTGGCATTGCAACTTTGTCTTGTGCATGTGTGTAGCAACTACAAAGCTATGAAGACACTTCCAAGTTTGATTTGCTGTATTTGTTGACATAAGCTCTGCTTTCCAGGCCTAGCAGAGGATAGAGGTATGTGGGAGGTGGTGGCTTAGCTCAAATGTCAAACATTTACACCACTAAGTCTTTCTTCACTTCACTCAGGTGACAATGGGTGCCTACATGTAGCTTCTGTTTGGGAATGTTCTCTTTAATAGAAGGGGTAAGGCTAGAGGTTCTATGTGTGAGGAGAGCCACACTTCGGGCAGGTTAAAGATGGTGTCACAATGATCAATTCTGGACTAGGTGTTCTGGACTCAATACACATCTGAACTTTACATGGTTGGCACATGACTGCTCCCTACATATACATGTATTCTGTTCCTCCAAATCTTGTTACTGAAACAACAAGGGCTACCTGCTGCCCCAGGGCATGAAACAATAACTTTCCAATAATTCTTACTATTTTTAAAGCGATTAAAGTGTGATCAATCATCACTGTTATTCTATTCTATTTTCCTGAGGTAATATTGGCACAAAAGCTGTTTGACTTGTAACCCAACAACCACCAGAGACCACACACACAACACCCACACATGGATTTTCCATTCATCCCAACAACCTTCACAACTTTCCCATGAACCTCTGCTTGTTCCCATGGTAACCACATGGACAGGATAACAAGATCACAACAAGACCGACTATCAACATCTTTGCTGACTTTAGTGGAAAGTAGATTGCATTATGTATTTTACAAATAAAGATGGTGAACAAATTTCATGGTAATACATCATAACAGTTCAGCATATCTTATGTCGACTGATCTTATACTTTGTAGTCCTTATTCCCTATCTAGTGTAGGCACTGACACACTGTTGTTATAGAGAACAGCCTAACTCATACTTGTAGATCTTGCCTAACTGATCACTAGCAGAGTTGCTGTATCTGCAATCTTACCTGTATAACCAATTACATGTAGATAATGTAACACAGTGCACACATGTACTCCAAGTTTTCTATTATTAGCTATTATTAATCTTTTACTAGATCATGTTAGCTGCTGAGAAAAAAAGCAAGGATAAAGATAGATACCAGTACTAGTAGTACTGATTGTTGATGACGTTTTCTCTAACCTATTAACTTCAGCTTTGCTTCAGTCTTGACTAACCAGTGTTCATGTTGTCACCATAACAGCATGCTGTGTGTTTCTGTCATCCCAGATGGCCCAGTTGACACGGACGCCTGTGTTAGCCACCCTTGCGAGAACGGCGGGATATGCGTAGACGAAATCCAAAACTACACATGCATTTGTACGACTAGATATACCGGTCGAAATTGCGAGATCGACACGGGTATGCCACCGCTAACTTGTGTCTCGTATATAATCCAGCATCTATCATTTTTTGATCTTCATTTAAAACTAACGCATTCATAACACATCTCATGTGTGGCAAATAATAGTTCTTCCCTTCAATACTAATAATGTATGTAATTTGTAAACTAATGAAAACTTTTTTTCCTTAATTACTAGATACACAACTGGAAAATA
The DNA here is from genome assembly GCF_001625305.1 of Branchiostoma belcheri. Lineage (NCBI taxonomy): Eukaryota > Metazoa > Chordata > Leptocardii > Amphioxiformes > Branchiostomatidae > Branchiostoma > Branchiostoma belcheri. Next base: position 5,453,047 of record NW_017804353.1, read on the forward strand.
CGATTCAACCTTCATGTCATAACAGTGCATGCTCAAATGACTCCACACAAAAATACAATTCTTAAATCAAATATAATCCCTTCATTCATTTTTTTTGTAAGAAAAATCTATCTCTGACATCGGTAATCATGCATGGTAGACATAATTATATGCTAAAATGACATTCTGATTTGGTGATGGGCAATTCTTTCTGTGGGTATAATTGGTGATGGTCAGGTACAAGGGTTTCCAGTCATACTTATTTTCAATCAGTGATTAGAAATTGATGTGTTACCTTGTCTTTTATCTTGAAACTTTGCAGACATCCCTGACATTGACAACATTTGTGCTGTTGTAACAGGGTGTTACTTCCTTTTTTTAAGGCTCCATGTCTTCAAATTGATAACAAGGGTCTATTTTGCTTTCAGTGCTGTCTTCTGTTGGTGTTGATGTGGTGTAACACTTTCATTTTTATACTTTTATGCAGCTGTCTTCTTTTTTTCTCCTGTTGTCTGTCTTTCCACAGTTCTTGGCAAAAGTTTTGTTCAGTTTGTATTGAGTATTGAAATCATTTTTGCACTCAAGCTCATGATTAAACAAAGGCTTTGGAATATCCTACTTGTTCTTACCTTTTTTGAAAATATAACTGTTTAGGCCAATGCACAATTCTTGTAGAATGCAAGAAGTTTGTTCAATAAATAAACTTCTTGCCTTCCTAGAAGTAACACATCAAAAATGTCATAACATGACATTTTACCACAAAACTTTTGCCACTTGTAGTGCACTGCTATTGCCTCCTTGATTGTAACCTCCTCTGTGAACATTAAAGACAACACTTGGCCATGCATGTGTAGGTCCGCTGTGTAATTCGGAAGCTAACCTGTGCTACAACGGAGGAGTGTGTCAGGAGCAACAGAACGGGAACTATACGACTTGCGTTTGCCGAGACGGGTGGGCTGGACCGCGATGCACGGAGAGCCCCTGTGTCAGCGAACCCTGTATGAACGGCGCAACGTGTCTGAACGTTACTGGCGGATACCAATGCACATGTCCTGAGGGTATGTTATTTTTCATATCATCACAAAATACAGTTTTTCTACATACTCCTTGCAATACTGATCGTTTAAGTCGGAACTTGGGTACCCAAAACTGGAAGTGCTACATTTCAACTACTGGTACAAGTATTCAGAAATTTGACTATGTTACTTTCCTTTTGTTAAAGGCCAGTATTCAGGTATGAGTGCTTGTTAGTAATTGGCAACTGTTTTAATGAATCTGAGATAATCTTGACCATTCTAATGTTGTGTGTTGTTTCAGGCTTTGCTGGCGTGAACTGTGAAATCAACATTAACGAATGCGCCAGCGTCCCAGCTCCTTGCAAGAACGGCGGCGTATGCACAGACGGCATTGGTGGAGTGATCTGCGACTGCACCGACACTGGGTATGAAGGTCCCTTCTGCGACAGAGATGTGAACGAGTGCATCAACAACCCGTGTCAGAATGGCGGTGCCTGTTTCAACCGTCCTGGCGGCTTCACCTGTCAATGTGCGCAGGGTTGGGATGGCGAAACTTGCGATATCGATCTTGACGAATGCGTCTCAGACCCGTGTCAGAACGGAGCGACCTGCGAGGACAGGCAAGGGTCGTACTTCTGCAACTGCGTGCCGGGATTTGAGGGGACCAACTGTGAAACCAGCCAGGCTTGTCAAGCTGAGCCTGAGCCATGCAACTCAGAGAAGAAGACTGTTTTCCAGAGGGTTTGGAGTACCGCTGTGAGTGCAAGCCAGGATATGACGGTGGGTGGTTGATTCGATCTTATTTGACTGTATAGAGTGTTATACAGCCAGGACTGCCCAACTAGACAGAGGCTATTATAAAGGTCTAGCCCTCATTATATTAATTAGACAATACTGGACAGTAATCAATATATAATGTATGTCCATTGTTACTTAATCACTTTATTTTAGATAATTTTAACTCTGTTTAAAGAAGTTTTTGTCTTTAAAGAAGTTAGATAATGCATCTGAGTTTGAATAGAGGTACCTTTTGCTGATTTGTAAATGAGCTGTGTACTGCAATGTTGTAACAAAGCTTACCAATATTGTTCGCATCTGTAGGCTCTGCCGGAAACTGCAGGGATATTGACGAGTGTGCCAGCAACCCGTGTCGTAACCGTGGCACCTGTAACAACTACGTCAACTACTACAACTGCTCCTGCCGTGCTGGTTACTATGGTTACAACTGCGAGTTCGAAGACGAGTGTGTCCAGCGGCCCAACTATTGCAGGAACGGAGCAACGTGCAGGGACTCACCGGTTAGACATTCTCATTTGATACTGCATGGATGAACTTTATTGCACAACAATTGTCTGTTGTCCTGCAAACCTTCATGGCACCGTGATAAAAAATTCATTCTTTTATTCACCACTCCTTTATTCCTTCCTTCATGCAGACATCCTTTGAGTGCATCTGCGCACTTGGATATACTGGAGAAGACTGCTCAGAGAACATTGATGACTGTGCCCAGAACACCTGTCAGAATGGAGCAACCTGCATGGACCAAGTCAACAGTTATACATGTAGCTGTGTGGCTGGGTTTACAGGTGAGGTTTAGAGCTGGAATTACATGTATTGAAGAACACCTTCATGTCACTGTATGTGTAAAGTTAGAAAATGTTTATTACATTCGGGCAAGATCTATGTAGCAAAGATTTGCCCATTATCTGTACTGTTACTAAAAGACTGTTTCAAAAAGTTTCATCTGTTTCTTGGTGAATCGATGGATATTCTTAATACTACTACTTGTACTGTTCCACTGCCCTCCATCGCTGACTTAATCTTTTTTTCGTTAAATTACAGGTAACAGATGTCAAACAAACATCGATGACTGCAGCCCAGACCCTTGTCAGAACAGTGGCACCTGCACGGATCTTGTCAACGACTACAGATGCAATTGTACAAGAGAATGGGCAGGCATAAACTGCACTCAGGTAATGCCACACCTTCAACAGGTTTTACATGATGTCCTACCATTTGCATGCCTCTTTGATACTGCAGAGGTTTCTTACTTACTTAGGCCTACTGCCTATCCTTAGGCATAGGCCATGAACTAGTTCCCTCCATCTAGTGCAGTCCTGGGCTTAGTCTCTACCAGCTGCTCCTATGTGTGTCCAGGTGCTTCGCATCGGCCTTGAGGTTCTTCCTCCATTTGTCATTTGTTCCTCTTTCACTTCCCAATGTTGTATGGTTGTTGTTTTTTGCAGGTGAATCGGTGTGAAGTGCCCACACGTGTGAATTGTACAGACGGAAAGGTGTGTTTTATATCAGAGGATGGACTTGGTACAGACTGTCAGTGTCCACTTGGCTTCGCTGGAGTGAACTGTGCCGTCAACATTGACGAATGTGACCCTGATCCGTGCCAGAATAATGCTACCTGCATTGATGGGATCGACAAATTTGTCTGCAACTGCACCAGCGGTGGGTGTCTATGTCATCTGTGTTACATATTGACATGTGATTCGTTGAATGGTGCACATGTAACACATCTGTATCACGACAACAACTGACTGGGTTGACCCAATGTAGTACCTATTTTTGTGACATTTTTTTGAGGAAAATCACATCCTCCTTTTTTTTTATTTCTCCAGGCTGGCAGGGAGTAACCTGCGAGGAAGACATTAATGAGTGCAACCCATCGCCATGCCAACACGACTCTGTCTGCGTCAACAATGACGGCAGCTACGACTGTTTCTGCCGTCAGGGCTACCATGGAAAGAACTGCGAACTGGACATCAATGAATGTTACTCTCAGGTAGGTAAACGTAGTGGTTGCTACCTGAAACGTCTGACCAATTCCAAAATCATATCGATAACTGTTTTTTGGCATATCTTATTCTCGTACCTAGTTGTTTAACCTTCATCGATGTTTAACCTTCATCGATGCTACCTGAAATGTCTCCCTTTCCATAATCATATCAAGTTGCTTGAGTAACTGTTTTTTTGGCGTATCTTATTACCTGGAGGTCTAACCTTTGTCAACGTAATGTTACTCTCAGCCCTGCCTAAACGGGTAAGGTAGTGGATGCTACCAGAAATGTCTGACCATTTCCAAAATCATATCGAGTTGCTTGAGTAACTGTTTTTTGGCGTATCTTATTACCTGGAGGTCTAACCTTTATCAACGTAATGTTACTCTCCGTCCTACCAAAAAACGTCTGACTGTTTTTGAAATCACATCCAGTTTCTTGAGTAACTGTTTTTTGGTGTATATTATCACAAATGTACCTGGATGTCTAACCTTCACCGACGTAATGTTTCTGTCAGCCCTGCCAAAACGGTGCCACCTGTCAGGACCTCATCGCTGAAGCCAAGTGCACCTGCGCTCCGGGCTACACGGGGTTGTGGTGCGAGCGGGAGATCCGGGAGTGTGACTCTGACCCGTGTCAGAACGGGGCGACGTGTATCGACCTGATCGCTCGGTACAACTGCTCCTGCATGCCGGGCTGGGAGGGGGTGAACTGTGAGCAGGAGGTGGACGAGTGTGAGAGCAGTCCGTGTCTGAACGGGGGACAGTGTACAGACCTGTTCAACAAGTAAGGAGGGGTTGTTTTTATTTTGATTTGGTGACAACAAGTGTGAACAGGGAGATTACTACTACAGGCGAGCAATGGTCTGTTTTGTTTCCCCCTCCATTTTGTAATGGAGAAGTCTACTCGTAATATAGAAATAAAGAAACGACAGATAAGATATGAATAAAGAATTCATACATTCTGACACCTACTTTGATGGAAGTTAAATTATTATTATTGTAACATGTTATTATTATTATTTTGCCATGTGCTTTTTAACAAATGATGTCAAACGTTTAATTCAACACAAGAAATTGAAAAAAAAAAACTAAATTAATCTTCTGCATTGAAACTGGAACTGTTTTTTTACAATTCCATGTGCCCATCAGCAATTTGGATGACAAATAATCATGCTCTGAATCAACTTCACATTTTTGTCTCCTTCCAGCTACACCTGTAACTGCAGCAACACTGGTTTTGTGGGGAACGACTGTGAGGTGGAGATCAGAGAGTGTGACTCTAACCCCTGCCAACATGGCGGCAACTGCATTGATCTCATCAACTACTACAACTGCTCGTGTTATGACGGGTTTGAGGGCTACAACTGTGAAACTGACATTGACGAATGCGAGTCAGATCCATGTCAAAACGGAGCCACGTGTACAGAGAATTCGGCAGGTGGGAACACCGATTGGCCCAACGCTGGAGGGTACACATGCACCTGTGTTCCGGGCTATGCCGGGGACAACTGCGAAATAGATATAAATGAGTGTGAATCGGATCCGTGCCAAAATGGAGCGACGTGTAACGACTTGATCAACATGTACACTTGCGACTGTGTGCCGGGATTCAGGGGGACGAACTGTGAAGAGAATATCGACGAGTGTTCAGAGTACGGCGGCAACCCCTGCCAGAATGGGGCCTTGTGCATCGACAGAATCAACGACTATTACTGTCTGTGCTCGCAAGGCCTCGGTGGTAAGAACTGTTCCGTTACTCTGATCGGCTGCAATGTAAACGGTTGCGAAAACAACTCCACCTGCGTCCCATACCTGCAAGATGAAGCGACAGACACACACAACTACACCTGCAACTGTGACAACGGCTTTGTGGGTCGTAACTGCGAGAAAGGCACGACTCTGTCGTTGGACGGAAACGGGTATATCACTGTCCCTCCACAGACTGGCCCGACCGTTGTGCTGCAGATCAGGTTCAGAACCACATTACCGTCTGGCGTTCTGGCCTTCATCGGGGAAGTAAACCACCATGGTATCGTTGAAATTGTTGACAACAAGATACAGCTGACCCACTTCAACGGTTCTGTGAAAAGTAGTGTTGAGGCTAACAAGATCGTCAGTGATGGAGAATGGCATGATGTGACTGCAAGAATTCTTGAGACTGGCACCATGTCCGTATGCGTGGATGTCTCCAGCTGTAATGGGGGTAACATTGGCCAGACGGTAGATTTTGGAAACCTGTATGTTGGTGGGGCTGACACCGCTATGCTTGCTCTGACAACGTCTGGTAAGAACTACGTAGGCTGTGTGGAGGATATTGTAAGGGACGGTCATGCCATCGTAGCAGCAGACTACGTCTCTCAAGGATCCGGATCCATTGCGGAGGGTTGTGATCGGAAAGATCAGTGCAATCCTGATCCGTGCTCAGGGAAGGGCGTGTGTACAGACGAGTGGATCCAGTTTACCTGCGATTGTGAACGACCCTACACTGGGAACAACTGCAACTACAGTAAGTGCAGCATACTCTTTTTCTGTCTCTTTTCTAAGAGAACATGTAGTGTTAACAATGCTCTTGTATGTTTAAAGTTAAAAGTAAAGTACACAAAGAATGGTTCTCACGTAGAGCTGTCGACCATTAACTCTGGTGTTCTACAGCAGAGGATTTTCCTGCTGTCATATCGTGTTCAGTGAAGCGTTTTTATCATCTTGATTCACTAAATGGTCTCTTTTTTTACTTCACAGCCTTCAGCACTGGCACCTTCAGCAATGAACAGCTGAACAGTTTTGCCAACTTTGAGGTTCCTCGTAGCGCCAACGATCCCTTCAAGGTCTCCATGTTCTTCCGGACACGTAAGCCAGACGGTCTGCTCATGTTCACGGGAGAGCAAGGAACTGGCCTGGAAACGCCACCTCGTGATGCTAACTATGTTGCAGGTTTGTGTCTTTTTTCCTTTCGCCTGCTTCAGAGGTTGTGTTTTAGCTGACGCAAGGAGGTTATAGATTGGTCCTTTGGTGGCACTCATACATGTATTTTAGGTTAGTGTAACTAGAATGGAAAAGTGAAAGAAGAAGTTGCCAAAAATGCTGTTACATTTGTGATGGTGAGATTCATGTAACAGACTTTGATGGTTTTCCTTAATGAAGTGATGGTTTCTATAATCTAGAATGGTTTCTCCATTTGTGTTGTGCTTTCAGTGTCAGCTTTGTCTCAAGTCATTAGATGACTTACAACCTATGCTCACATCTATCATAAAATGAGTACAATGATATATCTTTTCTACATCTTCAGTGCAACTTGTCAATGGAAGAATCCGTGTCAGCATTAAGGAGCCAGGCCAAACAGCCATCCAGCCGAAGATCTACACCCTGGGCAGTGGGCTTGCAGACGGAGAGTTCAAGTTTGTAGACATGTCAATAGACGGCGAGAGCATGTACATCAACGTGAACGACCAAGTCAGCAATACCATCACACTCGACAGGGTCCCTAATCTACCAGGTGGTGAGTTGTATATTGCCGGAATGGACTTCCCATCTACAAATCTGGGTCTTTCCACCACCGAGCCTTTCAAGGGATGCATACAGGATCTGCGCTACAACCAGACACGTCTGGACTTCTACCCGCTGGCTATACCAGGCTTCCAGCTCGACTCTCCTTCCCTCGCTTCTACCGGCCTCAGCAACGTGAACGACACGTGTGTGAGTGACGACACCTGTGCCAGCAGCCCCTGCACCAATGGCGGTGTCTGCACGGTGACGTGGAACGACTTTGAGTGCGACTGTCCGCAAGGGTTCACCGGGAAGAACTGCTCGGAGACTGACTTCTGCGTCTCCAGTCCCTGTCCATCAAATTCCACCTGCAACAACCTGGATGATGGGTTTGAATGTAAGACTAACTTCTGTTTTGAAAAAATGGGAAATTTTGTAAAGTATGTTAACTTAATGACACTGTGTTCACAGTTCAGAATGATAACCCACAGCATATTTTGTCTCATTGTCAAGGGACTGTTTTTGACAATAACAAATTCCATCAAGATGGCAAACACACTAATGCAGTGAAAGTTTGCATCAGGAGAGTGAGTTGACATTGATGCACACTTTTCATGTAATTCCACAACGTGATTATTTTGTTCCTTCATTGCAAAGTAAAACCTGTGTACTTTCCCCAGGTCTTGCATCAGCCACCTTTGACCGAGACATGCTGGAATACAGCACCGGCCCAGGTTTCACTGCCATCGACAACACCCTTCACGTCACCTTCCGCACAAGAGACGCAGACGCCCTCCTCCTCAGAGCGTCTGGTGGCTCCACGACTGTTGAGCTTGCAATTGTGGGTGGGAATGTCCGCTTTACGTACAACAGCGCCAACGCACCTGCTGCCGAGGGAAACCTTGACGTCAGTGACGGAGAATGGCACACGGCAGAAGTCACCTTCTTGGGGACCGTCGCACAGCTTACTGTGGACAACGGTGCAGAAAATGCAACAGCAAACATGGGCCAGGCTGCACCAAACTTCGACGACTTTGTTGGACAAGACACGATCCAAGTTGGGAGCCAGGGTGGGCAGCGTTACTTCAAGGGCTGCATGGAGAACGTGCGTGTGGGTGGAGTCCTTCTGCCATTCTTCGAGCTGTCGCAGATCCCAACCAATGCCTCCAAGAAGTTCAACCTCAAGTCTGCCAGTAGCATCACCGTCGGTTGTACGAGTGACGACGTCTGCGGGCCACAGCCTTGCGTTAACGGCGCCACCTGCACTGACATCTTCAATGACTACGACTGTACCTGCGTGCCGGGATACGATGACAAGAACTGCAGCACCAACATAGACGAATGCATGTCAGCCCCATGCCAGAATGGGGCCACCTGTCAAGATGCCATCAACGAGTACTCGTGCGACTGTGTGCCTGGGTACGTCGGGGATCACTGCGAGACGGAAATCAACGAGTGTGACTCCAGCCCTTGTCAGTTCAACTCCACATGTATCGACCTGGTCAACGCTTTCTTCTGCAACTGCACCACCAACTACACGGGTGAATTCTGTGAGGTTAACGTAAGTTTGGCCAATCAAAGGATTTTTATTGTGTCTTTGCTTTGCAGCTGATAGGTTTGTGCTGTGCAGCTTTTGATAACTGAAAAGTAACTATATTGGTCAACTCAAAATTTAACTGCCTTTTTAATTTGACTAACTACATGTACAATTAATGATATGCTTCCTGCTTACCTGCTTACATGCTGAGTAATACTAGTAGTGATTTGTTGAGAGAAATGCAATGTAATGCAATGAAACAGCAGAGTGTCTACTGCATGAAGAGTTTTTGTTCCTAATTTTTGGTGGATGTGTTGCAGTTATACTAGTAATAGCAGCTATAACCAATGCCATTGGATGTGCAAGACTGCCTTATACTATTATAAGTAACTCAAATTGTCTGAGACATGGTTAAACCTGGCTGCTGCATGACAAATGGAGCTATGTTGCGACACTTACAGATCTATGACAACTGCGATGCTGGGCCTTGTCTAAATGGAGCTACATGTAATGATCTCAACATTACTGCAACTAGCAAGGTAGGATATTTCTTGAACCAAATGTTGAGAGAAGTTGATGTCAGAAATGGTACTGTTGTATCAAGCAATAGTATGCTATGTTGTTGCTTTGTTGACTGAAGACTTGAAGTGATGTTTTGCTTAAAAAAAGTGTTAATTTCCTTCCCTGTTATGACAGCATAATATCCACAGTTTTTAGTGCTACCTTGTTGTACATGTATGTTTACCATGCTTGATATGTTTTAGGTGCTATGACTTTAGACCTGCTATTTGTAATATTACATTGTTTGAAGCCACGTCTGTGAAACATACACGGGATCTAATATTGGCTTGTTGCTAGTGTCTATTGTACAGTGGAAACGTACCAAAGAATTGTAACATGTGAACACCAAACAGTACTCAAAGTATGTTGCAAAGAAGGCAACTGTTGAACGCTATCTTCCTCCAGGCCTCGTTTGAGTGTATCTGTCCCCCTGGCTATGAGGGGAAGCTGTGTGACAAGGAGATTGACTACTGCGCTGGCCAGCCCTGCCAGTTTGGAGCCACCTGCACCAACAACAGGCAGATATTTGACTACGAGTGCACCTGTGTGCCGGGTTACACCGACAAGAACTGCAGCACCAATATTGACGAGTGTGCCTCTGACCCGTGTGAGAATGGGGCAGTATGCACAGATCACGTCAATGGCTACACATGCCAGTGCACTGATGGTATGTCATAGCTTGATTTGTATGTACATCATTGCATTGGCAAGGAAATATTTAGCCTGGATGCCAGACCAATAATACGCTAGGCCCAGAGGTAGCCTAACTGAGAGGGGGTGTGGTATGATTTCTTTGGGGGCATCTGGAACTGGCCTGTGGAGACCCTGGAAACAGTCTGGCACCCAGGCTAGGAAATATATTCAGGTTGTGCTGTATCTGTAATCTTGTTGGCCAAGAAGAATCATTCAAATACCAATCTCAATATGTAGAGAAGTATTTTTTTTGTTATTTTTTACATGTATAATGTGTAAGTTTCTAGTTTTCCATAACCTGTCAATGTGTTTCCATGCTGTTGTCATTCCCCCCAACGAATAGGAGGTCAAGGGGCTAGGTAGGTAGGTGTCTATACTACCCTAACTCTGTTCCTACTGTCCCCTGCAGGTTGGAATGGAACAGAATGTAATATTGACATTGACGAGTGTCTGACGATAACCTGTGAGAACAACGGCTCCTGCGAGAACCTGCCTGGGTCTGTCAAGTGCAACTGTGCCGAGGGATACGAAGGTAATACTCATTTTTCTCAAAGGTTTGGCAGTGTCTGTCTGTGCCAAAGAAAAGAAACTCCTGTACTCAAACTGGCCGTATATGAATTCCTTTGCAGTATGAAAAGAAAACATCTGAATGTAAGGCCAGTTTTTCTGTTACAGTACATTTTTCAGGGATTTTTAGCTTGTCACATGAATTTTGTGGCTCCTAAAACTTTCACATGAACATCCTGCTGATCCCATTGAAGGCATTTCAGCACTAAGGGCACTGAAGGTGAACTTGGCAGTGAATGTCTTTATCGACTTCTGTATCTGCAATTACATGTTAATGTCCTTGTCATTGTTGATGTTCACTTGTACTGCACACTACATCAACAGGCACCCATTGCGAATTCCGTAGTTGTGAGGAGGGCCATTGTTTGAACAATGGTAGCTGTAGAATGACTCAGCAGGGCAGGGTCTGTGTGTGTACCGACGGGTTTCCAGGTAAAACCAAACCAAGGCCACCGGCCTTACGAAAAGTTGGTCAAAAGTTGACGTTTCTCACCCTTGAGTTTTTGATTGAACCTTTGTTTCTTTGGTTTGGAATCAGTTGTCTTTGTGACAAGTTTTAGTAACTTTTACAGAAGTGTTTGTTAGCCTGGAATCCATCCCTATGCGCTATTCCCAGTTCTAGGACTGACTGCCATAGAACTAGCAATAGGGCATAGTGATGAATTCCAGGCTATGTTTGTGACAGATGTGTTGTGTGTAAGAGGTGTCAGTGAAAACATTTGTTGTGGTGACTGCACAGCCCCTGTCCTCCATGTTTTATTTAAACTTCTTATCAATAGATCACTTTTATAATCAAAGTTTGGTTAATGCAAACTTTCTTTCAGGCTTTTCAGGATTTATGTCTTTGATAAAGTTCTAGATACATTTTCTGACCTAGTTTTGTTGAAGCTTAGTTTATCACTTTTAACACTCCCTCATATTTATTTTGCATGCTAGAAAAGTTTGCCTGTCTTGAATACGTAAATTGTATCTGATGCTGCTATTATTAATTATATTACATTCACAGTGTGCATGATGCTTAGAATCTAGGTGGACTTTTACTTTATGATGTTTGCTCCACTGTTTACATGCTTTTTTTTTAGATAAGAAAATTCCTCAAATACGCATGAAAGCTTTTTCCCCAGTCACAGATCTGGATGTTGGCGTTTGTCATTTTTACTATCTGCATGAAGCTGATAGAAACGCAGTGCATGACATGCATGGGTGTGGAGTGGAGATGCATATGTAACCAAGATGTATATCTTGTGTTTTTCTAGGATACATACAATTATTTTAACTTAAGGTAACAAAGGCTCCTGCACAAAGAACTAGTGCTTATGACACTTAAGTACTCTGAGAATAGAACATCAACAGGATTTTTCTTGACAAGGTTTGTGTAGGGAGACTTTGTGCCTGTAAGTAGTAATGGGAATGAAGTGGTGGATTATGGAGAATCAATGATGTCAACATTTCTACCCTCTCGTAGGCGACCGATGTGAACTTGACATTGACGAATGCAACACGACCTTCCCATGTCAGAATGGGGCCAGGTGTAACAACTCTGTCGGGACGTACACATGTGACTGTACCCTGGGCTACTCCGGGCACGACTGTGACGTGCCTGTGTGTAGCGGTGACGTGTGTCTGTACGGTTCCACCTGTGTGACAAACTCGACTCATTGGTCATGCCTTTGTGCTGAGGGTTACCAAGGTATGATGGGAAGGAAAATGGTGACCTTGACATTGACAGTCATTAACCCCCAGATGATGAGGATTGCTGTGTCCTTTGGAATACTCCATTTTAAATTGAAGGGAGGATGGTCAGATAGCATCTGTATGAAATGAAGGGATCAAGTAAAATTGATTTTTACTGTCCCCTATTCCACCTCATAAGTGGAATAGCCCATAAGTGTACATTCAACCTTTGGAGAAATATACTCCCCCTTGTTCTGCCTGTAGAGAACGGTAAAGGGAAAGAGCCTGCACAATCTTGTCACAGCAGTCCTCATTATACAGAGTTATGTGGTGGTTACTTGGAGATAACCCTGTGGTGTTGGTCCCTGCATGGTGTTCAGTGCATGCCGGTGCATGTGGTCAGTCTAATGTAGCCTCAGGACTAGGAGCATGTTGTTTGGGAAGTTTTGGTGTAGAAAGCATGTGTAGGAGACTAAGAGTTGCATACCATATGGTGATTTTAATTTTCAGCTTCCCCTTAAATGCATGCAGTAATGTGTTACTGACAACATGTCAGTATTGAAACACAGCTAAGTAGATGTAAAGATGTACTGGTACTACAGTCTCACCAGTGCATGATTGCGTCCTAAATATCCTTGCTGTCCATGTCACATACACATACCTGTATATACTATATAGAATTACAAGTATTTCGCGACATGGTGAAGTGTCAGGTATCCAAAGTATAACTACCTGAATTCAACAGAACTGCTAGTACTAGTAGTGATGTTGGTTGTGATGAGAAAATATGTTATGAACGCAGTGCACAAAAGTCATGGATTCATTGGATGTGTGAACCTACTCACCATTTTCACTGACTGTTATTTCTTGGACATGTGATGTTTGATATACTTACCTAATACTCACAGTACATGCACATGTACCTGTGTCTGTCCCAGGCCTGCGTTGTGATGAGGATTTTGACGAGTGTCAAACCTCGCCCTGTGAGCGCAACGCCCCGTGTAATAACACGTTCGGCAGTTACGAGTGTCTGTGTCCGCTTGGCTACACTGGTCAGAACTGCTCTGACCCGACCTGCACGCCCGATCTGTGCGCTAATAACGCTACCTGCAATGACACTGGCCCTGACTGGGTCTGTTACTGCCAGGCAGGGTTCGCAGGTGAGGTGTGCCTCCGTTCAGCCGGCTGGCTGGTCTTCTGCACTGTTTAGGTTGGCATGGCAATTTTGGTGATTTTCAAGTTCCTTTCATCCTTCCTTTATTGCTTATAAGATATTTGTTGGCCCACAGTAGTTGGTTTTGTCTGAGTTGGCACGGCCATATTGGTGGTTTCCTCTTGATCTTGCATAGCAGCTTGTTAGGGTTTGCTTTCAATTTTTTTCTTTGTATGTCATTTTCGCAACTGGTTTTGGAACAGCCAATTGTTTCTTTTTCCTTCCCCTTTTGCAGGCTGCTGTTATTTCTCTTTTATTTCTTCCACTGCCCTTTTTCAGATACCTTTTGGTATTGTGTTAGCTTCTGTTCCGTGTTTGTTGAATGATTTAACTCTCTCTGTGGAGCTTTAGCTGCTGATAGCATGGCTGTTGATTGTCTTTTCACAAGACTGCTGTTTCCCATTTCCAATGAGTATAAGTAATGCATAGAATTTAGAAAACTTGTTGCTGTGTTATGTGAACATGTATGGACTTCATTTGAACTACTAGTAATTGCTATTATAATTGTACTTAAATCATTATGAAAATCCCCACCCCCTTTTGCAGGAATGCAATGTGAAGAAGACATAGATGAATGCATAAGCACCCCATGTGAGCATGATGCTCCTTGCCGTAACACCTATGGGAGCTTCCAGTGTATTTGTCCCCTGGGGTACACAGGACAGACCTGTGCCACCCCGCAGTGCACGACTGACTTGTGTGCAAACAATGCCACCTGTAACGACACAGGCACGGACTGGGTGTGTCACTGTGGCATTGGGTTTGAAGGTGAGGGTGCAGTAGTGACCCCTGCATGAGCCTCGTGGACTCCCATTGTCGTAGTCGCATGTAGATGATTGTCAATGCATGATTGTCATCGTTTGTCTTTGATTAGAATTGAAACTTTGTTTCCTTTCAATTGCTTCCACTAAAGTTAGCATCAGCTCTTTTTTGGAGATTGTTGAGAAAAGTGCCATTTTCAATTAGATGCATGTTTATGTAGAACATGTATATCTTCTGTATTGTCCTATTCTATGAGATTCGTACAATTTTTGTTGCTCATGTTGGATCTCATTGATTGACAAACGGTCTCTCAAGTTGGATTTATTGCTTCCTTGGTTGATGCTCTTTCTTTTAGCTCTGCTCTGATTTTGGGACTTTTGTTCCTGTCTCATTTTCATCTTGTTTGTTAGTCCTGAGTTGTAACATCATTCTGTCAAATGCATATGAATGGCACAGGTAAATTTTCTTTGAAATTTGCAGCCTGAAGTCTGTGCATTTGATTTGAAATATCAACTGAAACTCATCACCGGATCTTTACAAAAGGCTATTTTCATTTTTTTTCAAATACATCTCAGTGTTGTGACAGTAGTTGTCATTTTATCTGTAACAGTCACAAACAATGTTCTTCCTGTCTTGCAATCCATTCCT
>NW_017804353.1:5467990-5468645 GCF_001625305.1 Branchiostoma belcheri
CGTCCGCTGTGGGAATGACACAAACGAGTGTCTAAACTCACCCTGTGAGCACGACAGCCTGTGCAATAACACTTTTGGCAGCTACGAGTGCTCTTGTTCTCTCGGATACGTGGGGAGGAACTGTGAAAGCCCCAATTGCACGGCTGATCTGTGCTCTAACAATGGCACTTGTGATGATAGTGGTTCAGAATGGGTCTGTGCCTGTGGAACAGGGTATGAAGGTACGACTTGGTCCGAAGACGTTATGGTTCAAATGCTGGATAAAATCTTCATCACATGCAATACAGCTGTACCTGTCTTCCTACAGGTTATGTAGGTCCTCTGGTAGCTTTCCTTTGAGGATTTGGGTCTGTCTTAAGTTTCTTGTTCTTCCGCAGCTTTCTTGTCTGCAGTACTTCTGTCATTTTGTGGCTGAGTACTTCTCAAGTTACAGGATGTGCATGCATGTAGCTTGTTCCCTTGGTGAAATACGGTAATCCTCACATAGTTTTCTTTGTTTGTGAACAACAACTCTTATTTTCTGCCAAGGGTTCTTACAGTAATCCTTTCTTTGGTGCTGAGAATTTAACACCTGATATTTCTTTTGTGCATGGGTGGATGCTGTCAAAAGATTAACATTTAGACTCCAGGCTTTACTTCTTTCTAGTTTTTCTTT
>NW_017804353.1:5468665-5489235 GCF_001625305.1 Branchiostoma belcheri
AAATTTTCTTTGAAATTTGCAGCCTGAAGTCTGTGCATTTGATTTGAAATATCACCTGAAACTCATCACCGGATCTTTACAAAAGGCTATTTTCATTTTTTTTCAAATACATCTCAGTGTTGTGACAGTAGTTGTCATTTTATCTGTAACAGTCACAAACAATGTTCTTCCTGTCTTGCAATCCATTCCTGCTATCCTCTCTCCAGGCCTACGATGTGATGATGACATAGATGAGTGCATGAGCTCTCCTTGCGAGAATGATGCTCTCTGCAGTAACACCTATGGCAGTTTCCAGTGTATTTGCCCCCTGGGGTACACAGGACAGACCTGTGCCACCCCACAGTGTACTGCAGACTTGTGTGCAAACAATGCCACCTGTAATGATACTGGCACTGCCTGGGTGTGTCACTGTACTGAAGGGTTTGAAGGTGAGGTTGTCAGTATCAGCTGCTGATACAATCATGCAATTCCTTCCATCCCTGAGTTGCATCTTGGTGTTCACAGTATCATTTGTATCACAAGCACAATCCCTTATTTTTAGACCAGGCTGTGAAACATATTAGATCACATATTAGATAGGAGTTGCAGCTGTCCATTGAAAAGTCAATCTATGATTTTATCTCCCCATTCTTTGGCCCTTAAGTTTCCTTTTGCTTTGTTCCCTGAGTTTTGGAGTCTCCTGTACTTTAGTAATGGATTTTTGATTTATGGTGTCAGTGATTTGTTTTGCTGCGAGAGCTTTCTCGTTTGGTGCCTTGTTGTCAAACATCCACATACATGTATGTTTGCCCATAAATTGCTCTTACATTGTAGATGTATGTGGCATTGTGTCACACCCCAGCTTTTCTGTCCCCTTCGTAGTCTTATTATACCATGTGTTATCGCTTCCCACCAGTCCATATGTTCACTTGCTTCTGGCAAATATGAGTTATGTTTATAATTCAAACACACAGTTCTTCATGCACCGTCCTTGTTTCCTTCCAGATCCATTTGTCCTGTAACAGTCTACATGTACCTAGCAGTGTGCTGTTACCAGTTTGGAGCCGTTTAACAGTCACAGATTGCATAATGTTGATGAACATGCTTTTACATGTTATGACATGCTATCATGATATTATAAACTGCCAATATTTATTTTGCTCTGACATGTTCTCATTTTATTTATCACTTCCATTTCACCATTGCAGGCGTCCGCTGTGGGAATGACACAAACGAGTGTCTAAACTCACCCTGTGAGCACGACAGCCTGTGCAATAACACTTTTGGCAGCTACGAGTGCTCTTGTTCTCTCGGATACGTGGGGAGGAACTGTGAAAGCCCCAATTGCACGGCTGATCTGTGCTCTAACAATGGCACTTGTGATGATAGTGGTTCAGAATGGGTCTGTGCCTGTGGAACAGGGTATGAAGGTACGACTTGGTCCGAAGACGTTATGGTTCAAATGCTGGATAAAATCTTCATCACATGCAATACAGCTGTACCTGTCTTCCTACAGGTTATGTAGGTCCTCTGGTAGCTTTCCTTTGAGGATTTGGGTCTGTCTTTCTTGTTCTTCCGCAGCTTTCTTGCCTACAGTACTTCTGTCATTTTGTGGCTGAGTACTTCTCAAGTTACAGGATCTGCATGCATGTAGCTTGTTCCCTCTGTGAAATACGGTAGTGCTCACATAGTTCTCTTTTGTTTGTGAACAATAACTCTTATTTTCTGCCAAGGGTTCTTATAGTAATCCTTTCTTTGGTGCTGAGAATTTAACACCATATTTCTTTTGTGCATGGGTGGATTCTGTCAATAGATTAACATTTAGACTCTAGGCTTTACTTCCTTCAGTTTTTCTTTGTAGGACTGTTGAGAATTGGGTGAATTAATGCTGTCCTGTGAACACACACAGCTGTATCTCTTGGTTGTTAGGAGTTGGTAGATAGTAGCTCTACAAATGTACATCTAGGTATTTTCTCTGGTGTATCCTGGCTTTCCAGTGCTTCTGCATACATGTTTATGTAGCTTTGCACTGTTTGTTGCACCAGTTGATGTCTTGGGTGTTCTCTTGGTGCATGCTGTGGTCATTTCCAGTGGTGCTGTCCTGTACAAGGTGTCTTGTTGGCTCCTGTCCTTGGTGCTGAAACGTGTATCACAGTTCTAACCCTATATCATACACCAGTTAACAATCCATGTACTGTCCACACATCAATTCATCATTGTCATCCTTAATGTTAAGGCATACATGATTTTACTATCATTGTTTCCAGATCATTCCATTTCATTATAATCTGTCCATCAGTACCATCTTGTTTTCAGCATTTTACCACAGACATTTTCACTACAATTAGTCTCAAATACTATCATGTGATTATCACAATTTCACCACACATTGTTTGCATTAATTGTAGTGATGTAGGTGTGATTTACTGTGAATCACGTGTTGCTAATGCATGTTACAAACTAACAATGATGTATGATTCATTTACAAGGTGATCACATGACCATGAACTACACCATAATCTTGTAGAAGAATTAATTACTTATGTAGCATAGTAGAAAGATTACCACAATATTCTAGATTAATTATCAATAACTAGTAGATCATAACCAAACATTTTCATGGATATGGCCAGTTCAATTCCCAGATCTTTTGGTTTAGAAATGTCAGAAATTTGTTTGAATGCACTGTGGATTTCAGAGATATAACATTGATTTTACTGGATCTATTGTAGCCTATGTAACCCAAGCTCCGGGGGGCTCCCTACATAGTCCGCCGGGGGCCGGCTGGATGTTGGGCTGCCGGCAAAAGCGATTTAATCAGGCTAGATCTATTGAAGTGGCCATATTAACCATGGATGTCAGTAGTGATCAGTTGATTGACATGTGCCAATCCCTAATCAAAGCTAATCAGCACCAATTCATGCCATGCATCCCAACCATACAGGAGACCGGTGTCAAAGTGACATTGACGAATGCACAAACGAAGACCTGTGCCAAAACGGCGCCACTTGTGTCAACTCCCCTGGCGCTTTCCTGTGCAATTGCAGCGCAGGGTTTCAGGGGTCGCTCTGTGAGACTCCGACTTGCGCCCCTAACCCTTGCCTGAATAACGGTAGCTGTGCGCTAGAGGATAGCTGGAGTTGCTCTTGTACTGAAGGGTTTGCAGGTAGGGAGGTGTGCTAGGCAGGGCTTCATGTCTTGGTGACATTTACTTAAAAATATTTCACTAATGTGTTATGCACTGTGAAACTATCACTAACATGTAACTGGCTGAATGAAGATTTGATATTAAACATGTCTGTCTGGAATGCGGGTTCTTCCTTTCATTAACTTACATACATATATCTCATTTTTCTAGCTGTTACAAGTACATAATTATATACTTTGGGAATTGTGCATGCGTGTCTGTCTTATGGAGATTTAGTTTTCTGTTGCTAATCCATCTTTAGTTAGCTAGCTAGTTTACCATCATCTTCTGTATTGCTATAGCTATATTGCTAGCAACCATCAGCTTTACATTTGCCCATTCTTGGCATTACTTATTAATAATTTGTACTAACAATGTTTTTCATCATCATAATCATTTTGTTTCTAGCACAGTAATATGACCACAACACCATCACTAACACAGCTTCCATCATTTTGTACCATTTTAGTTGGGACTAGAAATACATTTTCCTTTCAACTTAACTTTTTCATACCACATTCATAACACATAATATATTAGCTTTAATTTGACATAGAATTTTCCTCTAGATCTTTTTAGTTAGAATTTCCTTCTGTTCAATGAGCATCAAATAAAATCTCTCACTAATTTTGCATGCTCCTCATCAAGCTTCAGAACTATCCAGCCTGTTTCTGGGTGCATACATGTAGATTAATCATTGCTTTGATATTTTCTGTTACAAACAGAAGATTATCAGCTTTTCTTTCCCTCTTTTGCAGGTTGTTCTGTTAACATAGACCAAGTACTTGTAGGTTTGGTGTCTCTGTTTCATCTTTTGGCTTCATAGATGCAGTTAAATCTTCAATGGTGTTTTGGGCTTTTTGTTCACAGCTCTTAATGCTTTTGTTCCCTTTGCTTTGGAGGATTTGGTGCTTCATTGATGTTGCATCGGCTTTGATTTCCTCATTGTGTGGCGGCTCTATCTTTCTACATTTTCCTCACTTGAATCTATGTCAACATCTTAACATTTTTTGACAAGGCAAGAGTTCTAACACTACTGTGTGACTTTGCTAGGCCCGAGATGTCAGATTCGGGGACCATGTGCCGACTTCCCCTGCCAAAACGGAGGCAACTGTACGCAGAACGTGAACGCCATCCCCATGACGTATGACTGCGACTGTGGGTACGGCTGGGAGGGAGACACCTGTACTGCGGAGGTGGACTGGTGCTCGTCCAGCCCTTGTGAGAACAACGGGAACTGCACCAGCATCAACACACAGGGTTTCATGTGCCAGTGTGAGCCGTGGCTGGATGGTCAGTACATTTACAAACATCTGAAAATGTATCTCCATCTTTTCTCGTATATCTTTATTGACTACATGTAGGTTTGAATTGAGAAAAAATGAGATATACTGAAGAGAACTGATATACTAGGCTATGACTGTCTCCTTGAAGTTGTGATCATTCTATATACTAGTAAGTCAAGTATCTAAAAAATTGGTGCTATAAGAGATTGAAAGAGATGTCATTCAACTAAGCTTAGTCTACCAGCAATATTTGCCTCAAAATGCAGGAAATAGCATTTCAGAGGGTCAAGTTGATTTCCCTAGGATTGTCACATGCGGTGCTCGATTTGATGTTTCATGAAACAAAATTGAGATTAAAAAAATTCAGGCTAGCTAGAACACTGCAGCTGATTCAGAAGTTTCCTCATCTAGAATGGTGGACATTAACGGTTGTACTTTTCCTGTAGGACCCACATGTGGGGAGGACAAGAATGACTGCCTGTCGAACCCATGTCTGAATGGAGCCACGTGTCAAGACAAGACGGGAGAAGTGGGTGTGGAATGTAGATGTACTCCATGTAAGTCAGGAATTTTGATTCTTAGTGAGTCCTTTGACTGTACTTAGAATTGTTTGTGTAGCAGCTGTGATGATGATGAATAGTGTCCTTTTTGACATGTACATATGCCTTGAAATATTGCAACTGTAAAAACAAAGTGAATTTCAGTATCTCTTTCTTCCTCCTGTGTCTCAGACTGGAAGGGTGAGACGTGTGAAGAGGACCGTAATGAGTGTGAGGAGCCTGAGTCGGAGGAGTTCCGCTGTCCTCTCAACGAAACAGCATCAGAATGTGAGAACGACCTGGGCAACTTCACCTGTGTGTGTCTGTCTGGCTGGGCTGGAGAGTACTGTTCAGAGGTGAGATTCCTGGAATAGAGTAGTCACCTTAAGCTTGGAAAAATACTGGTACCTAATGTGGAATATCTAACCCTTGTTTTTCAACTTGATGTACTTCAAATGTGTGTACATGAATGTTGTTGATATAAATCGGAATGCTGGTAATTGTTGTTGGAAAGGTCTCCTTACACATCCTTATACATGTAGGACAGTGCATTAAAGTAAGCTGTCCGTGTTTTATCTAACAGTAGCGTATAGGAAAGATCTACGTGCGTTTCCAGGTTTTCAGGTTGCTGGTTTGTTACGCCAAGGGGTGGTTATACCAGCTATTCAGATACAGATACTTATAACTGGATGGAAAAAACAAAAAACGTTTATTCAAGAAACTGGATGAGTAACTGTTTGGCATATCTCATTACCTGGATGTCTAACCTTTACCAGCATAGCTAAATTTTTGTTTTGACTTGTCTGCATTCCCAGGAGGTGCCTATCAGCGATCCTCGGACACAGGACCTGGGCCTGATCCTGGGTCCCTCCATCGCTGCAGCCATCTTACTCCTCATCATCATCCTCCTGGTCCTGCTGCTCCTCATGAAGAGCAAGAGAGCGACGCGCGGCACATACAGCCCCTCCAGACAGGAGATGACAGGATCCAGGGGGGTCGAGATGGGGGGGATGCTCAAACCACCCCCCGAGGAAAGACTAATTTAGTATCAAACTCGTTTTCCCGTCCATTTGTACAAAGTTGGGTCTATGAATTCTTCTGAAGAATTTGTAATAATAACTTGTAACATGTTGTTTGTTGATGTACTGTTTATGCCTTGAATTGTTTGTACATTCCATGTCATATGTGTTTGTCTTGTAATTAAAAAAGGTTTTAACTTGTGAAGTAATTCTGTTGAATGAAGTATTTCTGTTATATGTGTGTTCTAAATTCTCGAGTAACAAATGTATGGTATCTGTAGCTATAGAAATAGTGTTACTGGAAACTCAATTGTAGTTCACAACATCGCATTTAGTTCAAATCTCTACACCTCTATTCAGCATGTCTTGTAACCTCCATGTCAGCCATTGTGAAGAATTTGAACACTTGGTCTTTTGCTGAAGGAATGAAGAAAACTTGAACAATGTCTGACTCTGAGGCTACTTAACATGTCTTTTTAGATTTCACATATTCAATATATTGTAGTTGTTGCCCACCATTGTGAAAGAAATAGTCCTTGATGTAATATCAATACTGTTCTAATATTTTAAAGTGAAATGTTCCTGTATTTTTTTGTCTACGTGTGATGTTAGAATGATGATATCAGGGAACAGTGAAATTATGTAGTTAATGGCACAGATATAACGTTCAGAAAGTATGTTCTTAGATTTATAAGTAGTTATGTCAGACAGAGTTTAGCATCACAAGAGGATATTTTTTAGTAAAATTGTGATATTTTTGTCGTAGTGTTGTTTTACATGCAAACGCTGGATCGTCTGTGAATGATCAAATATTAGCAATGTCCTAATGTCTTTTAGCAATATCAAAACCCACCTCGTTATTAGTATATGACACATTATTTTTTGTCAATTTTAGCCACTAATATGTAACACATTGTGTACAAAGATTTTAATTTATGTTCATGACTTTAATATTGAAACTATGAATTCACATAGGCACTGAATACTACCTAATCCGACATGTACATGAAATGATTTATGCTAATCCTTCCAAGCTTTGCCACATCTTAATCCATGTGGCTCACTAAGCTGTTAAGGGATGTAACAAACAGTATTAACTGATCTGATTTGGTTTTGCACTTGTCAGTTGTGTAGTTGAACAACATGTATGTACGAGAAACTTGATCACTTTTGTGAAGTATTTGTTTTATTTTCTATGTGATTCCACTGCTTGTTGCATCTAATAATGTGTGAGTTGCCAAATCTTGCTTCAATACACCTTGGTTCCCAAGTGGGGTTGCGAACTTTGTAAAACAAAAATTCGGTAGTTTTAGAGACTACATGTACTTACAAGGTTTTGGAATGCCACCAGGTAAGCAAGGTCAGCTTAATTATGCTTTATTCGTAGATCTCTAGATTTGTGTCGCTGTATTATAGTGCATAGTACCTCACTGGCATGGTAGGTTGCTTATCCTTTTGATTATGCAAAATAAGCTGGATTATCAAACCTGCAAAAGTATATGTCAATGTTACCAACATTGCTAGACTTATGACACAAGTTATTGTCCATGTCTTTTGGTGATGAATGTTAATAATATTGGCTTTTGTATGGATAGTTGCACAACATGATTGCTAGGTTTGGTTGTTTCGAGATGAAGCGATAGAAGGAAAATTGACCTGACAAAATTTCATTGACTAACGTTACCCTATCATGACATCAAATAGAAGAAATCAGTGTACATGTACATGTGTATGACTTTCTAGTGTTTGGAACATGACTGTTGGATTAGAAATGTTAATGGTAGAATTATCTTGAAAAGACAAAGCTTCAGGTTGGGTGTTGAAGCTGTACACTAGAGAAAAGGTTGACAGAAAATTACCTATATTTGCATGACAGAGAATGCAGAGCAGCATAGATATTTTTTGGCAATGACTTTTTAAAGTACGCATACAGGTTTGAAAGTGTGAATTCTCGTTGATGAGTTTGTACTTACGCTTTTTGATGAATTTGTACAGAAGAAGGTAAAATTTGTCTCATCTGCTTGGCCTGTAGTTTGATCCACATAGCTGGGCATGTCAAGCTCACAGTGTTACAGCGATGCAGATTTAATAAATTTTGTAATTGAATTTAAAAGAAATCTTGTCCTTGTTTCTGGCATTTTATAAAGGTCACACCATTTGCCTTTCAGTGTGGGTAATATTCAGCATCACATTATGTACAAACATGTTGCTTGTTCACTTATTTTGTGGCTAATTGCTTTGATTTTTGGGTGGGTCTGGGCAGCACTTGGGACGGTAGAGGTGGGATACACATGTCATTTCTGATGGCCCAAATGGTCTCTGGAGGATGTTGCACAGTGCCACACACACACACACACACACAAACAAAACATTGCATTTGGATCAGTGGTCAGAACAACTTGATTTAATTATGTATTCACAGTATTAAGTACTTTGTGATGAGTACTAGTAACACACAAACCTGGGGTTTTACTGTTTCTGTGACATACACTGGCATGAACTCATAACCAGCTATAGTTCTTTTCACAGAAAGACACTCCGTCTTAAGAGGTAGTTATTGGAATGACAGATGATCCAATCTAAGCCTTTTTGTGGAAATGAATCCTTCAAATAAATACACTGTCAGCAATAAAAGTTACAGCCATATTTCATACAGTTCCTGAATATGGCACAATGGTATTACTGTATAACAATACTGTCAATCGTATTGATGAACACCAAGTATAACCTCTGCTAATATCAGTGTTTTCCATTTCTGCACTGGATAAGTTAATATTTAAGTCAATAAGTTAAAGTCATGAATGTTACCCTGCCCAGCAGGTAACACTTGTTCTTGCAAAAGGTTGAGTAAAACATAAATAGTTGAATAGGACCTGGGATAAACCATTAGAAAACTGTGTTTCAGACAGCTGCCTTGATACATGTACATGTACATGTACCTTTCAGAACAGCCAAGAAAAATCTGAAACCCAAATCCAAATACCAGTAAAGCTCTGAATGTCTGTGATGGCTGGTTCTTCTAATACAAATAATAGGCAAACTACAGGTATGTGCAGCTCCAGGTATTGCACATATCAAACTCTGAGCATTTTATGTCTATGAAAACAAGATCACATACTATGACCCGACAACTTTGTGGATCTAGTAAGATGGAGCCCAAAACCTTGTACCACAGCCCACATCAACTTCACAGTGACTCTTGTCTAAACCTCTCTACTGAGGTAGATGATGTCATATGCTCTTAGAAAGATGTCACTTGGTGTTGTGACATAAAGATTTACAGAAAATATCAGAACCATGTTAGTAGAGCTTCATGGGATAGAGGCGTGGGCTGGGCGTGTCCTCTACAGGTTTCCATGGCAACCGGTGCTGATGCTGCAGCCATGGTGGTGAGTCTGACCTTACCTCTTGACCTTTGTACTCCGACCTAAACCCTTGATGTACTAGACTACCCTGTGCCCTGCTGTCTTGTTGGTAGTTGAGTAAGGTGTTTCCATTGGGCAGCTGGTAGTCGAGGTAGTCTATAATGTCCATACTGCGGTAACCCTGCTCCACATAGCCTGGCTCCACACACAGCTGCGGGTGGGGGGCCTGAGGATGGAGGTCAGCATAGGTGTGCCAAGAAGGGAAGAAAACTGGACTAGCTGGTGCTGAGGGCTGCTGGGCTGGGTGTACAGGGATCTGTAGTGTCTCCTGTGTACGAAAAGAAGAGGTGATTACTCGTACTTTGTGTCCCTGTTGTTGAAAAACAAATTACAGAATGATTTTCCTGTACCTAACCCAATGGGTATGTTAGTACATGTACAATTAAAGTCTCTATTCCTCTACGGAAAAGTGCAATAAGCTATATTTTACAAAAAATTTAACATACCTGGATGTGTTGGTTGGCTAAGCAGAACTTGTCTTCTTCTTGTCTGTGGTTGATATAACGAGACTTCTGATTGGCAGGCTGCATACCATCAACTTCCATAGGAGCTTCCTCCTGACCATTTTCAGTTGGGACATTTTTCTGTGACTCATAAGATACATGTTGTTTTACAGCAAAAAGCTGTGAGACAGCACTACTAGAAACCTCTGGCCTTTCCTCAGATGTTTGGTGCTTAGCCGTCACTTTTGCAGAATCTGGAGTTTTGATCTTTCCCTTTTCTGCATGCACTAGGAAGCTATGCTGCTTTCTCATTAGTTGACAAAGTTCCTGTTGGATCTCATTGAAGTACCTTCTACCAATGAAAATCTTTTCAGGCTGCAGTGACGACAGTAAGTTGGCTGAAATCTTGGAGAAGGATGGTTTTTCTGGAAGCATGATGGGTTCTTTTGAAGTGCTGGCTGGGGTGATGGGCTCAATGTCCATTGCTGAAGACATTACTACAGATGCTGGGGTGGATGTTTTCACCTGGTTGATAACAGGAGTGTAGAGAGGGTTGAGAGATGGACCTGGACTTTGTGGCATGTTCTGATACCTGTTCTGTGCAGGACTGTACTCCAGATCTTGTAGCCTAACAGGTTTACTTAGCTCTGCATCTGACAAATCCAAAATCTTCCTCATGTCTTCTTCAGCTTTGGCATGGGTCTCCTTAGAGATGTGAATCCCCTCACGGTGGATGGCTTCAGACCTCTTGCCTTTGTTGAAGATACCGATCTTCTGAGTTAACCTACTCCGTGTGATGAGTGCCACATTGTTGCCTTGGTTGACATCCTTCAATGCTGATCTCTCCATCTTAGCTCTTTCTGTAGCATCGTTTAAAGCTCTGGTTCTCCTCTTGAATTCAGCCTTTTCTTGACGGTCAACCTTCCTTTGGCTGTGGTCGGCACTCTTGCTTCTGCCTCTGGTCCTTCTGTGACGAGTCCTTTGAGCGGTTCTTGTATCCATCTTGTTAGCTTCCACTGTGCCTACAGAAGTGTCAGTACTTTTTACTTCTCCTCTCCTCTTTTTTCTGTGACGTGTGTCTGAGTCCTTTCTTGTGTTGGAGATAGAAGTACAAGCTAAGGTGTCTTGGTGTTTCCGAAACACCTTGAGGATTGCTTTCCTCTGCTTGCAAGGGTCAGAATCAGATGGTAGCTTCTTCAAAGTCTTCAGTTGCCTGTGCTTTGAATGTTTTCCCATGAATTTGAATATTCAGAGTTTTCCTGCAGAAAAAATGCCTGGTGAAGGAAGCAAGGCAGTAAATCAAAATTGTATTTTATCAAAGAGTGACATCAAGAGACTCAACACTTATATCAACTCAGTTGCCCAAGGAGGTTAGATGATAGGCAGCCTTTTCTAACCAGTCTAAACAGCCTGGTTACATTTCTAATTTACATTGCAAATTTGAATAATTGTTCATTACAAGAATCAGTAATACACGGTCTTAAAGTCATAAACCAACAGTTATTGCCAACACGTACGTGTCACTCGACTACAAAATCTTTATTCTCAAATTAAAGTTGAAAGTTTGTGTTCCACTTTGCGTTAACTTGGACTTGTCCACAGAGACCTTACTTAGCGAAGCGGCGCCGGGTTTGCGTGCTCAAGAAATGCACCATGCATTAGACATTTGACATATTCAGCAAATTATAAAAGCGTTGAAAAATCACAGCTTTTGGCGGTCTTACCTCTCAAAAGGATGCAGACGTAGACATTTTTCAGCCTCCCTCCAAATCGAACCCCCCGCCCAGCTGCAAGGGCAAGTGTCATGGCGCATGCTTCGATCTATTTCTGTAACGGCAATGCCATTGGCTAATCAAGCATGTAACTTTCGCTGTCTGACCAATGGCAGCTAAGGTTACTCTCGGTCAATGAAATTTGCATAAAGTCCTTGACATAAAGTAGTAAAAGATCGATTAATACGTCGATATTAGTTCAATAATGACAGGTTTTTAGTTTGGTACCTATACGAAGACGAGATGTCAAATGGAGAGTGATGTACAGCATTTTCATAATATTTTGACACGGAAATATCATTGGCCAATCAGAGACGTGCAACTGGCAGCGAAGGTCAACCTCGGCCATCGACCTTACTTAAATTTGCAAAGAAACAAATTTAAAAGAAACTAAAAAGACAGCTCATCCTTCTGTTACGTAAGTATTTGATGTTTATAAACCTTCCTAATTCTCTCTAAGACAAAATTAATGGATTTTTCGATTACACATGACGTAATTTTATGAACCAATCAAATGATGCGTATACACGTATTTCCGGTTTCGCGCCGCCATTTTAGGTCAAAGGTCAATGGGTGCAAACAAGCCGTCAACAGTGAATTTTCGCGCCACTGGGTTTTCTGTCATAAACGGACGAGTCGTTCTGACAGATCGCACCGTTGTCGGTAAGTTATCGATATATCTTTAGTTTTTCTCGGTGCTGTTGGTATTTTAAGCTCTAAACTACTGCTGTATTTTTCTTTTGGGCTAATATTTTCGCATATACTAGTATTTACGTGCGAGCAAGGAGTGTACGTATGTGAGCACCCTCCCCCCTCCCACCGGCCGCATCTATGTCTCGTCTGTATGTAAGACCCTGGGCGAGATGTAGGGTTTGGCCCAGTATTAAATAGATGTAACGTTAGATGCAGATGTAGATACGTGACATAATTGTTGTTGTTCCGAAGTGCGTTCACCATCCGATAACTAGCTATCCTGACAGCCGACTTTACTATATATCAACATAAAACCTAGATCTACAACGTTTTGATGGGAGCTTTAATCGTATACTGCAGTCTCAGGACTCGAAGATACAAGTACTATTTCTTACATGCATGACTTCCTTCGCTCAATACTGAGTCTGACTCACATCGCCGCATGAACATTCCTTATGTATTGGACATTATGATAGTGAAAAATCAGATGGCCGTATAATCACTTTCCTGTTTTCCTGTACAGTCAAGTTCAAGTGAAATAACAACAGTAACAATACAAACAGGGTTATAGCAGCTCCATTTAGTCCACCAACAGTCAAGCAATAATTACTATCATAAGTAGTAGAAATAATTTTGGTTCCATTATATATATATATGGGACATATTGGTATATCTGTCAGAAACACTTTTACCAAGATAACGATCATCTTAGTAGTAAATATGCAACAATAATGCCAATAGCATTTTGCTCAATCCATTACATTCATTTACGATTTCATAATATTTACATCAATCTGTTTTCTCTTTCTGAAACTGGAGTTTGTGGAAAGTGGAAACTGGTAAGTTCCTGACTGTCATATCTACTTTTGAACTGAGGGATTGATCTTGTTTAGACCATGCGCACAAGCAGAACACTGCCAGAGAGTAGGGAGATTATCCACCTGCTGATCGTTTTGGATACCAACGCATGTGAAATGGAACCACATGTTGCAGGTGTCACACCCAACACTACCTTCAGTGAACCTTGAACACTGTTCAAGGCATGGATGAGCACAAATGGGGCAAATGACGGGACTCAGCACTGAGACTGTGGCAGTACTGGAATTCGCCAAGGGTGACACAGTTTGGCAGAGGTTGATTCCATCAAATGTTGGAATAAGACCATGGCTAGTGTCAGCAGTGCCAGGCACCGCACTGGAGGTACTTGGTGTATTGTGGTTTGTGCTGCTGGTTGCTACTTCACCACTGGCACTGGCATCAAGCTCCCGTTTGAGCCTTCCTGTCAGCAGCTCAGGAGCCACATACTCCTTGAAGAAGTAGTCGAGCGCATCCCTGATCTCCTCCCAATATGTCTTGTTAAACTTCACAGGGATGTGAATGCTGCCATGTGGACTGTACACGTAGAAGCTGCACAACTTGTAGCCTGTAAGTGCCATTTGTCCTTGGCACTGGGCATAGTAGCCATGGTTTGTTTTTAGCTTCAGTCCATCACCACTTTCATACAGATATGGCAGGATGGTTGGACTTGGAGCAGTATCCTTGCATGACATAGGGCATTTTAGCTCAGCCACTCTTTGGCCGTGACACTTGCAGCTCAACACTGCATCGGGGGAGGCACCCAGGAATGCTCTTTGTTCAGAGAGCACAAGACCTACAGGTTCACAACATGCTTCTTGATGTTCTTCGTCAAAGACTTCAAACAGTGCTTGCTTGGCATCAGCCTCCATTTCTCGGCCATATTTGATGGCGGTCAGTGTCTCGCTGGTACGCGAGTACCCCATGAGTTTTCCCAGTAGAGCATCTGCTGATGTGCCAGGCCTCTTCTTGATGGATTGAACTTTGGTATATATGCTGTAGAAATTGGAAGCTGTCAGTCTTCCCCTGCGGGCCATGGTCCAGATGGGAGAACTAGATTGGCCTCTGGTGGCCTTTTCCAGGACGGCCACGTCATCTTTACTGATGACTAAGGAGGAGATGAACTCGGTTGTAGAATCTTGGGTGTATGGCTTTGCCATAGCATCCATAAAAAGATGCTGAGGTGACAGAGGCTGTCCAGACTCAACGTTTTCCTTATGTGCTTGCTTCTCCAGGGCTGTAAACAGGACAGCTTCTGGTACGGCTCGTCGAAGGGACTTGGCCAGTCTGTCCCTATTGCTGATGTCTGGTAGCTGGTGTCTGTCTTCCAGAGGCTGGAAGAGCCTCTTCCGTGTTGAGTTCATCGGTCTGGAATCTGACAATTTACCACAAAATGGTTTAAGATTTGATTTTTAGCATGCATATGAAAGCAATCAACTTCACTTAAAAACTTAACTGCATAACCAATTAGATCTTTGTGTTATGGAACATACATTTTTAAGCAGTGAACCTGTTTGCAGAACATGTTGTAATCAGCAAACAAACATGTAAATTCTGTTACAATGATCTATAATCACTGGTACTAGTACTGCTGCCATCAGAACCTTTTATATTGTTGTTCAAGGATAATAATAATGTTTCAGATTTCACTTATCAGCCACATGATTGTCATTACTTTGCTTATACATGAACCTATTTTTAATTGTATTTTTCAGACTGTTGTGATGTCTACGAGGCAGTGCTCCGTGTATGAATGCCACAACAGTGGCAGGAAATTAGAGAAGTGGAGGGAAACGGTCTGTAGCATTCATCAAAGACTCCATCGCTCTTGCATTTGCCCAGAACCGTTCAGATTGCTGCCCTTTCCCACACAAAGGAAGGACCCTGATGCCAGACAGAAATGGATCCGACTTGTCGGCCGTAAGAGTGAGACCAACAGAAACAAAATCTGGGTCCCAAATGCTGACTCTCGTATTTGTTCCATACACTTTGTGGACAGTGAACCCACACAGGCGAACCCATACCCAACACTGCACATGGGCACTCTCAATACTTCCAGTACGCCAAAACCAAGGAAGGCGCCTACACCTCGCCGACTTGTGGACACTACTACCAAAAAGGTGCTTGCCAAGAATAGCACAACAGAAAAGAATAGCACAGACACCAGTGTCAGCAGCTTTCCCGTTCATATACATGTAAATCATGACCACGACTATGATGTTTCACAGAAACTAAGAGTGTAAAACATGTGAATGTTGCAGTACCAAAGATGCCCAGATTAAAAGGCTCAAACAGATGAATACCCGACTTCAACTGGATGTTGTAGGTCTTAAACTGAAACTCAAATCTCAAAGTCAGTTCAGTCATAACAAGCTATTGAAAGACAGTAAAGTACTATTCTACACGGGGTTGCGAAACCGAAAAGCATTTGAGGAGCTTTATAGTCATATGGCTCCCAAACTCCAACGAATCCGTTTCTGGAGAGGACCTAGTGGCCTTCCGAAGGGCGTTCGCAGGTTCACGAAGTCGCCAAGGAAGTTTGGTCCAGCACGGAAGCTGGGTGGGAGGGACCTACTGCTGATGACCCTTATGAAGCTCAGACTCGGCCTTCTGAATGAAGATTTGGCGGACAGATTTAATGTATCGACATCCACATGTTCACGTGTCCTGACAACAACAATCAAGTTTTTGTCTTCTGAATTGAAGTGTTTGATCTTCAAACCAGCTGAGGAAGTGCTGAAAGCAAATCTGCCAAGGAGGTTTCAATCCCAGCCGTACCAAAATGTACGTCACATCATTGACTGTACTGAAGTCTTTATTGAGACGCCGAAGAATCTGGAGGTAAAAGCCCAAACATGGTCAAACTACAAGCATCATCAGACTGTGAAGTGTCTGGTTTCTATTACACCAACAGGACACTTCAATTTTGTGTCTGAAGCCTGGGGTGGGAGGATTAGTGACAAGCAGCTCACTCAGGTCTCTGGTTTCTTAGGCACACTGTCACGAGATGAGGTTGTGCTTGCAGATCGCGGGTTCCCCATAGCAGAAGATGTTGCTCTGCGCCATGCACATTTGTTGATCCCACCTGGCCGGAGAGGCACTCAACAAATGACACAGGCACAAATCCTGAAGACCAAGCAGATTGCAAACCGTAGAATATTTGTTGAGCAAGCCATCAGGCGTTTAAAAACTTTTAGAATTTTAAAGTATGAAGTGCCAATAACACTACTTCCTCAGATTGATAGCATACCCACTGTCTGCGCAGCACTATGTAATTTATACCCACCACTGGTGAAGTACTAGGTTTCTGTGCCTGTACATAATCATGCTTATTTTAACAATATGTAAAGGACTAGACTAAGTCCTTATGAGTATATAACTGTTGAAGTCTTGGTGTTTTGCCAAAAGTCTTAGGTCTTAGACTTTGAGTTTATGGTCTTGCACAGTGTCGCAAAATGCCCATGCAGTGGTAACACCTGTGCAAGGGAATCCTTTAAACAACTATTTTGATTCAGTGATTAGGTTTGTAACTTGTAGACCTACCATATTTGTTCTAATTGGGACTTAGGCGTGTTCAGTATAGTGTGCCAATATTTTGATGCTCTTTGACACTGATACCTCACCAAGGAACCTTGTATAACTTGAAATTAATCCTATATTTGTGCACCTGAGGCTGTATTTGAGCTTTGTTGTGGAAAGAATGTTGTACATGTAACAAAAGCCAAAGAAATAATGTTTATTGTACACATTATCTATGTGTGATCAACAGAGTGATACATACAGAACATGAACAGGATGGTTTATTAGAAGAAATAATTACAAAATAGGTTATGTTCATTGATTTTTTTGTCACAGATTCTCAACTCACAATCTGCTGTTTTCATTTGAAGTGTTGTCACAATGTTGTCAGTATTTTAAGTGAGCTGAAGATGATTTGATATCTTGACTTGACTTTAATTGACACTGATGTAACACTTAAAACACCTGTACATGTACCTGATTCTGTTTTTGCAGCTCTGTTGTGGGAAGAATGTTAAGTAGCAATATGGAATGAAGATGTAGATTGTAGACCTACTATATTTATCCCAATAGAAGCATGCTCTGTAATAGGGACATACCCAGGGATTTAGGTGTGTCTGTTTAGCCATCATGATGTTTTTCTGTGCCTGCTGGCATCAGCTAGACTTGCTTAGCAATCAATATGTTGTTACAGTTGCAAGTGGTATTTTAAAAAAGGTAGCTGCAGAACTACCTTCTTTTCATCCTGTACTGTACATGGCCAGATGCTGTGTACTAGTTGTGTTTGCATTTATTTACACTTTGTCTAATAAATGTCAAACCCTTAGATGTTGTTTGACTTTGTTCATAATATTTTCTTAACATTTCACTTGAAAGTGAAAACTGTTAACAGGTGAACTTGGTAACAAAACTGACAAATTTGAAATATAACTGTGGTAAAAATGTAATGGAAGGTCACAAAAAGTGTGGGTGTACTTATTCTCATGTAACACAATGTTTACACACCAGTTTTGCAAAATTTCTCATTTTTGAAGTTCATGTCCTTCACCCTGGAGGGCTGAACTGCTTTCTTTGGGGCAGCATTCCACTGGCAGGCTGTGGAGGTGCATGCAGCAGGATCCGCCATATTGGTGCGGACTGCCGCTTCAACTTTAAACAGGAGCGCAGCAACATGGTTACAGGTCTGCGACAGTCTGAACAAAAAAAAGTTTGAATGCTGTACCTTTAAGTTTAAACATACAGTGTAAACGTTACAAATGTGGAGTTGAGAAACAATTTGAGAGGAACCATGATAGTGTTTAATCCTCAAGAACATTGTCCATTTATATAGCGAATGTTATTCATCCAGTTTTTAACTCACCCAGCTGTACACGAGCAGTAAGCCTTCTTTATCGTGCCAGTGGGGTCAGCACACACCCACACATTGTGTGGAATGTCGTTAAGTTTCTCTGAGGGCCTACACTTTGCCCGGAGGTAGACCTTGCCCTCATAGCTACAGTAGAAGACCTCCTGCAGCCACCCACTCGTGTAGTACGTGTACGCCTTGTATGCATTCAACAAACGCCTGTTCAGATCCCTGGTCTTTACCTGATAAATCAATGCGCCTGTTATCAGAAAAGCCTAGCTAAATGAAGGTATGTAATAAACTTGAACTTGAATTTAATCGTTGAAAAATAAGGGCTACAGGTCACATGGAATTTATCAAACTCCCAGTGGCAGTGCACAAACTTGTAGTATAGGTCTAAAATCCAATGAACTTTCAACTTTAAACATATGTTGTTTAACTATGTGTATGCTATTTTCTAAAGGTTTTAATGAAGGTTAAAACTCTAAAGAGATGAACTTGGTTAAAAAAAAACTGACAAATTGAAAACAATTATTAACTAATAAAATTTATGTAATGAATGGTCCACAAGGGACTGTGTTAACATGTCAAAATTCACATGTAACATAATGTTGTTGCCACACCAGTTTACAATACAATGTATTTCTTAAATGACCCTGAAGGGCTGAACTTATTTTCAGTATCAAAATGTAGTGTGTCACTGGAGTCAAAGTAACTGTACTGCATATGGTTGTGCGTTAACTTTGGTACCTGGGTGATCTTTCATCAGGTAATCACAGATGTCATTGTACATTATGTTTGGCCAGTGCTGTATTCCATCTGCCTCGGGCACCCACACTTCGTCCCCAAACTTAAGTGGACCACCCAACCCTTCCAGCAGGTCACTGTACTCTTTTTTCTGCAGTGGCTGCAAGGGCAGCTGCTGTGGGTTGTACGGGCGTATCGTTCTCCCAGGCAGAAAACGCTCTTGCCACCAAGATTTCCTTGGTACCTGACGCGGGCAAGCCCCTAACCCTCAGGAAATCTTGCAGTGCTTTTACACGCCACTGCCTCACAGCTTCTAACTTTTCCATTGCCCAGAGTCCTAGAAAACCACATAAAGTGACATAGAAATGAATCGATAATCAGTTACAGTTTGGATGTACTTTATTGAATTATTTCCGAGTCTAGTGAGTATAAATCAAACTGATGCGTTTATCTTTGACAAACATAACTTTCAGAGAGCGTATCATAACACTTTGTTAACGGAGCCCACATGAATGGAGCCGGAAGTGTATCACAGCGACTCGGAACGAATATCATAATATCACCGTCGTTCGTGCAAAAATGACGGAAAACATACACGAAAGAGATCGGTAAACGCCAAAAGATACCATCGAAACATTGCAGGTCTAGGTTTTACGTTGATATGTTAGCCGGCAATCAGAATAGTTGTCGGGTGGTGGACGGTTTGACACTCGTACTCCGCCTTTTTAAAAAGTCACTCGCGTAATTAGTCACAAAACAAAACACCGCAATCTTCAGAAGCTTTAGATACGAACAGTACCTGTGTTAAGTACCGACGACGGTGCGTCGGCTGAGCTGTTAGAACGACTCGTCCGTTATCTTGTCCGTTACTTCTGTCAGAAAACCCAGTGGCGCGAAATGTGCCGGCCGGCTTGTTTTGCACCGATTGACCTTTGACCCGCAGAAGTCTGCGCAGGCGCACTCGAGACGTGCGATAGGTGTATTGGAACCACAACATTCTAACGGTAGAATTCGAAACGATTGTGATGCCATTTCTTGAACTTGGCAACAACTTGTTTGTTTTGCGACGCTACAGCGTTGACAGCTCTCATCTGGCTAGGGGTCCGAACCGGCAACTGCGTTGCTCCGCACAGCGCCAACAGGGCAAAGGTATGGCTACTTTTGTTGTAATTCACTGTTCATCAACTAAAGCGAATTACGACATGCCCCTCCCCATAATTTTGTTAGGCCATGTTGATTTGATAATATATGGATGACATCCGCGCGCGCATGAATTTTCGGCCGTTTCCAAAAAAAAAAAAGTTTTCAACCATACTGTAAATCGTACAAAACAGTTGCAAAATGAGCAAAAATATACCATAAGTTACAAAAAAAATTAATAAAAACTATACCAATGTCGTAGAATGCCAAAATCAAACGAAAAAAGACGAAATTGTAAAGAAATGAACTTGAAGACTAGATTATTCGCCAAACCATATTCTGTGCCATTTGCTCAACCCTCATGACCACGTAGTATTTCATAATAGAAAAGTTAACTTTTTTTTGCAAAACTTTTTTTTATTCGCACGCGCGCATCAGTTTTGGGGCTCCCGGAGGATGTCATCCATATAATCAAATCAACATGGCCTTATGAGAATAAAGAAATAAAATAAAAAGAGTAGCCCTACTTACCCTCCAGGTTCGGCACCATCAGGAACAGAAACATGTACAGTGGTAGTACACACTTCACCCTTATGGATTCCATTGTGCTGGAAACAAATT
>NW_017804353.1:5489255-5539373 GCF_001625305.1 Branchiostoma belcheri
ACGTAGATTTCATAATAGAAAAGTAACTTTTTTTTGCAAAACTTTTTTTTATTCGCACGCGCGCATCAGTTTTGGGGCTCCCGGAGGATGTCATCCATATAATCAAATCAACATGGCCTTACTTTTAAACATGTTAGATCAATGACACAAGAGTCTAGTAGAGAGTCTATAGATAGAAAGTTAGTTGCTGGTGATTTAGTCGACAGTTTTTAATAATCGTTAGTTAACATCAACCACAGTTTATTGTATGTTAGATGTAAAAAGTTAACGGTTACATACAATGTATTTTCACAGTAATCAGGTTGAAACTATGGATGACACCATGAATAGGACTGACGACTCTGTTCGCCAGTCCTTCCCACCAGACTACCCGATTAGCCCCTCTCCCGAGCCGGTCTGTGGCATTTGTCAGGGCGAGTTCTGGAACCCCCGAGGCCTGAGATGTTTCCACACGTTCTGCCAAGACTGCCTGCAGCAGCATGCCCACATCAGCGGCCGTCCTGCCCGTATAACCTGTCCCACTTGCCAGGACATCGACGTGCTTCCTCCAGATGGGATTGACGGTTTGCCATTCAACTTCTACCTGAATAAGATAAGAAAAGCCAAACAACTGGCGGCTTGTAATGCTAGCTGCTACAAAGCAGAAATGAAGACTGGACATAGCGATAGCGACACCCACTGCAGCAAGTTAGAATGCCAGAAAACCTCCCCAACAGATATCAGGGATTTGGAAAGTCTTCTACAGAGTTGCAGGGCAAAGCTGAAAGAAAGAGGCCTAATGATGAAGGAACTGAACCAGCAAGGCATAGAGATGAAACACAACATGCTGAATATAAAGCAACAAGTGCACGATATCGTACAACAGATTATCTCAGACCTACAGCACAGAGAACTAATGCTGATGAAGGATCTCGAGAGCAGATATAGCAGGAATATCTCTGCATTATCAAAAGCAAAAGCGTCAGTAGACAGAACTGGTGACTTGCTGCAAGAAGCCTGTGACAGTGCAGAGAAGTTGATTCATGTTCGCAGTCCCAGTGCCAATATGATACATTCTACACAGATGGAATTGTCCAAATTACTGGTGGAATTGTCACGACCCTTCAGCTTAAAGAAATTCCACTTCCTTCCCATCACTCAGAATGTAGCGCTTAAGGGACTTGGCAGTATTGTTTGCAGCCCGATAACAATTTTCAATTCTCCAGAGTTGAAAATTGTTCACGGTGATGGCAGCTTCTTCATTGATGACAGACTTAACACCACAGTCAAGAAGTCTCAGTCAACAGTGTGTGGGGGTGACAACATCAGCAACAATTCTGAGGCGTCAGTAACCAGAGTAGACAATCCAGTTGTTGAGTCAACCCACACATCTGGGAAAGAAGAGAAGAAAACACGACAGCAGAAGAGTAAGATATCTGATGAGACCATTACCCTTAAGGCATCTGAGAAGACCATTGCCCTTAAGAAACCCGATAAGGCCATTCCCCTAAAGACATCTCATGAGACCCGTAAGACATCTGGTGAGACTATAAGCCATAAGAAATCTGATGGGACCAAGGCCCAAGATAGAAGCAATCATTCAGCAACAAAAGCTATTTCAAGGGAATTTGAAACTGTCCCCTTGAAAGCTAGTACAGATCATCCAGTGAGAGATGACATAAAGATTCCCAGACATGTGCATGCAAGCAAGAACACAAGTTCTAAGGACATCACCAAAAGGAGAAGAGACGGTTCTTTGACAGAAGCCATCCCAAGCGAAACCACTTCCCTGAAAGCTGCTTGGACAGGACGTCATCGGACTGATGGCAGCAAAATTCCAAGACCTGTACCTGCACACAACTTCAATAAGAAGAAACAAGTGAATGAGAAAAGCTCTTCCATTGCAGACTCCCCTGTCTCTCATAGTGACATTAGCCTTACACTTAATACTACCAGCACTCCAACAGAAAAGCAGCCCAAGTACACGGGAAAGAAGAACAAACAAATTGACCTTGGGTTAAACTACCCAAAACCAGCTCCACAATACAACAGTCCTTCAATGCCAACAACCAAATTAACATCAGCAAATCCTGGCAAGAAAGATGACTGCAAAGCTAACAGTGTCAGTTCAAACCATCAGAAAGCAGTTACACAGAACAACCACAGTCCTTCCAAACCGGCAGCAAGCTCAGTATTGGCAGATAAGGAGCAAAAAGGCAACAGCAAAAAGAAACCATTGATACAAAAGGGAAGTGAAATTTCCCAGCCAAATGGTGAGTTGTCAAAAGCCACTTGTAGGACTTACACCAAGTCCAGGGGCAAGGCAAAGGTGAAAGTGACATTCTCGAAGTCCATTACTGCAATACCTACTGAGAAGAGTGGGGACCATGAAAGTAAGAAGGATAGCAAAACTGTATCTTCTCAGCAAAACAGACGCACGTCACTCTTCGAATGCCTTTCGAAAAAAGACAAGAAACGTGAAGAAAAAAGTAAAAAGGCTAGGTTTTCTGCCCTGGCGAAATGCAACCGGCGACACAAGACAGAGGGAAAGACTAAGATACAAGTGCAGGAAAGTCCGTATGAAACAGCATATCCCACTGTTCGTTCTTCTAACATTCCACTATCAAAGGCTGGACAAACCCAGCATCCAGATGGCAAGCAGCAGACCAACAAAACACAGAAGCACCAAAGTCTTTCCTTCAGTCAACAACACAGGGAGGTCTTTGACACATACATGTTGGGGTCTGTCCGTCCTACAAGTGGATCCAAACTTTGGCCTTGGGCAACCCGACATCAACGGAGTGCAAAGAAACGTCCTGCCAAAACAGAAAAACAGTCATGATTCTTTCGTAAATACAAGGCACATCTGAGGGTGCAAAAATATCCTCTTTCCTGAACCACCATTACCAAATGATTCAATGATAAGACGGACAATGCTTCCTTTGTACAAGGCTTGGCACAACAGATTTGTTGGCCTTCTATTTAACAGTTTGATGCGAAGTCTTATTGTCATTGTTTGAAAAAGGCATCAGTTGTACAATTCTCACAAAGAACAGCGAACTCCTGAACCACCCTTTAATGTGTTAAGATGAACACTAAGCTAATTAAGAAGTTTTCAGACAAAGTCACAAAAACACAAACATCTAATTTATTCTTTTTGACCTTTTTATTAACCTAATAGCGATTCTGCATGTTTTGACAGCATGTATAGGCACAAATACGAATTCTGACCACACAGAGACAGCTTTAAAACTTCACACAGTAGGAAAGTATTCCACTCAGGTGATCACATCTTGTTGACCAGATAAAAGGTTCATGGCTCATGTCAGGGATGGTGCAACAACAAAAATTTACAAAATTTTACAAGAGCCTTGAACGGCTTAAAGTAGCGATGCAATTTTGACATCTTTGTACAATGTAGCATGTGCATGCAATGTAGTACTCTAGCATGGAAGAATGTACCTGGTAAAATAAGAAAATCAAGTGGCTTCAATTCTGGCACACTGTAAAATGACATCCATCTAGATACATTGCAACTGAAGAGCTTACATAGATTATTGCAACTACAACTAATCATATAATTAGATGTACAAAGTCATGTATTCATTAAGGGTATGATGATGTGTATATACATAATTCAATATTCATATCACAGTTGAGTGGCTATATTCAAACTAGCTATTATCTTATGTCAAATTAAAGATTTGTAGTTCTATTCTGTACATGGAAAACGTTTCAACACTGGAATTCGTAACTTTAGAACACTAAGGACTCGTCAAGCCATATCTTGTAAATCAGCATGAAGATATAATGTGTATTGCACTTGCTCTTTCATCTTCATTTTAAACTATGATGTAAGAAGGGCATCTTCCACAATATTCCAACAATAGCTATCTTCTCAAGTACCAGAAGGTTGTTACATTCTGTTCTTCACACCAAAGGTCAAGGGTTATATCAGGACTTTTTCTGGTCACATGATCATGCCTCACCCATATTTGGCAATCCTTCACATGCCTTTAGACATGGAACTGTCATCACTATGCCATTGCCATTATTTCACATATTTTTAAACATACTCTCTTGACAAAGTTTCATCACTTCACTCCTTAGATTGATAAATGAGCTACCTCCATTCCTCCAATCAAGACAGCAATATGCACTTTCCCCACACACAAGGCCAAACCAGAGAAACAAACAGAATGTCAATGTGTTGTAAGTTGGAATCAGACAATTTTTTCGTGAACATTACACCTGGCTAAAGAGCAGCATCTAGTTCATGTTTACCTACAATGATAGTAGCAAAGTGTTTTGTCATCAGAAGTTACATTTTCTTTCAGCTTTAGTTCTATTGCATTTTCACGTCTGAGGACACTTCAATCTGCTACACCTCAAGTACTAGTTGGCAGTGACTGGCACTGAAGTGTAACATGTAACAAGTACTGTCAGTCTTTCAATAGTGAATGTTTGCATATTGTTAAAACCAAACCATAGAGTTGTTCCTCAACATTTCATTTCA
The DNA here is from genome assembly GCF_001625305.1 of Branchiostoma belcheri. Classification (NCBI taxonomy): domain Eukaryota; kingdom Metazoa; phylum Chordata; class Leptocardii; order Amphioxiformes; family Branchiostomatidae; genus Branchiostoma; species Branchiostoma belcheri. The sequence goes on from NW_017804353.1 coordinate 5,493,751, forward strand.
TATAAACAGACACGTTATGAAAATGTTAAAATCATTGAATTAAATGCAACTTCCATATTTCATATCTTGCAAGAAGAGTAGAGAGACTTGAGAGTTTAAAATGTTTTGTCATATACATGTATCTACACGTAGAAGGCTTATTAAAAGTGTGACAATGCTATGAAATGAGAATGTTTCATGAGACTTGTGGCAGTTTTGGCTGGTCTAGGCTTAATACAGCTTTGCCGATAAAAAAACCAGAGTGACGGCCATTTACAGTATGGATGTCACAGTGACAACAGATCACTGAAAATAGATACCACAACAGATCACCAAACAGCACAATTACCTAAATGCCAGTTCATCAATACTGATATAACTATTGACATAGACCAAATTTACAGCAATGATACATGTACATAAACAGAAGTACAAAATGGTTTTATTCAAGACAAAGATTGTTCCTCCTCCAGCTTTAGGGGACAAGAAAACTGACATAAGCAGAGGCTATGACATATCTGAATCTTACATGTACAATGTGTATATCATACATACATGTATCTACCACACTGGTTTTACCTAAGGCTTTGGAGTCTTGTGTAGATATTAACAAGGCCAAAATGGGGGTACAATCCAGAGTAAGTACACTGAATGTACTACTAGTACTACTGTACACATGTACATCTATCTCAGCTTTCTGCTATTATGTGCAGTTGTGTGATGGAAGCAGAAGCTACTCAAACGTTTCCCACATCTTCTTGACCTGCTGGACTTGGGAACCGGCACTTTTCTTTGCAACGTCCGCGCGTGTGGAGGACACCAGGTCCGCGAAGGGGTCCTGTTTCTCCCCTGGCCTGATGGGATCCAGGACTTTGACAGGGTTCAGAACCTGACTTTGACTCTGACCTTGCGTCCATGTTGGAACATGGTTCCACGAGGAAGCCTGACTACCTACTGAGCTGCTCGCCTGGGCCTGACAAGACCCCTGTGGCATGGGAAAACTACTGCCAGATGATGCTGGGTTCTGATATCCACTGGGTGGCAGGGTTGGAGCCTGGTGCATAAAGCTTTGTGTGTAGTAGGTGTCCAGTCCATATTCCTTCAACAAAGTGTTTGTTGCACTTTTCTCTGGGTCAGCTTGTGGCTGTGTGCCCACCGTGAAGGTTACAGCTGGCTTGGAGGCATTTGCATCTGAGTATGGGTCAAAGTTTATCAGGGATTGTCCCTCGGAATTAGACAGTTTCTGCTGCTGCATCATGGCAGGAGGAGGCGGTCTAGGGGGCCTTGCCCTCACCCCTCCCTCTGGAACAGAGACAGTAGACTTGACGGAGGAGTCACTACTGGTGTCCGACTGGGCGACGCCCAGGTTGTTCGACTCCTGCCACATCTCTGTCACGAGCATGTCCGTGGACTTTCTCAGCTGCTGGGTGCTCATGCCGGACGGCACGGATACAGACTTGTGCATGCTGGGAGGGTTGGGGGGCCTGGCAGGGCGGCGAGACTCCCCGGGTGTGTTGGGGGAACTGGTGCTCTTGGCGCCGGAGGATTCGGGAAGGGACAGAGCTGGAGCGCTTGATTCTTTCTTCTTGATTTTAGGAATGGCGATGGGTGGCCTCGTCTTCGGGACTGCAGGGATTCCATAGGGGTTGGCATCAACCTGTTGGACAATGGACAGTAATGAGACAACGAAGCAAGGATTATAATAAAACAAACTTACTCTTTCTGCTTTTTTTTTGGTTGTAGCATTTAGAGGAAAAAGACCTCCAAAACTTTAGCAATATAGAAATGAAAGCAAGGCTGAAGAGAAGAATACAAACCTCATTTGCTGGTTCCTCTGACACAGGAGTTGTTTCCTCACTGCTGCTTTCCTTGGTCAGGCGCATGGAGGCAAACACATCCTCCAAGTCCCTGCAAAACACAGCAGCAAGCTTTAGAACCTGCTTGCACCATCAGATAATCTAAAACACCAACGTTTGCTCCAAGAACAGCACATGTCAGACACTTGAGAACATATCCATCATTACTGTGTTGCTAGGATCTGAAGACTGGGGATTGGGGCCCATAATTTTGCAAAACCTGTGCAGTTATTAGAGCAAGTATGGTGCTTTCAGACTCATCAGTGCAGGTCGACCCTGAAATCAACCTGCACACCACAAGTTTGGCTGCTGTAACACACTCCAGCTTACTACAAGGAAAGACATTTTACTACAGCACACCATAAGAAGTCAATGAGTACATGTACATCAGCATCCAAACACATGACATCACCAAACCTTCAACGTGCAGCACACAATTCACACACAGCATGGCAAACCAAACTGCAAGTCGCAACCAAAGGTGAATTAGTACACAAAGAAATGTTACTGAAAGTGTACATGTACAAATGTAGTCAATGCAGGGAAGCCACAAGGTTCACTGGCTATCCACCCAGATCTCAGTACAGTAAAAATAAGTTTTATGAGCCCTTTTGTGATATCTATTTCTGCTGTTAATCGTGTAAGAATGGGTTTATGTTTTTGATCCAAAACCCAGGTGGAGAAACCTTAGTGACATCCTGAGTTAAAAGTGACTGGCAATGTCAGGATGAAGAAACTGCTGCAACTAAAGGAAGACTACAATGCATGTAGGTAATGATTAATAAGTAGGCTAAATCAAAAGGTTGAATTAAGAAAAACACTGTTCTGCTTCCTCCATCACCAAATCCCACCAGGAAACAGTAGTGGGGCCATGCTGGGGTGCCACACAGGTAGGAGATGATGAGGACGATGTCAGTGTGATGTTACAGACAGTACAAGAACACCAAGGGTCGCTGTCAGGGGCCCCTTTGCTTCTGCACAAAGCTGGTGATTGTGGTTGGTTATCTCTGTAAATTCTGGCTGCAATTTCATGCATTCAAATGCCATCATCACCATCTATCAGATTTTTCAGTGATTGTCTGAGGCATTCCTAATTTGCCAGGCTTTTCTAACAACAGAAAAGATCTGCAATGTTTATATCATTGCTTGATTGTGAAAGTTATGTTAAAGCATACTGAAAAGCCATAGTTTGATTCATGAATGGGTTTGAAAGTGTTCCAAGCATTTCATAGTGCGCAGCCCCCCCAAACGTTTGGTCAATATTTTCAGTTTGAAAACTTTGAATTTGCTCATGAGAATTTGAAATTTCCAACATATACATTTTTGATATCATTTTGTGAAGTTTTTCCCTTACATTAAAGCCAACATTTTCAGTTTGAATCTTCACATTTACAAAAGCAGCTCATCATGAGAATTTGAAATTTCCAGCATATACATCTTCGATACCATTCTGTGCAAGGAGAAAAAGTTTCTCCTATGAAGCCCTGCAAGCAAAGCGCCCAATCACCAGCCTTCTGTGGGTATGCTACCATACCTCATGAAGTCAAGGTTCAGAGCCTGGAAGCCAGGGCTACTGGACATACTGGTCCTGTCTGTGGAAGGGTCGTCCAAGTCCAGCAGGTCATAATGCCGGGGTCTAGAGACAGGGAGACAGCGCAGCCTTCTGTTAGCACTGCTGCTAAAACATAGGGGCTCTGTGCAGAGAGCCTGGCTGTACACATGTATAACACATAATCTGACACTACTTTTAGTAAAACCAAAAAGAAATGCTACAAGACTAGCATATCATCATAAGATAATTCTATAGCAGCACACTAAAAATGTACATGCAATTGCTTGGACATAGCTTAGTTTTAACTGCAGACTATACTACATGACCAAGCAAAGAAGCATACACATGTACTATGGCTTGCATATAATTGCTTGCATATAATTGCTACTGTAATCTCAAAAAAATAAAATATACATAAAAGCTGCATTAGCTGTAAACCACACAAATCAGTTAAAGCTTCAAAGCAATTGGCAATGTGGCATTAAGTTAAATACGTCAATGGCAATGCAAGCTTGTTACTCAGCAAAAGCAAATCTGCAATAGAGTGTTATGGCTTAGTATTTCAGAGCTGTTAAAAGCAGCATGTATGTTAATGTTAATGTTAGAGACAAAGGTTAGTTCACAAGGCATAACAAGCACATGCAAAATAAATCATGCTCAGAATAATGAGAAAAAAAACATGACACAACATCTACATTCAAATCAATCATAATTGCAGAAGGGCTGCCGGTAAATCAGAAAGGTTTTAAGATTCCAGTGGCAAAAGTCATATGTTAGATTAAGTTCCTAAAAGATTCTATAGTACCAGTAAAGAATGGTCACTTTGAAATTGGAAACACACAGGAAATTTGGCAAGTACAAAAATCAAGGTATGCTCTATAAACATGTAAAATATATTATGTAATCAGCAGCGATAAAAGGCATACAGATATGCCAAATTCCTTGTGTCTTTCCAATTTCAAAATGACCAGTTTAACTAGTAAGAACAAGTCCGAAGTCCCTCCACCACAGATGTAAGTCAAGTGAAGTTACAGCAAAGCTGCAGATTGAGTGAAGTTGAAGTTAAAACCTTTTAACAAGGAAGTGGATGGAAAAGTATGCAGTTAACTCTGACAAAGCAGTTAAAGTCATTAGAATGTGATGGGGGAAAGCCACATAATAATATATATGCTAAACAGTAGGCTGCCGCTGTTGCTATACTGTTGATAAGCGCAGTCTTACAATTGACCGTTGTCGTCCAAGTCTCCGTCCAATGTACCGTCTTGATCTAATTGCTCTATGCCGCTGTCCCTAAAATGTGACAAAGGCTGCCTTTAGACGGGTTACTTATCTATAGCCTTCTGCATATCAGCAGTTTTAGAATTTCTTATGTTTTGTATTGAAAGTTTGACAAAAAATAACAGTTGTGCAAAATGTGTCGCAGGTAAAAACTGATCAATGTGTATTTAGACCAGTGTACTACAGTAAAAAGATATGAGATTCTTTCATCAACTATTATTTTGGTCAAAGCACATCTCTCTCAACAAATAGGGAACTGAACTGTTACATAGAAACCTGTTTGATAATTTAAAAATGTACAAAAATCTTTCGAAATCCTTTTGCAAAAAATGCACTGGAGACTTGGAATGGAACTTTGTACCAGAACATGTGAACTACACGCTGGGTTTGTCCGTCAGTTATAACTGCACATAAGCAGCCTAAACACTATGAAGACCATGTACCAGCAGCTTTAGTCCCAGAGAATAGCTGCAAAACCACATTAGAAGTTAGACATTATCAGAAATCCACAGAAGAATCAAAACAGATCCACACAGAAAAGGGATACAAACGCACAATGTTCAGTTAACAATATGTACAACTGATTAAAGTGTAGTCAGTCAGTCACATTTAATTTTACTGTACATCATGAAACTTCAACATGTCCACGTACCTCTCCCTGGTTGATAAAGTAGTTCGCGGCCTGACTAGCTCTTGTGTTGGCTTGATGGCCATGGACTGACGTAGGTGATATGGTGTAGGTTTGGGAGGGACATCTCTCGGCTGAAAACACAGATCAGCAATGTCACATGATGATGTTAACACACAATGGGCTTACTACTTCCACTACACAATCTCATTGTTTTGCCTCTTGTGTTTTGGAGATGGTAAATTGAATGTTGACAGGAACAAGATCTAGCAAAACAAAATAACTAACTTATCAACAGAATGAACAACAAAGGTTATAAAAAGATTGATTTTCTTTCATTCATTTTTGCAGTTAGAAAAATTGAGACATGGCAAACACAGCTTTTCATGGAATACTGGAGGTCTTTATAGAAATGTTTCAAAATCATCGTCAACGTACAGCAACTGCACACATTATGATTACAATCACTACTGCTACGATGGACATCAATACAGATTATATATATATGAAGGCATGGCAGTCACCCCTACCCTGACATGGTGTGAGATGGGTCTTCTCCTCTCGTCCTCAGGTGAGTCAGGTGCACTTCTCCGTCCGTCTGCTCGGTTAGGGATGATGAGGCCAGGCTGGGACCCACGGTGCTTACGGGCATCAAATATGTCCTCACTCTCCTGGAGTCAGAATATGGATATCATCAGACATGTCTTGACATGTAGTACAAAAATCTTTCATCCTCAAGTATTCAGGGATGTACAGTAACTGATCTTCACTTCTTTTGTTGCATACACATTTCTCCAAATCAAACCTACATGGTCCATTTATCCACGTTGATCAGAAAGTATACAAAGTCAAGTTTTGCTGTTTGAATTTTTGCTCACAAAAGCATAGCTGACGTTGGGTCACGAGTGCACTAACCTTTGACTGCTTGAATTTACTCTTCACATTCTTGGCCTGTTCCCGAGCAAGTTTTGCCACATCCTTTCCCTGTGGTGACAGGAGTATTAGGACATGATAACCATGACATGTAATGTAACCATCTATAATGTTAGTATAACACAAATTAGCACACTTCATTCCTTTCATACAATGCATATCCCAGGTAAAATTAAACAACAGGTGGTTGGAACAAACTAGATTACTTGCATTGTCAGCATGATATTGTGATATGACACCATATACCTCATGCAAATGCTACAGCATTCTACAAACATTTTACACTCATCTTGTCTTAAGTTTGTACAAAGAAAATAGCAAGGGGATAACTTACAGTGCTAACCATGCTTTTGACTGCAGGTTTTGCCTATATAATGAAAACAAAGAGAAGCACTTGTCATTCTACCTTTTGCATAACTGCATACATGAACTGCAAAAAAAGCCATTCCCATAACACCTTGGTATCAATAAACTTGTCAAACAAGATACATGTGTCCATACACAAATATAGAATCATATATTTATTTGTGTCCATTCCAACTCTGAAAAAAGCACTGCATGTCACCCATTGATGCCAGCAACAGCCCTAACACATAAGAAAATGCTACATCTCATCTTAGCAGACAGCTGGGCATCTATTTTCAATGAAACCTGTATCATTGCTTACCTTTTTCCTAACCCCTTTCAAGATGTTTCCTCCTTCTTTCTTGACACTGTTCAGCCACGCTGTGTATGTTTTGATGCTGCCTGTAACAGGGTTCAACAGCTTTGTTTGTTATCGTCACATATACAACTTTCAGCAATAACTACACAAAATATTTGTAATGGGACAAATAGATTATTTACGATAAATAATCTCATGGGTACTAGGGAAAAGAAGATTTCATTTTGTCACTCCTACTGTGTAAAAGAGGTAAGAGGAGTCTCACCTTTACTGTAGTCTACAAGGTTGATCTCCTCTTCAAACACGTCACTAAATCCCTGCCCAGAGTTCAGTAGGTCCAGCCTACCATCGATGAACTGTACAGAAACGACAGCACACAACATAGCAATTATAGAAACATTTCAGTCACCAATGCACAAGTTGATTTCAAGATGGCCAAATGAAACTATCCGTACATGTAATCACAACTTTCAAGACTTGGAAGCTACACTGATTTGGCACATTCATGACCGGGATTTGCTCTACTGACCTGTTTGAAGAGTTGCCCTTGTATGACGTTGGTCAGGAACTCTTTGGAACTGTTAGATCTGGATGAGATGAACGCCTCTTCACTAAAGGTAATTTCTTCCCCCTGTTCAGACAAAAATACTTGTCATTTCCATTTGTTCTTTAATGGCATAGATCACAAAGCTGACAGAATATCACAACTACAATCTTAACTCCAATGTTTTGCCACAAACAAATCCATCTAGCTCTCTCACACTGAAATACTTAAATTTGTGAACACATGCTCACAATGTTTTGTCATACTTACACTAAGATTCTCTATGGCTGAAATTTGGCTTCTTTTACATGGCAATTCAAAGTACTGAATATCACTACAACTGAACATACTCACTATGTAGTATGTACTTACTGGTTTGAACCTGAGAGCATCCCTATATCCCCCTATGAGATGGACCATGGCTCTGAGGTAAGCCTTAGCCACCCCCTCACCCTGCATAGTGCCTGTCTTCTTCAGCTTACTCTTGAGAGAGGACATCTGTGCAAAACAGAGAAATGGAAAAATGTCATCAGGTGCACAACACAAAACTACTGTACACAAAGTAGTGGAATGATACTCCAAAATAAATGTACAGAGAATGAAATCACGATTGTATGTTTGACTCACCACATCGTGAGGCAGTGTTTGTAGGTCATCAAACGGGGTGTCCAAGGTGTTGCTGTCAGCATTGAACACAACAATATCCTCCAACCCTGCCATACTCTGCACTTTCTGCAAATTCGAAACATAAATGTCAGGCATATGATCAATTAATGAATTATCAACCATCCGTATGCCTACAAACCATACCTATTTGTCTCATTTGTAAGCAACAAGTCAGTTTGTCATTATTGCTTGGCTCTCTGTACGTTTCTAACTGTGAATAAGGACTGACACAAGTCTACATTGTATACAGCAACATTAGGTTTCTGTAGTATCAAGGGAAAGGAAAAGTGTCATTAAAATATACCACAAACTGATGATACATGTATAACCTTTATGTGCACATCTATGAAGCTATGATATCATACCTCCATTAGAGAAGAGTGGACACCAATCAGGAATGGCATGGGTGCACTGGGGAGGAACAGAGATGTGAGCATAAGGACAGCTTTACTAGACAAGGTATATTTAAAAGATCAAAACAAAAAGAAAACATTTCACATTTTACCTGAAGGAACAGTACATCTGTGCAATAGTGACAGAAGACTTTAGGTTTTCAGTAATGTTTGACTAGTTCAGTTACATGACTACAACTTCACAAAAACCAGGGTACAAAGGTCTACAGAAAGTTGAAGAGTCCATTAACCTGTGATAGGATATTTCTAACTGGTCAGGGTTACCGGTACAACAGACTCACCAGCAGTAGTCCAGCAGATGTGGTGGGATGACTGGGATATACACATGTTGCCTGTAGAGATCAGACAAATGTGAGATGGTTTTACTACTGAAGGAATAAACCAGAAAGTACAGAGAAATAATACACGTATGTACAATAAACATTAAAGTTTAGCGTACTTCCCCTGCACAAAAAGTTTTCAAACTCCCACAGTTCTACAGATAATTTCCAATTGATTAGATACCCAATGCCTGAGCATGAACCTTACCAGTAGAGGGGATAGAGTAATGATGCAGCCCCATGGACAATTGCAGTCAGCTGTGGAGAGAAGAAACATTGCAGATTACATGTATATCACACAAATGTGTGGGACCAGAGAATTTTAATATTAATCTGGCGAATACATCTTGATGAGATGACCAATGATGTGAAAATGAATATTTTTATATGAATATCTTTCTATCCAAATGACATTAGCTACATTTACATATCATGCATGACCATGTATACAGGTACAATGTATTTCATTATGTCACAATTTATAGTACTTATGTGCTACAATATCTTTTAATTTTGCCAGCAAGTGTACTTACCGTGCTCAGCTTGCTGGATGTGATGAGTATTCTTCTCTCATACAACATACTGTAAAGTAACAAAAGTTTTCATTCAATCATCAGGAACTGCAAATTACTTTTCTGTTCAAAATTAGTTGTTCACTGCAACTGCAAGCATCAAATTACATGTAGTTGACCTTTATGGGCCAGCTTTTAATATTAATAGCCAAAAAACCCCACAAATGTATGTATACAAGAAATGTATTGTTGTCTGTATTTATACCATTATTAGTCCTACCTTGAGAAGATATGGAGCATATTTATAGGCTCCACAGCAACATAGTACTCTGTCAGATTTCTCTGCAATGAAGGAAAAATATATTGTCTGGTCATTGAACACTTTAACACATACACACATCTGGTGTAATTCTGAAATCCCCCCAAAATTGAAGTCAAAGACATGAGAAAGGACACGAAAATGTTATCTGTCCCTAGGTCTTTAATTTCTAGTATAATCTGAATACCATACATTCAGCACCAAGGACAGCACCTACCTGCCTACATTTTAACCTGTTGTGGTACTGATCATGACTGGTGTGAAAATGATGCTGAAGATTGTGTAAAAATGGGCTTGGATTTTCTCGTTGAGACTACGGAGACTGACATTGGTAATACTTTTGTCAGTAATTAAGATTATCATTAATTGACCTACCTACAGGTTATCATAATTACTTATTGGTCTGGTAGAAATATTAAAAGATGTACTTTGATCCCTTAGGATGAAGGAACAATTCTGTAAAACCACAGTCTTACATTTTCTGGTATGGAAGGAAGACAACTTGGGTCAGGACATGTGAAGGAGAAGTCCTGCAGGGTGGAGAGATGAGATGTGGTAAGATGGTGTCACTATTCCTACATACTACAATGTACATGTACATGTTCCGATAAGCTCCACATTCCACGCATACATATAGGGCATGAACAATGCTAGTGTTACCCAAGGTTGACATAAAACATGCACATAATTTTTCTTTTTTTTTCTTTACTAATACAGTGTATATGAAGGAACAGCAATGGAAGATGTCTGAAAATAATTCTTCAATCAAGCAATTTTGAAGCAAACTGTTGTTGCTGGTCATGCTTAGCAGAACACAAATCTAGTTTTGTACAGTCAGAATTGCTGTCTAGTGTAAAGGGGGCCTGAGAGACTGTGTGGTGACACTAGCAGCCGACAAAAGAAGAAGAAGACATACCAATCCAGGCTGTTTAGGGTGTATGTTGACCACTGAGTCTGGATCAGGAACCCTGTGTGTGTAGACGGCCTCCAGGATAGAGGAGATGTCTTGTTCCTGGGGCCAACAGAGACAGGCATTGTATGCCAACTGGCCAAACTACATAATAAAACCTGCATACTGCATGCCTCTACTACATAGTACCCACATAAACACAAGCACATCACATGTAGTACAAAACAGAGATGGACAAAGTGCACATCAACTCCTTGTATACATGTACTCTTTTACATAGTTACAATGTAGTTGTGTCAGCATGCTGGCTGGATTTTGGGGTATATAATCTCAACAGATTTCTTGATTTTCAAGGTACTGGCCAATCAGCACCAAGGACAGATATCAGATGGGACCTTGCTTGATAACAGTGTATCACAACTATAGTGCATAAGTTATTCCTAGAAACACACTTCATCTTCAACATTAATTTGTGACCAATTATTATCACCGAATCTCACACATTCAGCTGTCTTACAAGACATCTTTATATTAGAGAGATGCCTACAACAAAACTTCAAGTAGTGAAAATACATTGATAAAAGAATAAAATGAACATGACAACATCTAACAATGGTATTATAAGTCCCTTGTCAACTAGTTTCTCTACACAAGACAACAAGCAACCTGCTCTAGACAGACATGCCATTTCTTTCCACTCACAGAAGTGCTGTCAAAGTCACACACATGAAACCAAGATTACTCTTTGTTAGGTACATTTTTCATCATGTCAGACATGCACTAAGGGTGTGTGCAAGTGCTTCATCTCTTCCATAACATTTCAAGAACCCTGGTCATACAATTCCTGTTTCATTCACAACGTCATGCAATAGACACATGTACATTTGTACACTATGGTGTGGTGAACATCTCTGGAGGACAGGACAGTGTAGTCAAAAGTAACATGCAAGGTAGAACATTTTTGAGACTTGACTTTTCATGAAATAAGAAAATGACGGGTTCAGAATTAAATTTGATGGAGGTTGGGAAGCCAATCCTTAAGTGAGGTTTAGGGTTAAAATATTTAACCGTTAAATACTACAAATTGGGCTGTACTATTTTTGTGCAAGGGCAAAGAGGGTTTAAGTTGCAAGGGCTAAAAAGAAAAGCACATGCAGGGTTTAGACGTACTGTAACCAACTTTTGCCATATTCAATGGCACAGATCATATCACTACCTTTAGAAAGGCTTGGATGTTGGGTTACAAAGGTAAGAATTAAAGAGAGATACAGTGTGCTAGCGAGTGCAGTATGATTTTATTATGTCAGACGCCGCATGCATTAGTACTAGGGATGCGTAGCGAGGGTTACTCACCAGTGAGACAGCATAAGCAACATCATCAGACCTCTGAAGTACAGTACCACACACAGGTCATGGATAGACAGAGGGGAGAGCAGTCAACAACGTTGTACTAACGGTCATAGCAGGACCCAGAGTAATACACACCTCATTAGTGCAATCACATCAAATTTCTGAAGGAAAACGTATGATGCTTCCCTGTTAGAAGGTTGATCAATTTATGTAGAATTTCTTGTAGGAGTGGAATTAATACTTTTTTAGACAATTAGAGCCAAGGTCTGTAGTGTACAAAGGAGTGAACAAAATGATTGAAGATTGAAGAAAAGAGTCAGGACTGAACCAAAGAAGATTTCATTTACATAAAAAAATGCAAGTGCAAGTTCCTTCTATATTTCTGTGAGAGCCCATAGAAGTACACCTTAAAGAAAAAAGTTTCCATGTCAAAATACTCTACTTATGAGCCAATAGAATTTCCAAGGATTTGTAGTAAGTTATGAGTACATTGTAAGAATTTTCAAGAATTTGTAATAAGTTATGAGTCAACAGAATTGGTAATATTTATCATTTCATTTGGTATTGAGTTCTAAATCACCAGCTACTTGATGTGAATGTAAAATGAGGGGTGAAGTACCAACTTGAGTTCCTGTAAGTGTAACTTCCTAAAACCTACTTACCTACGGTGTTAAAAAAAACTTACCAGTAAGTGTCTAACCGTAAATGTAGTCACCCCCTTTGCACACCAAGTACAGCACACACCATGTCGGAGGGAGGGGTGCCCGGAAAGTGTGACATACACACACACGAATGGACGGACGGAAGGATGGGTCGATGGTGAGTAGACAAGAATAAAAACCAATCAGAGGGGAGAAGAGGAGCGGGTGGGCCGCAGGATTACATTTCACACTTTATTTCAATAGAATATATATTGGTGAATTTTGAACAGTTGGTTACTGAGAAATACTTTAAGAAACAAAGAATTCTTCACAATGCATTGTACTATTATCTCTGGATATACTACATAGGAAATAGTGATGCAGAAGATCAAGTTATTCAAGAACAATACAATTTTCAATACAAAATAAAATTTGATGAATGTAGAATATTCATTGTATGAGCTCCACCCTGAGCAAAATGAAAAGGAAAGCAACTAAAAGCAATGCTGGCTCTAAAAGGGATTAAAATGGTCAGTTAGAGCAATGATAAGGTTGTGTAAGACCTCCTTTCAAAAATGGGAAAAAGGAGAAGAAATGTCATGTATGACTATGAGATGAAGTAGTAGGTAGGTTAGTTTCTGAAGCTTGCATATACCAACACTTTCTGGGCTGGCTTGGATGGCAAATTTGCTATTGGATGAGATTTCTCCCACAATTTACAAGAACTATCACTGGTCTCTCTCAAATATTTCCAAACTTCAGGGGCAAAGTGTTTGAAGTCCCGTGGTTTAAGTGGGTTATATTACATGTTTAACTGTAGATATAGCATGCTGTCACTTGCTGAACTTGCTGAAAATGTGTGAAACTACAGGAGGAGGAAAGGAGCAGCTAAGCTTGGGAAATTCTTTTGAATCAGTCATCCTTTCTGTTCTGTTGAAGTGAGTCTTTAGGGAAAAAAAGTGCCTGATTTTCTTGGTGGCATTCAATAATTTTTTGGCAGGAATGACACACATAATCTTTGGACTGATTGTAAATATCTTTCTATGTATGATGAGAATGTCCCTGTCAACATTTGAAATTCTGTATGTTGAGCGTTGCAAGAACAGGTTGTTAGTAGGGCAGATTGTGCATCCACACACAGACTCAGACAACTGTCATTCACTTGTACTACATAGTGCTGGCAGGTCAGTTGACACCGTACAACCCTGGCATGACACCCGCTATGTGTTAATTGCACAGCCAACACATGTTGACTAGAGACAGTCTAATTCTACAGTCAGCTAGTGTGCCTACAGCTACCAGTATCAGTCACCGTACATGTATGTGAGCAAGTAGTGAAAATAACCTTAACCCAGCCTGCAAGTATAGACATGCTAGAATATAGAGGAAGTTTATAATATCTAAAAAAAAACTTTGACATATTGGATTATCATTACTTGTATATTATAAGATTTTGTTCTTGCTGAAAATACATCCATAGTGGTATTCTTCATACGGCATGCAATGTCACAATTCTGTATTAGCTAATTTTACGTTGCTACATATTAACATGCATGCTGTCTAATCTTTCATTTCTGTAAGTTTGCTTCAAAATTGATTCAATGGGTCACTTTAGGATATTCATCTTTTGAATGGATTTAAGTTTTTGTTTCCAATTAGTTTTCTTTCATGTTACTATTGTTAGAAACCATCCCACCAACCTGTTTTCTTAGTAGCAGCTCTCCTAAAGTGTTCAGCAGCTTGTAATATATCTCAAACCATGGTAGGTAGCTGGAGAAACAAGACATTAGAAATTCTTGTCATGGTGCAAGAAGAGACTATATGTGCGAGTACAATGTACATGGGAAAAGTTGGCATTGCTAGTTACATGTATGTATATGCTACAGTGTTTGGTGAAGATACTCCAAATTGCTAGCTAGCCTGTCATTTTGGAATAGATTATGACCGTTCTAAGTAAATTAGAAAATAGTTTGTGACTCTTCAGCATGTTGGCAAGCTTTCTTGTCAAAAGGACAAGACATACCACTATCCCTAGCTGACCTTCTTAACCCTTGTCCTGCGGGGCCCATATATATATGGGTTGCACATATAGTACCATCTATATAGTGCCCTGTATATGTGCGATTTGGGGGTGTTTCTCGTGCAACGCATCACACCGCAGCGAAACGCAACGAATGCGGAAGTAACTACGCCGCCGCAGGGCAAAAAAAAAGTCAAGGGTCTGTGACCTGATTAAGACATGAAATTATTTGAAAATATTGTGTAAAAATTGCCAGCAGGACAAGGGTTAAAATGCCATCAGGTTGGTAGAAATATAGGATAAAGGGCTTTTCTTACACAATCCAGGGATTCAATGTAAGCAAGGTAGGAAGAATCCCTGGTTGTGTATAAGAAAGTCCCTATATCCTATCTTTCTACCATCTTATGTCCCTAGATGTCTGGTGTGTTACGCCGAAGGGCTATACAGATACAGATGTCTGTATGTAAGAGCGTCTGTAGCTGACCTGAGAATGCATAGGCACGAGCGTGTTCCAGGGGAGTGGCGACAGAACCCGAAGCGCTGCTTACTGTCGATGTCTGTCAGCACGAAGGTGAAGTGTTGCCCACTGACTGGGGTAGTGCTGTGTGAAAACAACAAACTGGTTAGATAGTCTTCTTCTTTTTTTGTCGTCCTAAACTGAGGTGAAGAAAGATGCTTTTCAAGTAGCTACTTGTGCTATGCTGCTCCGCTACGGCCTGCATATTTAGCCAAGCACACTGGGTCACCCCTACTAGGAACGACTGAAATAAACAACAAAAACTAAAATATTCCTACCTGCCAATGTCAAGGGGGAAACAAAACTTGGGCATCATCTTCAAAACCCCATCCTGAAAAAAAAACACAATCTCATTAATCTTTCATAATTGTTAACACAAATTTTAAATTTCAAATAGTTTTACAAGATTCACACCCATAAATTAAGTCCAAGGATAGAAGAAGGATAAAAATCAATATGAACATCGATAGTTGATAACATTGTTAACATTTTAGGCATAGTTTTAAGGACTAGAAGAAAAACTCACCACTCCCTGGAAGTCCTTGGGATATTTCCATGCTATCTCTGGATCTGGTTGAAAAGCAAGAAACAAGAGTTTTATTACAAGTCATTTTCATACATAAAATAATATTATATACACTGTTACAGTGTTATACTTTCTTATAGTCATAATTCAGTTCTCTAAATAAACATGAAACTTATATATCCTAAAAGTAGAATATGATGCTATAACACCATCTAGAATCACATTTTCTTCCCTAATAATAATCTGCCATCTTTCATGAATAGCCTTGTCTGCTATTTTTACTTCAGATCTGACGTAGCGCATGTATCACATGATAATCATAACATGGCCGACCCTGACATTATGGTATCAGCTGAATGTGACACGAGTAAGGACAACTGCTAAACTCATTACGAAGGCAGTACATGTACAGATGTATTCCTCTTATATTCTGGAGATCAGTTAAAAGGTTTTGAACTATATATTTTTACTCTAAGCTTACATTTCCAGACAGTAAGTCATGTATTGTACGTCAATGAAGGTTAGACATCCAGGTAATGAGATACACAAGGCATTGCTACTCTGTCACTGACAAAAGTAGTAGATGCTATTTGAAACATCTTGCCAGTTTTAAAAACCTATCCAGTTGCTTGAGTAACAATTTCTTCACATACCATGACTTTATGTATAACCAAGGACATTACCGGTAACATTTGGAACCATACTTGACATCAGTCCAATCTTCATGCGTATGTGTTTTAAGATTATTTTGTTTACATGGTCTCCTTGTCTGGTGCGAGCAAATTTTGTTTACACCATCAGAGAAAACAACACCCAGCATAAGCAACAAGTGCACACTGCACCAGATATTGCCAGAGCCTGTAGATCAGTAGTTGCCTGCTGTGAAACGATGTGGTCTGATCCAGACCGTATCTCGCTGTAACAGCTGGTAGCCCAGGGGTCATGACCTGAGCTTTACACCCTGCTGCCTGTCTGGTAGAAATAACCACACCACCCACAGTGATACATAATCAGCCCTAATTATTGGCATTGCCTACCAAAACAGAGTTATGAGTCGTAAAAAAAGGGACACACACTGATGATACAGGATTGAGGGAAAGGAAGCCTAAAGTTTTCAAATGTAACCTACATTTGTATCAAGTTAACAACTGATATTAGTTTTTAAATCTACAACTTAAAAGACCAATCTATTCCTTTCGCTACACAATTTACAACAAGGTCATACTGACAATTAAAATACCCCCTGTGCATTCATCCAAATCTTGTTTCAGCCTATAAATTCACCCTCATCTTAAGTCCTTGGACTGAGTAACCTGTAATTTCACTTAATGCTTACAACTCATTATGAACTCAATGTGCCAAATCTGCAAAGAGGACCAACATATGGTAGTCCTTTTGCTTTGTTACAACTTCTTGATCTTTAAACTTGATATCTAGTTTATATTCATATACATAGTCATGTACATGACTCAACAGAAAGAAGGGCTGATATGGCATACAGAAATAAACTATGCTACACTTTATCATCATCAATAGTACAGTACATTGTAGCAATAAAGGTTCTTTTGGAGTCTTGTCAACATTACTCTTACTGCGTGACAAGGTTTAGTGAAAAAGTGGCTTCTTCCGTTTGTCTCTTGGACCTTGGCGCCAAGGTCCAGACAACTGTCAACTAGTATAACCATAATCCCTGCCAGCCATGCTATATGTGTAAACCTTAGTTACATGTACAAGCTTGGAACAATCTCTTGTGTTGGAATGAAAATAAACAAGCTTCTAGAGGATTTACCACTGTTCTTACTGTTGTCCTCTTCACTTTTTGTCTGAGAATATACTTCAAACAACTTCCTATATAGCCTCAAAAGGAAGTGTGGATGATAAATGTATGTATCAGAAGAAAAGGGGCTTGGAACACCTTACAATTTTCTGCTTCAGTCACGCATGTAGTGGAGACCAACAGATGGGAAAGATGAGAAACAGACCACAACATGCACAACATCTGTCATCCACATACATTATTGTTCTGGCAACTATGATAATAAATACATAGTTCATGTAGGAGGCATAGGAAAGAGCTGAGTATATCGTATGAAAGTGGAATGGTTTTGTTGTAACACAAACCTGCTGTACATACTTGTAGCCTTCAGGTACATGTAAGTGATGTGAGTTTTAGCATGTTACTACCACACACAACATTCCAGCTTTACCCTACTTCCTTTCTATAAATAGTATAATGATCAGAAGTTCCTTTTTGATCTTGGCAAGTCTATTTCTCACAAGTATAATGATCAGTAGTTCCTTTTTGATTTTGGCAAATCTATTTCTCACAAGTTTACCTCTGAAGCTCTACGCACTTTTGACTTTTGATAACCTGGTATTCTGACTTTGGTAGTAAAGTCCAAATTTAATAACTAATCTAAGACCTCAAGTGGACCCAAGTAAGAGTAAACAATTATTTTAAACATGATGATGAAACATTTATTGAAGCCAGGCCTTCCATAATTACTTGTTTGCAGTTTGGCACAAAAACAGGAACTTGTGACAGTGATTGGGGCTAAATGAGGGTAAATTAGTTTTTGCACACATCATTGTAAATTCAGTGGGGGTGATGTCTGGCTTACAATGATGCACTGACATGTACATGTATACACAATTGTACTAGAAATGATGAAGATGTATACCACAGTCCCTTTCTAATAAATCAAATACAGTCAAACAAGCAGCCATCTCTCCAAGCCAGCCACCTGACTACAAACAACCACAATTTTTGACCTGCCCAAGAAGGCCACCTGTCCAAGAAGACCAGTTTACCCTTTTTTTGGCCTTCTTGTGCAGGTTTGACTGAGCAGGCAGAGTCTGTCAGCAGCCCGCCCCCAGACTGGATTATCATCTGGCTGCTCTCCTAAACTAACACATCCTGCTGATGGCCTTGGAGGGAAGTAACATTCCCATGTCAGGATTTTGCCTTGAAATTTCTACTGAGTCACCAGTTCCCCTGGTCTTTCTGGAACTGGAAGTATGCTACATAAACAGTTGATGGTTTTAATGACTTTACAATCTTGTACATACAGATTCATATAAGATACACACAGCTTGTCTCGAGGTTTGAATACAAGAGATTTTAAATTGGACACTTTTGTGACAGGTCCCTGCTGCATTTACATGATGGTGGTTGGTACACTTCTTTACTGAC
This sequence comes from Branchiostoma belcheri, assembly GCF_001625305.1. Classification (NCBI taxonomy): domain Eukaryota; kingdom Metazoa; phylum Chordata; class Leptocardii; order Amphioxiformes; family Branchiostomatidae; genus Branchiostoma; species Branchiostoma belcheri. The sequence goes on from NW_017804353.1 coordinate 5,512,572, forward strand.
ATTAAGATACATGTATGAGGAACAACCTTCACCACAACATCTAAGGACCTTAAATTCAGCATTGTGATGGTTTCATGACTGTACATATATGCTGACAAACAAAACATCATGACACAGGATAATTGTTATGCCATGATCATGTACATGCCTATTTATGGAAAGGTGCAATGTCACCTAATTTTACATGACATCATAATAGCCTTGGTTTGATGGACCAATGGGACTTGTAAGTCAATATAGAGTAGACAGAGAGATGGGAATGATGTCATGATTGTCTGATATTCTGGTTGCACAGTAAATAAAAAAATGATGGTACATGTACAACCATATCTTCTGGAAATGAAAAACAAGAGCCTTAGACTTACTTTTCAGGATATCATAGAAAATGGATATAATAGAAATATGGGATTAAATAAGATATATTAGTATGATTAAGTTATATGTGTATCTGAAAGTTCAATTCCCAGATATAAAATCACATTCATTTATTCCAATCAATATGAGGTACTGTCTACTACGATTGCCAGGCCTTTTTGTGCAAAGACTGCCCCAGGGCAAGCTAGGTAAAGCTAGCCTGTCAGGATCAGTCAGCAGACAGGCATGCGTACAATACTTCAAGGCTTCAGCACTACAGTCAACAAGTCAGGAATGCAAAAGCTCTTGAAAATGCAGAACAAAATTCCAAAACCTGATTAGAGGTTACTTTATACTTAGATACAGCTAAGCCATGGGAGGTAATCAGATAAACCCATACCATAACACATACAGCTATGACGTAATCTAATTACTATAGAGTCCCTGAGGGAATTCCTTGGGTGAGGTTACCTCATTCAGCCAGAGATCTAGAGCTTACCTTATGAGATTGGCTGATAATTATGGTCTACGGACCTATCGTACCTCAAAAATGAAAGCAAAGCCATGATGCTGATTGTATTGTGACATTATTTAAAGTCTTCAAGCCATAATCTATATGCAGTTTATTCCGCTGGCATGAGGATCTAAAGAATGCTGTTGCATTCTTATCTTAATTCATAAATTAATTCATAAAAAATACTGTCTCCCTACTGACTAACTCCCCCCCCCCCCCATACACACACTAATCTCCAAGCAGATCTTTTGGTGGTGGTAATACAGTATCCATTTTGCCACCGAAAGATATGCTTGGAGATTAAGCCCCACACCAATACAGGTACACCATGGCCAGATGTTGATCTGTCAAATATTGGTGTAAAACCCACCTTTGTTTTTCTCACTTGGAGCTGACACTTCCACAAAGCACTCAAAAGTCCTGTCAGGGTTTTCTCTGCAGACAAAACAAGAACACGAGGTCAGGACATGTCATGTACACGGAACCTGGCAAGGACTAACTGTTTATACTAGCATGAAGCACTCTGTAGTCGAGATATGAAAATGTGCATACCATAGAAGAGACTAATATTGCTATGTGTGATGCAATGTTAAAATATATAATATCAGTACCTAGACTGTTATAAACTGTCAGAAATTGCAGACAAAAATTTGTATTTCAGAACTGGAAAGGAAAGACCACAGGACAACTTTGCAGACCTTTTGATCTATTGTTTTGAGAGATATTCTGAAGTATGCTTCAAGGCCAGACACAGGAAATGCCCTACAGGTGCTTTACAATGGGAGAGGTGAATTTTGTACCCAGTTAGGTCAAAGGTCAGTCTTGAAGGAAGTCAAGTTTCATTTCATTTACTAGAATTTATTTTACCTGCAAATACACACTCAGGGCAAAACCCTGTTTAAATATCAGTTGAGATGCACAATGATTTAGTAAATTGTAAGACCAGGCTGACTAGGCAAATTTTGTTAAAATGCTGCATAGAAATTTTTCAGTGTGTACTAGTAGTATCTATATGCCAATAATGCCTGTCCAATGCACTACTTTAGAAGAATGATACTGCGCTAAGACCGCATCATCAATATCATACGTCAGTCATTACATCTTAATCATAGAGAATTGAATAATGAAGCTGCTATTTCCTTATTGCATTCGTCCCTCGATAGGACATCCAGGGTGACCTGCCATGATACTTTTAATTAGATTTGCAAGACTGCATACAGAAATGGGTTTAATTTTAAATACCGTACTGGGACATATCATCAACCAGAAATGATATAACTTGCACAGTCATGGAAAGTGTATGATCTGAATTCTAATGCTGACTTCCCTCTAAAAGGAGCAATGCTCTCTTGCCAAGATAATGAGAGATTTGAATTGCATGTTTCCTTTTCCTTTTGTTATTCAACAATACCAGCAGTGGCAGATGGTGTTTTGGTGCCACAGCTGCAATCATACATTTGAATGAACAAATGAATGGTAGACAATACCACAACTAAATATATCTTAGTCTATCAGCTCTTGTATGCTATTCATATTAAGATAATCGGATTCCATAAAAAGTATCCAAAGTCAGATAAATTATGTTTGCAACAGAAAGACAGAATTTAAATCTATGACAGCTGTTGTGGTTCAACTTCATTCGATCTGAAGGCTTCTAGCCATCTGAAAAATTGTCTGGCAGCAAAATGCAGGGAGGTGCAACATCATGTCATTTCAAGATGATCAAAATACACGTGATTTTTATGGCGTTTATAGAACTCTGACGAAAGCTTCATGGAGCTAACCAAAATGGTTGCACATATAAAATCCCACCCACTAAAAATCCAAACAAAGCTCACTACAAGGCCCGCCCCCACACATGACGACTGACCGAGACGGCCCACAAAGACACAACGGGGCCAGATTTCCGGCTTCCTTCGTGGGGTAGAGGTCTACAAAATGCCCGTGAATGATCTGTTAGACTGTACAGTACAACTAAATTATGGTAACGATTAGCTGATGTCAGCGGCAGTGTCAACACTGTCCACCCGTGACGCCCGCAACAGGCAGCCCGCTTGTTTCCGGTCAAGACAGACGCTTATATCTCCGCTAAAATCACAAGCTTAGGCACAACGTTCTCACTCACTTCAGCCTGGACGCCATGGCGGTTGAATCGCTGCTAACAGACGGTGTGTCGTGTTGAGGAGAGCGGTAGAAGAGGGCAGAGACGAGCGGAACCCAGCGCCCGTACTTTCACCCTGCTGCCGCCATCTTGTGACTTGTCAATCCCGCGGGGCATGCTGGGATAGGCACTTAAGGTTGACCTTTAACCTCCCCCAGTCTGCTTGGTCAGGAGGGCCACAGCAAATAAATTTTATTGATCACATCCACCTCAGACTCCAAATCTAATGCGATAGGGCGAAAAAAACAAAGCGGGCCAAAGAAACAAGATTCTACATTTTCAAATTTTTATATCATAAAACTTGTTTTAACAAGTTTTATGATATAAATATAGGTATCATTTCTTGTTTAAAAACAAGAAATGATACCTATATTGTGCTAAGTTTCTGCCAACTATTACAACATCCATTTCTCACTGAAACAACTTCGTAAAATAAATTGTTTTGATTCAGTGGGAGCATCACATATACACAACCACCATAACAAATAAAAGGCATGAAAAACATCACTGCATCAAAGTAAAAGACAAAACATATAAAATCAGAGCCTTGCCTTGTCTACTATAACTTTCAAGTAACTTATATACAAAAGAGGATTTTACTTCAAGGTACTGACCATTAAAAATCGTCAATCGGCTTTAAATTTCTGCGTTCGATTTATAGAACCCAGACAGCGCGTTTCATTTTTTCGCGCCGCGGGGGTCACTTCGCAATGTTGCAACTTTCAACCACTGTTTCACGGGAAAGTTCATAAAACGAACAAATCAAGTTTTTAGCCTGGAAACCATTCGTGACCGCTTTGCCTTCAAGGCAGAGCGGAAGAACGGAGCGGAGACAAAGCGTTCACCGATGGGTTCCAGGCTATCAAGTTTTGTCATCACAAACAGACTTTCTGAAACCCTTCCAAAAGACTTAAACCATCTGGAGAAGCTAGAAAAGTGGGATTCATATGCAACTATACCAACGTCAGTATATAGGTTTGTATATTTACAGGAACCGGTTTCTCCTTCAAAAATTAGGTCACGAAAAATCGACCTGTTGAGCGAGATAGAGAAGCGCAGAACGGCTGCGCATAGAAGTCTGTGGTTCGACTGGGTAAGAAAGTAGTCTGCTCGGTTGGGTTGAACCAAAGGTTGGACAGGAAACATCTTGGCAATAGTCTTCCTGAAGTCCTTACTTAAAACGTCTTGTCACAAGCTGTTCCTTAGAAGCCATTTGTTGAAAGCCTCGGGGTGTGTCGAGAGGAACATTTGGCGCGGGATGTCGATCCATCTGTTCAATGAAGCTGACCACGCTGAGCTGTATCAGAAGTTCCGCCCAACTTATGGTCCAGAGTTGGCGGAGAAAATAGTGAAGTTTGTAAAGGAAAAGGTAATGTTGGCTTTTCAGAGTTGTAACTTATTATGAAGATGTGTGGTGGTGTATGAATGTTGTTATTTTTTATTGGAGGTTTCCGCAAAAAGTGTGGCTGTCTACTCAATTAAGGGGCGGGGTGCCCTAATTCCGGACTAGTTTGAAAAATAATTGTTGCGGCGTTATGCATGGGTGCATATAGATACCCACAGGTATGGACAAAGATTTTGTGTTCTTAACGGTAAATTCACAAAGTTCGGTCCAGTTCGCATGCTCCGACAACAGACAGTGAATTCAACACTTGTTTGGGGATTGTCGAGCATGTTAAAAATACAATTTTGATTTTGAAACAGCCGCTTTGGAGGAAGTCGCGTAATGGTAAAAAGAGGACTTGTTTTGGACAGAAAAACAGTTGTAGCTATAGATTGTTGTAGTAATAATTTGTATCTTTTGAATACTAAACTCCTCAGATCGACCTGTGTTTCATACTAGGTCGGAATTGGGGAACTCCTATTGCAATAGAACGTTCCACTGGTAAAATGACCAAAAACCTGCCTTAAGTTAAGTTAAGTTTCGCGAACCATTACGCTTGGGTGCAACAAGCTTAAGGAGGTTCCTTGGTTCCCTCCGTTAGCCTTTCAGTGATGATGAGCATCACCCCAATCAATTCAGGCAACTCAAAAGATGTACTAAAGTAGTCAGTGATGCCTAGAAGATGTATCTTCCATGTTATATCGAAAATTTAAACATGGATCATTTTACTAATCAACACCTTAACACATATAACGATTTAATTTTCAAATGCCACTTGCTAAGATCTAACGTCAAGACCAAGACAAGAAGATTTCATTCTAGGCCATGCAGAGCTATCCTGCAGCAATACGTCAGTCTAGGAATTTGCCACTAGATTGCTTTAAATGGGTAAATTGGGATATTTGTCACCACATCTTCCAGAAAACTCCACCTCTGGACCAAGCCGTTGACATCGGCTGTGGCTCCGGCCAGAGTACAGTCATCCTCGCACCACACTTCCAGCACGTCATCGGCATCGATGTCAGCCAGTCGCAGGTTGCCACGGCAGCAGGACAAAACAAACTCAGCAATGTCCAATACAGGTACATATAGTGACGATATACACGTTCTTGATTTCCTAATACCATTCTATGTTTATGTTTTTCACTTATAAGAAACAAGTTTGTCTGTTCGAAATCAAAAAGTGACTCCTATAGTTATACACGGAGAAAGTAACTGAGAAGATGGTACAGAGCAAAGAGACAAGACTCAGACAGACAGACTAAGCTACAATGTAGTAAAATTTGCATTACCAACCATCGGAATACTCGGAACAGCATTATCTATTGTTTGCTTGAATTCCAGAGTTGGCAGTGCCGAGCACATCCCTGTTCCAGACTCCAGCGTAGATCTGGTGACTTGTGGGACCTCAGCTCATTGGTTTGACTTCCCCAAGTTCCACAGAGAGGTGGACCGGGTACTGAAACCACATGGCTGTCTGGCTGTCTATACCTATAGCCAAAGCTCTCTCAGCTACAAGGACGCTAATACTACTGAAGAACTGAATAGAATGTTCATGGAGGTGAGTCATGATCAGACACAAAAACATTATTACTGCTTTCTTATAAGAAAGAGTCCTGGCAGATACATGTTCAGACAGACAGCTCACACAGAGTACAGATGCTGTATGTAATGTTTACCTGAGTGCCTTCAAATAATCACAGACATGTTGATACCTACTGGTTTGACTCCTAAAGAGATTTGGTGGACATAATGTATCTGTCAAAGAGAAACCCTGCACATACCCAAAGTTTTTTGTCGACGGAAGCCTAATGGTACAATATTGTATGTCCTGCCTGCCTAAGTGCCCAGGCCAGGTACTGGCCCCTTGCTCCCCTCCGTCAGGTTCCTCCAACCAGTTCTGTCAAGGGCGATAGCCTCAGCTACACTTAGAAGAAAAAAAATTGTATGTAATTTGCAAGAATTCTAGGAATTGCACAGGAATTCTATCCACAGGCATGGAATGTCCACAGGAATGTCTCACAGCTCTGGAATTTTGCTGACACACATTTATGCCCACCTTCCTACAGTGAAAGGTGGGCATAGATGTGTGAGCTAAATCCATAAAAAAAGTATTTGTATTTTCCCATAGTTTGACAGTGGTCCCATTCATGACTGCTGGCATGAGAGGCGGTGGCTTGCTGCAAATAAATATCGAGATCTTCCAATGCCTTATGAGGACAACATTAGGTAAGGTAATGCATAACTATTGAATTTGTTATTGTGATAAAATGCCATTTCTTTTTCTTCAATTTTCTTTTGTGATGACCAACCATCTCTTTACTGCATCAATATGAGTTACATCCTGCCTGCAGACTATTCAAAGGGAAAGTAGGTACATACATTACTTCCTCTTTAATGTTTCCAAATGGGATCTTATTAATATGTACATGTGATCTTTTCCCCCTCTAAGGGATGAGTCCATGTCTATAGAGATGGACTACACCCTGCCTGGGTACATAGGCTACCTGTCCACATGGGCAATATACAGGGAGTTCTGTAAACGTAACCCTGAGGACAAGGGCGCCATTCTACAGGACCTACAACAGAGGTATGATAAAACACTACTAGTATGTCTTACTGGTATGTATTGATTTATTAGTGGTGGTGCTCATACATTTTGTATAAGCAAGTGCTTGAGTGTGGCACCACTATCATATATTGTATCTATTAAATGTTGCAATAAAAAAGAACAATTTTAATTGGCTTACAACATGCTCTTTTCTTGGGTATACATGTATTGTTTGTATACTTCGTAATAAATTTATCAATATGCTAGACTGGAATATAAAATATGAACATTGCAGGTGAACACTCTGCTCCTCTATTCCTTCTCCAGGTTCTATGAAGCTGTAAGAACCACCAAACCAGCAGAGGAAGTGATCATACATGCATCTTATCCTGTTGTCTTACTCTTATCCAGGAAACCACAGATGTAGCAAACAGTATTATTGTCTTCGTTGAGAAGACTATAACTTATAAGTATAAGATCATTTTGGACATGGTGTGGGTCAATGTTATAACTCGATTATTTCTTTTTTATTTTATTTTCGGTGTGTGGGTAGCTGTTGTTAAAATGTACTTCAAGTTCAAAAATGGGCCACCTGGCTTTTCCCAATCTAATTGTGGCTTTTTGTGCATTTGTCGATTGTATGTATGCAGCCTACGATTGTATGTATGCAGCCTACGATTGTATGTATGCAGCCTAAGTCAAAAATATGTGAATGGATCTTAATCATTTTTAACGACTCATGATGTCATGTAAGAACAAAACAACACTACCTGGGACAAGAAGAGAAATCTTGAACATGCTTCTATTATGACTCTGTATCTGTTCATAATGCTATACAAAAGAGAAACCTTGTCCTAACAATGTGAAATGTAATATTCCTTTATAACATATACATGTATTGAATGATAAGGTTAGATTGATAATACTTACGCTGGTAGAAATAGTTAGTTATTTAGTGTGTTATTTGTCATACATTGTACCCAATGCAATTGTTGTACAATAAACCTTGACTTGACTTTGCCATTGAACTCCAGCGTTTTGGTAAAATTAAGGAGGTCTCCACTTTGCCCCCCCCCCTTTAAAATGATTGTGAAAAAGTTGGTATTAAGTATATTCGAATTCTTTATCAACTAAAAGAATTGTACATTCATTTTCCTACCATGAACTTACTTGTAACACCGTATAGTTGAAGTTCAGGTTCAGACGCTACTAGTAACTTAATATAACCAGAAAGGATATAAATGACATAAATGATACAATGTCCTTGGTTTGTGGTAGGGAAGTCCTCCTCTCGTTGTAACTAAACCCAAACTAGCAGTAGCACAGTCAACATCATAAATATCACACACTGTCCCGGACATTCATTTGTGGGGTAACGCGATCAGCTGATCTGTCACTAGAGACGCCGGGTGATTTCGTCATGTAACGTTAACCGGGAAGTACAACTTTTCACACACTCCTTGGGGCTTTATACCACACACACGTAGGTCACGTCATTCAGCTAGTAAATTATCAGGTTTCTCTTAGAATTAGTTCCAAAATATACACCACTTCAGGTAATTTCGTCAAATCAAGGACATCTGTGTATAATGTCCTTGGTCAAATATTGCACCGAAGGATCTTTTCTACCATGTCTGCCCATCTGCGGACCACACTGAGAGTAGAGTAGAGTAGAGGAGAGCTAGCGAGAGTAGTCGGCCCAAGTGGACCTCGGAGGTCGCCGAGAAAGTCGTGGCATTCGTCAAGGAAAAGGTGCGGTTGAATCGCTGCTAACAGACGGTGTGTCGTGTTGAGGAGAGCGGTAGAAGAGGGCAGAGACGAGCGGAATAACCCAGCGCCCGTACTTTCACCCTGCTGCCGCCATCTTGTGACTTGTCAATCCCGCGGGGCATGATGGGATGGCCACTTAAGGTTGACCTTTAACCTCCATCAGTTTGCTAGACCAAAGTTGGACAGGAAACATCTTGGCAATGGTCTTCCTGAAGTCCTTACTTAAAACATCTTGTCACAAGCTGTTCCTTAGAAGCCATTTGTTAAAAGCTACGGGGTGTGTCGAGAAGAAGATTTGGCGCGGGATGTCGATCCATCTGTTCAATGAAGCTGACCACGCTGAGCTGTATCAGAAGTTCCGCCCAACTTATGGTCCAGAGTTGGCGGAGAAAATAGTGACTTTTGTGAAGGAAAAGGTAGGACTTTTCAGAGTTGTAACTTGTATTGTGTTGTTTGAATGTTGGTATACGTTTGTCGAAACCACTTGTTATGGCAGAGTCTCACACAAGGATAGATTCACGGGACCCTAATTAATTCAGGCAACTAAAAAAATGTTACACTGTAGCGACAAGGCGATTTTATCTTAGTTTTCATCTCACCTGTTATCACACCTTCCAGAAAACTCCACCTCTGGACCAAGCCGTTGACATCGGCTGTGGCTCCGGCCAGAGTACAGTCATCCTGGCACCACACTTCCAGCACGTCATCGGCATCGATGTCAGCCAGTCGCAGGTTGCCACGGCAGCAGGACAAAACAAACTCAGTAATGTCCAATACAGGTACATACACCACTGACTTCTTGATCATATATTTTGTTGTTGTTCACTTCCTCAGAAACAAGTTACAAATGTTGGAAATCAAAGAGTGAAGTCGGTGAACCATTGCTCACAGTTATATACCAAGAAAATAGCAGAGGATGGTACAGAGCAAAGAGACAAGACATACTGTAGATAGACAGACTTAACTATTTAGAACTAGAAAGGCCGACATTTGCTTGGGAGCAAATACAGCATATTTCAGTCCATCTCCTTCCCTCGCAAAGGTGAATATTTCATGCATTCCATGGTATGGACTGAAATGTAATTACGAACTATTGAATACTGGTATACATTTAGCATTATCCATTGACATTGTTTGCTTGAATTGCAGAGTTGGCAGCGCCGAGCACATCCCTGTTCCAGACTCCAGCGTAGATCTGGTGACTTGTGGGACCTCAGCTCATTGGTTTGACTTCCCCAAGTTCCACAGAGAGGTGGACCGGGTACTGAAACCACATGGCTGTCTGGCTATCTATACCTACAGTATAAACTCTCTCAGCTACAAGGACGCTACTGAAGAACTGAATAGAATTTTTCACGAGGTGAGCGATGATCAATCATGAAGACATTGAAAATAATGCATGGATGAATGATTATATACAAGTACATGTCTAATGTATTCTAATATTTCTTTTCAACTTCCTCTGGCTTCTTGGTAATTCTGATCCTATTGGGCAAATTTTGTAGCTATTCAGCATGTTTTTGTTTTTTTTTACTTCCCCAGTTTTATTACCACGGTCCCATTCGTGACTGCTGGCATGAGAAGCGGTGGCATGTTGACGACGGATATCACAGTATTCCCATGCCTTATGAGGACAACGTCAGGTAAGGCCATGCTTTCCAGCAAGATCATTGAATTTGTTATTGTAATAAAATCAGGCGATAAAATCACATTTCTTAGCAATGACCATGTTCTTACTGTATTAGATAAGTAAGATATATTTGATATACAATCTTCATGCAGGCCATTCCAACTTCCAAGGGGGAAAGTATATGGGGTTTACGGAAAAACCCAAGTGCCTGCCAGCCAGGCTACCTGGCCTTTCCACCTGGCCTGGCTAGTACGTCAGGCTACTCAGGTCCGTAAACCCGAAGCATATGATATGACTTGACATTTTCAAATGGACTGTCCCTAATGTATAATGTTTATGTTCCCTACCCATCTAGGGATGAGTCCATGTCTATAGAGATGGACTGCACTCTGCCTGGGTACATAGGCTACCTGTCCACATGGTCAGCATACAGGGAGTTCTGTAAACGTAACCCTGAGGACAAAGGTGCCATTCTACAGGACCTACAACAGAGGTACAATGAAACACTAGTGTTTCGTCTTGATTTATTGTTATTGACTAAAAAGTGCTTGAGTGCAGCACCAGTATGTATTGTATCTTTTAAATGCTGTGATTAAAAAACTTCCAGGTGTATGTATGTATGTGAGTATGAACTCTTTTCTCTCTTGGTTTGATCAATGTATGTCTGTCAAAATACTGAACTAGAAATATGAAATATGAACCTTGCAGATGCAATATGCTGATGTCCTCTATTCCTTCTCCAGGTTCTATGAGGCCATGAGAACAACCATACCACCTGAGGAAGTGATCATACGTGCATCTTATCCTGTCGTCTTACTCTTGGCCAGGAAACCACAGATGTAGCAAACATTATACATAATATAGCATCAGATGACAATGCCTATTGGGGGTTACATACATTAAGTTTGACAATCAAAGTTATTTCCTTTTCTGCTTTTGTTAACTTTTATGAAATATTTAGATTTTTATGAAACTTATAAAAAATTTGTATGAATCTGATCTAATTTTAAGGGCAATGCATTGTACAATATATGTATTACTATTAGATACCCAAGAATCGAGAGGAAGAAGCATCAAAGACATCTGAATGGATTTTTACCTTCGCCAAGAAGGTTATGTTTTCAGAGGCGTTCGTGTATGTGTGTGTGTGTGTGTCTGTCTGTCAACACGATAACTTGAGAAGGCCTTGATGGATTGTCTTGATACTTGGTAGGTGGGTAGGTCTTGATGAGACCTCAAAATGATTAGATTTTGGACCCCCTAGCGGCTTGTTATGGTACTGCAGCTGAACTTCCGGTTTTGATATCTCATGATCTAGACATGTTATGGTGATGAAATTTGGGTGGTAGGTAGCTCTTGTGCTGGGGAAGAAGTGACGTGAGTTTGGGCCCCCTAGTGGCTTGCTCTGGAACTGCAGGGATATATTCTTGAAAATATTCAAAAGAGGATAACTCAATAACCGGTTGACGGATCGTCATGATTTTTGGTATGTAGGTAGCTTACGTGATGCTTAATATAATTATGTGACAATTATGCAAATGTGGATGTAATTTGCATAATTTATGGGGAAATTCTATAAATCAGCTGCATTCCATAATAAGACAATTGAAGCTTGTGACATTGGTAATTGACAACGAGAGAAACACAGGCAGATATTGATTATATTAATAATGACTTAATTTGCATAATTAATGAGAAAATTTTATAATTATGTAATGATAACTGCCTGTAATTTCATACTTATGGTATTTGAAAGTTAAGTTGAGGTGAACATCATTAAACATAATTTATTCAAATCAGGACCTCATTTGCATAATTTATTAGGAAATACTAGAATGCCTTGTTTGTTTATATAAGACTGTCTTTTGGTTGAGATTATGATGAAATGATATAATTCATGAAAATTAGGTTCCTATTTCTTAAATCAGGGGGGAATAATCTAATCTATAATTTGTCAGTCATTTGGCGAAGGTATGAGATCGGGGAACTCTAGTTAATTGTGCCTTAAGTTGTAGACTTTCTCACAAGAAGTAGAGTAGAGTAGTACTGTAGTTACCAGAACTGCCTGGCCCTACATTGCCAGGTCTCAAAACGCCCATCTGTAAGCTGATGAAAAAAAAGTCACTCACATTCTGTCATGTGTTGCTCTTGTTGCTCAAGCACGGAATAATCTTAATTGTTAAATGCAGTTGAATTTCTGTCTGTAACTAGCAATACCTCCCTCAACAGATAGAGGGCGCTGTGGTCGCGCGGGTGGGGGGAGATATGACACTAGCGTTTTTGGTAGTTGGTGAAATATGACACTAGCGTTTTGGTAGAAATGTTAATTAAAAAGTTGGTAAATATATAAAAATGATTTTTCACTTAAGGAGAAAGTATATTCATTTCCCGACCAAGAACGTACATGTACTTATAAACCCGAAGTACATTTAACGCCGTAGTTTAAGTTCAGATTCAGGCTTTTGAAAATAATAATAAAGGATATAATGGATGATACAAATGTATAATGTCCTTGGTCTGTGGTAGGAAATTCTTGCTCCCGTTGTAACTAGCAGTAGCACAGATAAATCACAAAATTGCACATTATTCTGGATATTCGTCTGTCGGTTACCACACAACCAGCTGATCTGTCATTGGAGACGCCGGGTGATTTCGTCATGTACCCCGGAAGTAAAACTTGTCGCAAACCTTTGGACGTAACACCCACGTAACCATTGGACGTAACGCCACGTAACGCCATTCAGCTCATAGTCACGTTTCTCTCAGGATTACTTAAAAAATATACAGCACTACAGTCAAATACTGCGCCGAAGGATCTTTTCTACCATGTCTGCCCACCTGTTCAGTGACGCGGACCATGCTGAGATATACCAGCAGTACCGGCCCAAGTGGAGCTCGGAGTTCGCCGAGAAAGTCGTGGCGTTCGTCAAGGAAAAGGTGATGTTTAAATATCATATTACATGTACATAACTCTGTTCTCGTGAGACTGGAGTTAAACTGAAATAACAAGATTATCATATTTGTTGATCATAACCTGTCACACTTTATAATAGATAGATCGATGTTCGAGTAAGAAGCAAGGTTTACTTCCACTAGTTACAGCGACCGTTACAATCAGCTAAAGTTTGTGTAACACAACGCAGGCACGTGCGCTCGCACGTGTTCGAACAGGTGACCGCGGCCCCGCACGAGGGAGGGGTTAGAACCGGCGATAATACAATGCTTTCTATTGTCGTTGTTACCGTATAATATTAACAATATACATTGTTATGTCACATGTTTATAAGAGACACAAAGAGGGACGTCCGACTCTCAGTAGTGCAGGATGAAGAGTGTGCTTTTATTCAAAACATGTGTTAGTATAGTGGCCGGGTTAGGAGTTATATTTCAGGGACTGTACAGTAGATATGTGAGGGGTCATGTTCTAAAATACTACATTCCTCCCCTACTGGATTTGAAATCCATTTCCTTTACTTTAACTTTCACTCTTAAAACTAATCTTAAAACTAGTGTCCATGTATTTGACAGTCCGTTCAAAATTTTAAATCTTGCTCTCCTTTGATTCACATCTACTCAAGATTTTGTGCTTTTCCTTTTTCTTGTTCTCTTGTTCATTTCAACACTGTTCTTTTGTTCATCTCAAGAGTCTTTCAAAATATTAGAATTTGTTAGTAGGTTGTTAAGCATCCCTTTTTATCTAGAGTCCGTTTTGCATGCAATCCATATATAGTCCTTTTCCGAATAGTGTCCATACTTTCATAGTACATCGTTCATGGTATGTACATCACAGGTCAAGTCTTTTCGGCGGTTTGACTGCTCTCCCGAATCTGGTGACATAACTGTTGGTATTTCCCGTTGTCTGTGGATGGTTACGGTTTGCATGATCTTCAGTTTTGTTCTCTTCAGTATTGTTTTCTTCTAGGCCGTCGTCTTCGCTGTCTTCTTCTTCGATCTTTACTTTCTTGAAGAATGTTGCGTTCCTCGTTATTCTTCTGCCGTTGTTTTCCGCAGTGATCATGGTGTTTTTCTTTCCAATCACTCGGTGTGGTTTGGGGTCATATGGAGGTGTGAGCTTGTTCTGTTTTCTCTGTGACACTAGGACGGTATCTCCTATGTCGATGTTGTTTTCCTTCGCTCTTCTCTTTCTGTCAGTGTACTTCTTCATCTCCACCTTTGCTTTCTGATCATTCTGTTTTGCTTCCTTGTTGACTTCTGGTTGTTTCAGTGTCAGCTCTGGTAGCCTGGTTTTCATGGCTCGCTGGAAGAGCAGTGTTGCAGGAGGGTGGTTTGTAGTTGTGTGAGGAGTTGCACGATAATTTCGTAGCATCTTGTGCAATTCTTGTTTCCATGACTTTCCTTCGACCACCGCTGCCTTTACTGTCTTCCCCAGTACTCTCATGAACCTTTCGGCGGTTCCATTGGCGCATGGCCAATATGGAGTGACTTTCCGATGGTGGAATCCAAGGTAGTCAGCAAATGACTTCATCTGAGTACTCGTCCATGGCGGGCCGTTGTCCGTCTTCAGTACTTCAGGGGTACCAAACATGGCGAAGATCTTGTCTAACACCGGGATGACTGCCTGTGCAGATGTCGACCTCAAGTGTTCCACCACTGGATACCTTGAGTGTTCATCGATCACTACCAGGAGGTAATCTCCGCTGGGTAATGGTCCCCAGAAATCTGCACATAGTTCTGACCACGGGTGTTCTGGCATAACGGTTGGCTGAAGCGGTACTGCAGTTGGCGTTTTTGTCGTTGCTTGACATGCAAGGCATCCCTTTAGCGCTTCATTCACTTTGTCGTCTATCCCAGGAAACCATACTTTTTCTCGCAGTAGTGCCTTTGTCTTTGATATCCCTTGGTGTCCTTCGTGTGCTATCGCGATTACTCGGCTTTGGAGTGTCGCTGGGATAATGATTCTGTTTCCACGTAGGAGTAGGTCCTGGTCTTGATTCACGGTCAGTTCGCCTTGTACTTTCGCTATCACCTCGATAGATTTGTCGCAGTTTTCTGCTGATTTGTGGTCATGCCATCTGCCGCTTTCTCTGGTAGGTGTATCGCTGTTTGTAGCGTAGGATCCTTCATCGTTTCTTCCTTGATTTCTTCAAGTGATAGTGACTTGGGTGCTGACTGCTGTGAAATGTAGTTCACATATTCCTCAGCTGTGCAAATGTGATGAAGTTCCTTTGACCTTGGTAGCGGATGTCTTGACATATAGTCGGCCGGATTGTCTCTTCCGGGCTGATAGATGACCTCGAAGTGGTATTGTTGCAGTTTGAGCAACCATCTCTCAATCCTCAGTGGTGGCTTCGCGTTTGGTTTGTTGAAGATATAGGTCAGGGGCATGTGATCTGTGATAACTCTGAATGTAGTTCCATACAGATAGAGATGGAAATGCTGTATCCCCAGGCGATTGCTAGTGCCTCTCGCTCCGTCTGGCTATATCTTGTTTCCACATCTGTCAGAGACTTGCTTGCGTACGCTATGATAGCGGTTGATCCATCTTTCTCCTTTTGATAGAGGATTGCGCCGAGTCCCGCCGGACTGGCATCCACGAGTAGTTCTGTCGTCTTGTTTGTGCAAAGTAGGACAGGTTTCGCTCCCTGACTCAGGAGTTTCTTCACTTCGGAGAACGCTTTCTCTTGTTCTTCGTCCCAGGTCCAGGGGACGTTGGATCTTGTAAGGTCTCGTAGTGGTTTTATCACTGCCGCATATTCAGGGATGAATCTTGACAAGAAATTTGTCATGCCTAAGAGACTACGGATCTCTCCGGGTGTTGTTGGTGCCGGGCAGTCGACAATTGCCTTGACTTTGCTGGGCGCTGCTGAGATTCCTGATTTGCCAAAAACGTGACCGTAGAATTCGAGGCTTGTCTTGTTGAATTCACACTTCTCGTGGTTGAGGGTAAGTCCCGTTTCACGGAGACGCTTAAGTGTGTCGTGGAGTGCTCGATCGTGTGCTTCTTGGCCCTTGCCATACACGATGATGTCATCACTTATGTTCCTGACTCCCTTGATTCCTGCCAGGACTTGCTCAGTTGTATTCTGGAATATCTCGCTGGCAGCATTGATCCCGAAGATCAACCTCTTATATCGGCGGAGTCCAACATGTGTAGCAAATGTTGTGACATTTCTGCTGTCTGGGTGCAGTTCGAGTTGATGATATCCCGAACGCAGGTCCAGATGAGAGAAGTGTGTGGCGCCGTTTAGGTCATGGGATTAGATCATCAATGGTCGGCGTCACATGTCGTTCTCTTTGGATTGCCTTGTTTGCTTCCCTCATGTCGATGCAGATTCGGATCGAATTTGTTTTGGTTTGGCACCACTACTATTGGAGATACCCATGGTGTTGGACCGTCAACTCGTTCGATGATGTCTTGCTTCTCCAGCTCTCTTAACTCGTTCTCTACTTGCTTTCTCATATGGAATGGTATGCGCCGGTGTGGCTGTCTGACCGGTGACACCGTCTCATCCACGTGTAGCTTGATTTGTGTATTCTTGAGCTTGCCAATGCCATTGTTGAAGACATCTCGGTATTCGTGCTCCAACTGTTGAGATTTATCTGCTTTTATGGCATTTACAGAATGCTTGAATTCTACAAGCATCAGATCCACTGCTGTTGGATAGCTCAGAAGGTTACTGTTGGCTTTCTTGCCCTCGATTACGTATATATCCGCAACTGTTATCTTGCTGCCACTTTCCAATACTGTTTGGAATTTTCCCTTGACTGGCAGCTTGCCTCCTCCGTAGGGCCTGATAACGGTACGGCACGGAGTGAGCTTGGGTCGTCCTACTTTCCGGTGGGTCTCTTCACCGATGACATTGATGCTTGCACCGGTATCTATCAGGAAGTTTACTTTGTTTGCTCCCACTTTCACTTCTCTATATGGAAGCTTGTTTCTGCCAGGGTTGTTCCCCACCGTGAATGTGTATTCATCATCTGAGTTAGAGACATCTTCTTCTTTTATCCTGTGCACCCTTCTCTCCCTCTTAGCCCTGCACACTTTAGCGAAATGGTTTAGCTTCGAACAGAACAGGCACTTCTGGTTGCGTGCAGGACAGCCCTGGGGCCCATGAGGAAAGATCCCACCACAATTCCTACATGTGGTTTTTGTCTGTGGCCTGTCTTGCTTAGGCCTGGCTCCTGGCGCCCTTGATTGATGGGCGGTCTTGGTTTGACCTGAATACTTTGGCCTCCCTGGATGACTTCTCCTGGCTACGTTTACATCAGCGTGAGACTTGCTTGTGTTCTCGATTACCAAAGCTTGCTTATCAGCGATTTCTAGAGAACGTGCCAACTTCAGTAGACCATCTAACTCGATGTCTTTGTTTTGAAGGGCTCTGCGACGTAGCTTGCTGTTGTTACAAGTTAAGATTACTTGCATAAGGATCTCCCTGTCTGCATTGTGAAACTCACAGGTCTTGGCTAACCCCCTTAGCCTCGTGCAGTACTGATCAACAGTTTCATGTGACTCTTGCTTTGTGCTTCTTTGTTCGGACAGAGTAGCGGATGGGTGGGGAACATTGATAGGCAGGGGATCAAAAGGACAGACACAGGAAATGAGGTGAACATGAAGGTCACCCCCCCCCCCTCCAAATGCTTCCCTCAAGCTTAAGTCTGAAATCTCCGAACTCTTGTTCTCTACGCATGTGTAGAAATCCTCCCCTCTGCTCCATGCTGTTGACGTGGGCTGCGGCTCGGGTCAGAGTTCAGAGATCCTGGCTCCTCACTTCCAACACGTCCTGGGGATGGATGTCAGCGAACCTCAGATTGCCATGGCAACAGCTAACAACAAACACGAGAATGTTGAATACAGGTACGCATTTCAAGATTAACAAACTTTGTTTATTTTTAGTCAAACACATTCATATATGACCATGCAGCCCCTCTTGAACTCAGTTCTGCCCTTAGCACTCCCAACATTATGTAACCAGTTACCATGGTGATATACGTCTGGTTCAGGTCATCGACCTTATTTGTTTGGAGAAGAAGAGGAAGAAACTGAGGAAAAACTATATGTTTTCCTTCGGTTAACATAATAATGATACATTTCTATGGTCATGAGGGTGACTACAAGGCCCCCGCACCTCTTGCCTTGCTTATCTCGGAGCCTTCTCGTTCCCAGGGTGTCCCCGGCCGAGTCTATCCCAGCCCCAGACGGGAGCGTTGATCTGGTGATGTGTCTGGAGTCTGTTCACTGGTTCGAGCTGGAGAAGTTCCATGCGGAGGTGGACCGGGTACTGGTGCCGGGGGGATGTCTGGCAGTGGCCGGTACCATCGACGATATCTTCCCCCAAGAAGAGCTGACCCGTATTGCAAATCAAGTATAAATATTATAAAGATATCATTTATTGCTTACTCTTTAGTGTTTCAAAGTTGAAAATGCGATAGGAAATGATGCATGCCTTCCGTCGCCAAATGTTTCGGTAGCGTGGTTGCGGCTGTGGTTTTGAAAGAATAACTGAAGAAGAGATGAACAGATATCTATGACCATTGTCTTGTAGGTGAAGACGTTAGGCAATTTTTTCCCATTTCGTACAACCCTTCCGTAGTACCTCTCTCTTAACAGCTCTGATTTGTGTTTAGTTCCGCCATGAGGGTCCCATGAGAGAGTGCTACCACGAGAAGCTCAACCAGTATCTCTTCACGGAGTACAGAACCCTGCCGATGCCGTATGACGGGACCGTTAGGTAAGCTTGTGCTTGTGGTTTTTTAATTGTCTTTCAACACTGCTTGCCGTACTGGGTAGCTCCTTCTATTACGATATATAGACTTTCATTTAGAAAAGGTAAATCAAATTATATTGTATTGTCTATAGTTTTGCCATTGTCGTTGACTCGCGTCCCCCTATCGCTGCAGAGATGAGTCGATGTCTATCAAAGCGGAATTTACCATCCCACAATACGTCAGTCTGGTGTCCACTTATTCAGCCTATCGCGAGTACTGTAGACGCAATCCTGAAGATAACGGCGCATTTCTACAAAACTTCCAAAAAAGGTATTTCTTTGAGTTCATGATTTTTTTGGCATGTCATTGTTGTTTAGGTTAGTTGACTTTGAATTCTGATGAATAAGCTATTGATATCTGTTCTCACTGCCTTTCATTTTTTTGCTTAAGACTGAGATATTCACATTTTCTCTTTGTACAGTCTGTACGAGGCCACAGGGTCCACGAAACCGGTGGAAGAGGTGACGGTTGAGGTCTCGTTCCCTGTGTTCTTACTGATGGTGAGGAAGCCGCAGGTGTAGAGAACTCTTCTCAACTATCCTGATGTCAGGCTGGCACCACTCCATCTGCGTTTGATGCTCCATTTCATGGACTAGCACATAATCTTTGCATGCTGTTACGCGATGTATGGCATGGTCTTTTTGGGATTCAGTTGATGTTTTTATCTGCCTAACTCTGCGATCATTCTAAAGAAGACTCATTCCGTCTGCTTAACTGTACGACAGTTTAACGACCGCAATATTAGCTAACTGACTGACACTCCAGAACCAGGAGAGCTAGAGGGACTGAGCACAATTTAGAAAGTCCGCAGCTTAACAATTAGCTACCCTTCGTCTAATCTTCAAGCAGATTCTTAGGGGGCAAGGGGAGTCTCTTGGCCACCTGTAATGGACCTATACCATTATTACGTCACAGTTTGTTTACCGCAATGAATGCCGCGCCGGTCAATCGACTTTTATATTGTACAGGGGTGCGTAGCGCGGTGTGTGTTTGTGTAGCGTTAGCCTAATATAAGGCTTTTCATACAGTACTACTTTCGTCTAATGTCACAACTAAATCACCCATGCGGCTTGTAATGCTGTGTCAACACAACTAGACGCAGCAAAATTCAGACATACCTTACTTTGAAAACTTTGAAATGATCTTTATTCTTTAACTAGAATGTTCTTTAGAACAGGTAAACAAACGTGACGTAATAATGGTATAGGTCCATTATTGGCTGCCCCACGGTGGTGTATTGGATACAGCCCGGCCAATTTGATACTGTCTTGCAGTCACTAAAAGATCTGCTTGGAGATACGCTTCGTCATAGAACGATGTACATGTATTTCCACGTGAACGATGCACTATACAATGACTGCTGTGAACGTGAGCTATATATACCCTTGATTTGAAAGGACAGTGGCGACGCCAAACGTTCTAAGTATAGCTGCATGGCATGTGGGGAGCCGCATGCGGTATGCTTATTTTCAGAGCGTAGAATTGATCCCCGAAGAAAACAAAATTCCATAATGCGACGATTTGATTCCCTGCCAGTTGTTTTCAACCCACGCAATTCCAGCTAATCGTGTAATGCATCAAGCATTAAGCGCTCAATTTTCAATAAACTTTAGCACTGCAGCTGATAAAATGCCATATGCTATAATTTTGCCCTCAGTAGGCATATTTCCATCTCGAGAGATTGCTATTATGCTCATTGTTATGTGTACTATTTCCAGCTTGAGACTAGGCAATAAAAGTTGACTACGGAGAATGTCTGCGGTGTGATCAGTGTGATCACTTGACGTGAAGGTTTGACATGGACTAGCACACAGGTACGGGCAATGCTGAAGGAACTCTCAAAGGATCACATCAAGCCACTTTTCAGACTCTTTTTCTTGACACAAAGCTTTCCGGGTTCGCCTCAGCAAATTCTAGGGCATCTAAAGAACGCAAATTTGATTTTCCTACAAGTCTTGGGGCTTTTTTTGTCCTCCGGCATTGAAGACTCAGGAAATTACACAAGTCAGAACGTGATCCAAATATTTCACACGTTTGGCATGTTCTCTTCTCTCGCGTGCAAGTCTACTTTCAGAATCATCTGGTTTTGTTTAATTTCTTGTCAGGTTGGCAAAATATTGTCTCGTTAGAAGCATTAGTCAGAACGACTTGAAATGCGCTCTGCAGTAATATCTTTCTAATTGAAATGTCCTTTTACAAATTCGTTTCCATGTATACGGTATAAGTATGCAGTTTTTTCTTTGTTAATGAGTCTTGCAGCACAATGCATTTACTTTGCACGTATAGAATACATGCACATAAAAACGAGGAGGTCGCATTGGCAACTCCACAAAACTTGCCTTTAACTATCCATTATTTTTGTTATTTGGCAGTCAGGAGAGAATCGGTGATATTTCTGAATTATTTCGCCACTGGACTGAAAACAAAGTATTTTATGAATCCAGGTAACGCCGTAAAATCTGATAAGCCCCGAGGTTCCACATGCCGGCATGAATGATAGGATCTTCCCGGGGCTGTTGGCAAACATTTTGCAGAAATTATTACGCGCAAGGGACAGACTGAGGAACCGCCCTCTCAGTTAGAATAAGGCCATGTTGATTTGATTATATGGATGACATCCCCGCGCGCATGGATTTTCGGCCGTTTCCAAAAAAAAAAAGTTATCAACCATACTGTAAATCGTACAAAACAGTTGCAAAATGAGCAAAAATATACCATAAGTTACCAAAAAAATAATTAAAACTATACCAATGTCGTAGAATGCCAAAATCAAACGAAAAAAGACGAAATTGCAAAGAAATGAACTTGAAGACTAGATTATTCGCCAAATCATATTCTGTGCCATTTGCTCAACCCTCATGACCACGTAGATTTCATAATGAAAAGAACTTTTTTTTGTCAAAACTACTTTTTTTATTTCGCACGCGCGCATCAGTTTTGGGGTCGTCCCGGAGGGATGTCATCCATATAATCAAATCAACATGGCCTAAGGCGTCCATTAGAATGAAGAATTCCTTGTCAAAGTTTCTGGGATAAAACTTTTCCAAGGTCCTCTTCTGGGTTATATCTACAATTTTTACTTTTTCCAGGCCAACATAACCAGACATACGTACAATGTGTTGTTAGAATACATTGTTGATGTATAACTGTTTCCTTTCTTTTAACCATTTGAAACAAGTTAAAACAGACTTCAAAGAAATTCATACATTATGAAACATTCTTACTTTTTTTTATTCCCGCATTTTAGGCAAAGTACAGTCTGAAATACGCTCTACAACAAGGTAGAAAATATACTCCTATTCCAAGGTTCCGTGCCTGTCCAGTCTCATCACGGATCAAAGACAAAAAAGAGGAACCAAAATTTGTATCTGGACCAGTTTTTCCTAGGGCCAAATAGCGTTCACGAAAGAACTTTATCCAAAAAAGTTCCCGAAAATGGAGCGACGTACATCACAAATCACCGCATGACTATCGTACCTCGTTTAGACTTTTAGGATAACTTTAAATCTGTCCTCCAATTTCGTTTGTGACCTTACGGCTTACAACTCCACAGTCCTTTCCTTTTGGGTGTTGCTACGGTGTACTGTCCTAAGTGGTGGATACTGACCTAATAATAGTCGCTAAAAGCTCCGTCATTCTGTAGACTTAAGTGTACCGACTTCACAGGAAAACAACATTTAAAGCAGCAGTTTCATTTTTACTTCAAGCACGCACCTGCATGTACACTTTGCGTCTTACTGACAACATTGCCACATTGAACATGGAAAAAGTATCCGACCGTTTCTATTGGTCTTAATATATCTCTGTTCTATAAATAAATTCTACATATTATAGCTTGACATTTCATGTTCCATTCGACACTGGCACAGTGTTAATTCTAACACGAATTTCTGCTGATGTCTTGGACATCTTTTCTCAAGAACACGACTATCATCTGGTTCACTTATTATAAGTTACTGAAGCTGCAGCTCAGATCTGATGATAAAGCAGACAATCAAGTTCCTAGGCTGTCCGAACGGCCTTAGATATGTTTAGTCTTTTAGTCTTTTTACATATTTGTCTGTATCATCGGACATTTATAAGTTCTCTGATGAGTTTTCAGAAAGACTTATGCCGCTTGACCGGGTTTAACGCTCTGTATTCCTTACCGTCCCGTTCTGAGCTGAACTTGACCGAGTCGTTTCTCCTGTTCCAGTTCGCCCGCGCGTACCAGGTTTTCGCTCTCTTGTGAGACCTGGCGACCACGGCTTCCGTCGTTATCGTCAGGGGGTCGGGGTTCTCGCACGGGCAGCAGCTCAGCAGAGCTTTCCGCGTGTAGAGGCGGAACTTCTCCCCGAGCAGCGCGTACAGGAACGGGTTGACGGTCGAGTTTGCCGACGACAGCGCCGCGACCAAGTAGTTGACGGCTTCGGGGTACGTCTCGATTTTCGGGCTGAAGAAGATGACGAGGTTGTAGACGTGGAAGGGGAGCCAGGACAGGATGAAGATGAAGACGACGACGGCGACCATCCTCGTCACCCGGTTCCGGGACTGGATCGTCTCCGGCCCGATGTGGAGCAACACGCCCTCCTCTCGTAGCTTCTTGAAGAGGAGAGCGTACAACGGCGTGATGATCAGCAACGGTACGGCGAACCATGCCAGGAAGCGCCACATAGAGATCAGCAGGTTGTACTGCCAGAAGTCCATTTTACCAGGAGCCTCAGGCTGGCAGGTTGTCAGGATGACGCCGCCGATGTCCTTTGAAACTGTAGTAGTGAAGACGGCAAACGGCAGGCTCATGAGGACGGCGGCGAACCAAATCGCCACGCTGATGAGCCAGGTCTTCTTCAGGGACTGCCGCTGAACGTGCCCGATCGGGTCCGCCACCGCGCGGTACCTCTCGATGCTCATGGCCGTCAGGAACAAGATGCTGGAGTTCACGCTGATGTTGCAGACCGCCACGACCACGTTACACATCGGTCTGCCGTAGATCCATCCGCGAACGAACAAGTTAGCGGTGTCCCAGAACGGGAGGAACAGGCTGCAATAGATGAAGTCTGCGATCGCCAAGTTTAAGACGAAAACGTTCGGGACTGTCTTCATCTTGCGGTTCCTGGCGATGGTGTACACGACCACCAAGTTCGCCACGGTGCCTATCGCCGCTAGGACCAGTTCGAAGCAGGAGAAGATGATCTGACTGTTCTTGATGAAGGGCAGCTGTAAGGTGGCGTTGGTCATGTTGGATTCCGGGGCGGAAGTGACGTTATCACTGAAGATGTCGACAAACGCCTCCGTCGCACCTTTAGCTGCGCTTCTGGTGGACATCATGGTCAGATGTTTCTGTAGTTCAACATAAGAAGAGGAAATACAGTCGCAACGTTAATGTAGTACAACCCAATAGTATACAAATAGGCATGAATATGCTAATAAATCATCAGGTATCATTGTAAAATCTTCAGACGAAGGTTTGCCAATTATGTGCAAGGTTAGAAGGACATCTTCGGAACAAGTGAACATTTTGCAGCTTGGTATGCGGATCTAACTGTGTTCAATCATACGTGGATGACACAACACTGATGTTGCCTGGTGTGCAGTCCTAGAAGGAAGTAAGGTAGACAGGATGGGGAGTAGAGCTCTGTTGAAACAGACAGTGATGCATTTCTCTCGACTTTTCGCAGCAGGATTCGGCGGTCGCGTCCATGCTAGCCAATATGGAGCGTCACTAGGATTGCCGCACTTTTAGATGCTGCAGGTCCCAAGACAATGAAGACCCTTAGAGACTGTCAGGGTCATTCGTCATGGTGCCTCCACAGTCTACTCAATATTCTACGTGCACCACCGGCATCCATCTCAGAGATAACGTCCTGAAAGCGCGGGCTATCTGAGCCACACAAGTCCGAATGTTGAGTAATCCATCGGCACATTATGGATGATCAGCGCACGTGTTGATATGTAATCACAAAGACATCAATCCCCGCTTGAATTGAAAACTAAAGGAATAACCTTGAAACTAAGAAGAAATATTCGATTATTCAGCGCCGGCCTGCTTGTGTCCCGGATTGCGTGGCTTACTGTGTTGGACACAGATCCGCAGTTGATGAAGATAGAGTTGCCGGGAAATAGAAAGGTCTAGAATCGCCCTAATCCAGGTTTGATGAACGGGTAACGCCAGTGTTTCTTTGATCCTACTGCATGTGCGGACATTCGCCGTCTTGTTGTAATCTCCGAGCAGATCTTGGAGACGGACAGTTGTGCCGTTTTCTGGCGGCCCCGTCTTTCTGACGCAGTCCGCGAAGTGATAGAACAAACAGGGCAATGGGGCAGTCAGAAAACGTTATAATTTTCCCCCACCATCATGATCTGTAGATTGCTCTTGTTGTAATGACTTGACGTACACCCGGTCGGACAGTCTGAGGGTTCCAAATTCTTCCCTCCAATTGAACTGACAAACTGTGATCTCCACCCAGGTTAGATGAGAAACAGTACAGATTTAACGTTTTATGTTAAGCGCTCAACATTCTTCACCTTAGTCGCATCAAGGCCAGCTGCACACCTCCACAGTTTCTGTCGATATTTTCAACCCCCCTCGTTTGTAACTGTCATCTAAGGTATCCCCGGCAATCATCAAAAACCCTCGCCGAACGCCAACGTGTCCCAGAATACAGGCAAGTCCAGAAAACGTCCCACTGTCTGAGGAAGTATCAACTTGCAGATGAATCATCAAACAGTGATGGGAATACATGTACGAGTACCAAACGTAACATCAAAGGTTTGGGGGCAATAATAACTGTAAATTTTGAAACATGTCGGATCTACGGACGATAAACAAGTGGCACTCTCCCGGTCGTAGCCCCTAGCCGTAACCCAATGTCCTGGTGGAAGCACAGTGGAATGAGTTCAGGAAGACATAACACTCCCGTGCCGACTATGGTGGCGTGCCGGGAGAGTGATAAGAGGAAAGTCCCTTGATTAGGACCAGAATCCATTGAGACCAGATATGGTTACCCGATAGGTGGACCCTTGGGGAAGTCTTACCGGCACAGCTCGTCAGAGTACTAGAAAGGCTGTGGGCTCTGCTGCATGGGTTAATGAGTCCTTGAAACTGTAGATCGTGCAGATTTATAACCATTAGATTTCTTTCAGAACCGGGGTTGCCTAAGGTCGTGAATGGTCTCTATGGCTCGCCGGCTGCACCAGATGCAATATTACAGCTGAATATTAACACCTGTTGAGCGCCTGGGGATGGGCGAACCAACGCGCAGGACATTTTTCATCATACAGGCAGATACCCAGGTGAATGTAATCTACAGTCAGCGACCTCAAAGTAGGCTACAGTTGTAGCCAATCGCATTGGACTGGTGCTGAAGACAACGCCACCATCCTTTAATCGTCGTAATGCAAGTAATTTCTCAGACTTAGAATGAAAATCGACAGGTTAATCCAGGCGCACTCTGTCTCCTCAGGGGCTGTTATTCTTCAGTTACTCCTACGCTATCTGCCGCCGCCAGCCTCTGCATTCACCATAACAAAGCTCCGCACGATCTGAGGATTGCCTGTAACTTTGCCTCACGGCAGAGTCAGAAATTGAAAGGTTCTTATTCGTGATGTTTAACGTTACAGTGATATTGATATCGCCACATGTCAAAAATTTTGCCTTACGATTAAAAACAGTATCGCCTTTGATGCATTAAGTTGGACATACTAGTATTTGTCTACTTCAATATCATTTAAA
>NW_017804353.1:5539393-5558832 GCF_001625305.1 Branchiostoma belcheri
GTGTACGTAGTAGTGTGTGTGTGTGTGTGTGTGTGTGTGTGTGTGTGTGTACAGTAGTATAACGTATGTGTGTGTGTACAGTATGTGTGTCTGTGTATGTACAGTAGTTAATAATGTGTGTGTGTGTACATTACAATAGTATGTGTGTGTGTGCGCGCGCACGTGTGTGTACAGTAGTATGTGTGTGTGTGTCAGTATGTACAGTCACTGGTGTATGTGTGTGTGTGGTGGAGATTGTGTGGGGGGTGGATTCATACATTGGGAAACTCAAGGCTATATTCAAGGAGAATGGGACAAAAGACTAGGTCTAGGAAATCCAGCTGCTAAGTCAACAGGTACTACAGGGCAGTTGTCTTCTTGCTTGACCAAGATCATAAAGGTGTGTAATTATATCAGAAACAATGTGCTGCAAGAAAAATCTGCAGTAAAGGTTTACATATTGGCCAGGCGACATTCTTCTCAGGAGATAGAATAGGGGAGCTGAGGTTGTCCCAAGTGTACAGAGCATGGGGTTTTGACCAGCTTATTCCCCTTACTGAATTTTGACGAGCTTCTTCCCCTTCAACCGGTTACTAGTACGCATACTAGTACAAAGCCTTAGTAAGGTATATGAATGGGGTATGAATCTTATAATACAATATGTAGTTATGTTTGAGTTCTTTTTGAAGTCGGTGGAAGACAAGTCATATGTTTTTCGACTGGGTTCTGCAATTTTCTTTTTTTTTAGAAAATGTGGATGGAATTTGGTGGCTGAAGTTCAATAATGAGCTTAACTTTCTTTTTTTTTTGGCAATTAGCAACTGGACAGAAGAAGCTGAGTTATAATTAGCTAGCGTGCACACACCGAAGGGCGGTTATCCCGCTGCTATACCGATACCATATTTGACAAGCAGAACTAGCTAGGGTAGTTGGAATCCGCTACCCGGTCAGATTCGCATGATTCAACAGAACTAGTACCAACAAAGTCTTTCACACTAACCTGGTATCCAGGTGGCTGGGCGGGTTTTCTTCAGGGATGCTGAAGCTCGATTGTGGAGGGGCGAATCAACTCCTGGTGTGTGGCATATCATTCAAATATACCGGGTGGTCTGTTGAGCTGGACAGGGGGAAAACTATTAGAGCCCCGAAGACAGCCTGCCCCAAGCACGATAGATTGGATAAACTGAAGTTACTTTCAAACTGATATTGTTACTAGAGATATGGTAATGAATGCATGTATGATTTAGGATATGTAGCATGTAACTTGTTACAATTGTAATTAGTGTCATCATCTGGATAACTGATCTTTCTTTTGTGGTATTGATATTAATGTTAACTAACAACATCCGACATTATCTTTGCTAACAGGTCAATATATTGCCACTCTCACATTCTAATCTAAACCATCAAATTATGCCAAACCTGATATAATTTTGTACGGCAATTATAAATAACGTCAAACTCGAAATCAGCTCAACAAAATAACTTTTAATCTCCAAGTGGAAAACAAAATAATCTTTAACCTGCAAGTAGATTCTGTGGGGAAAATGAGGCAACACTAGTATTGGATGCCTACATAATATTTATTCATTGGTCTCCTGTGTCTTAGTTTAAACCATCGCATAATGGGCCAGCCAAGCAGGAGGTCAATGGATAATCTCCAAATATTAAATTGGCCAGTCTGTAACCATTTACCAGACTGGCCAATTTGATACTGTCTAGCCCCCTCCCCAAACATACTGCTTGGAGATTAGTCAGTGGATATAGCCCGACAATATATGGAATATTGACTCGCTTTTACCCCACAGAATCTGCTTAGAAATAAAAGAATATTGAGATGTTCAAAACTACGGCGATATATACAGTGAAAACAGGCAAGAAACACCTACCTATATAACATGCCTTATCAAAGTTGGACGTGATTTGTTGGCGAAAAGACGCGGGATCGGGTCAAACAAACATCCATCCACAAAGTCGAAAGGCAATCTGCCCGTCGTTGTTTCGCATCAGTCGATGGTCTCATGAAAGTACATGTACTTTAACTAAGCTATAATAATACCCCGTTAACAGTATTAAAAACATCTCGTGGCAGCAGCCTTGGTGTTTATTTTCATCCTGAATACTAGTAAAAACTGTCCGAGTCAGATCAAAAATGGCGGCCATTATGAGAGGTCATCTACCGGGTGACCTCGCCAAGAAAATACTCCTGATTACCCATATAACTGCGTGTGCAACACTGTCCGGCCGTTAACTTCCTTAGTAAGGAACTGAGTTACTAATAACGGTCACATCCTAGGATGTGAAGATAGCCTCTTGGCTTATTAGTTACTATATAACGGTGGTCACCATTAGTTACTAGTTACTATAAACGGTATGTGTATGGGGTCGAGTGGAGCTATGTTGAAACGGACGGTGATGCATTTCTCTCGACTTTTCGCAGCAGGATTCGGCGGTCGCGTCCATGCTAGCCAATATGGAGCGTCACTAGGATTGCCGCACTTTTAGACGCCGGTCCCAAGACAATGAAGACCCTTAAAAAACTGTCAGGGTCAATCGTCATGGTACCTCCGCAGTCTACTCAATATTCTACATGCACCACCGGCATCCATCTCAGAGATAACGTCCTGAAAGCGCGGGCTATCTGAGCCACACAAGTCCGAATGTTGAGTAATCCATCGGCACATTATGGATGATCAGCGCACGTGTTGATATGTAATCACAAAGACATCAATCCCCGCTTGAATTGAAAACTAAAAGAATAACCTTGAAACTAAGAAGAAATATTCGATTATTCAGCGCCGGCTTGCTTGTGTCCCGGATTGCGTGGCTTACTGTGTTGGACACAGATCCGCAGTTGATGAAGATAGAGTTGTCGGGAAATAGAAAGGTCTAGAATCGCCCTAATCCAGGTTTGATGAACGGCTAACGCCAGAGTTTCTTTGATCCTACTGCATGTGCGGACATTCGCGGTCTTGTTGTAATCTCCGAACAGATCTTGGAGACGGACAGTTGTGCCGTTTTCTGGGGGCCCCGTCTTTCTGACGCAGTCCGCGAAGTGATAGAACAAACAGGGTAATGGGGCAGTCAGAAAATGTTATATTTTCCCCTACCATCATGATCTGTAGATTGCTCTTGTTGTAATGCTTTGGCGTACACCCAACCGGACAGTCTGAAGGTTGCAAATTCTTCCCTCCAATTGGACTGACAAACTGTGATCTCCACCCAGGTTAGATGCAAAACAGTACAGATTTAACGTTTTATGTTAATCGCTCAACATTCTTCACCTTAGTCGCATCAAGGCCAGCTGCACACCTCCACAGTTTCTGTCGATATTTTCAACCCCCCTCGTTTGTAACTGTCACCTAAGGTATCCCCGGCAATCATCAAAAACCCTCGCCGAACGCCAACGTGTCCCAGAATACAGGCAAGTCCAGAAAACGTCCCAGCATTGTCTGAGGAAGTGTCAACTTGCAGATGAATCATCAAACAGTGATGGGAATACATGTACGAGTACCAAACGTAACATGAAAGGTTTGGGGGCACTAATAACTGTAAATTTTGAAACATGTCTGATCTACGGACGATAAACAAGTGGCACTCTCCCAGTCGTAGCCCCTAGTCGTAACCCAATGTCCTGGTGGAAGCGTAGTGGAATGAGTTCAGGAAGACATAACACTCCCGTGCTGGGTATGGCGGCGTGCCGGGAGAGTGATAAGAGGAAAGTCCCTTGATTAGGACCAGAATCCATTGAGACCAGATATGGTTACCCGATAGGTGGACCCTTGGGGAAGTCTTACCGGCACATCTCGTCAGAGTACTAGAAAGGCTGTGGGCTCTGCTGCATGGGTTAATGAGTCCTTGAAACTGTAGATCGTGCAGATTTATAACCATTAGATTTCTTTCAGAACCGGGGTTGCCTAAGGTCGTGTATGGTCTCTATGGCTCGCCGGCTGCACCAGATGCAATATTACAGCTGAATATTAACACCTGTTGAGCGCCTGGGGATGGGCGAACCAACGCGCAGGACATTTTTCATCATACAGGCAGATACCCAGCTGAATGCAATCTACAGTCAGCGACCTCAAAGTAGGTTACAGTTGTAGCCAATCGCATTGGACTGGTGCTGAAGACAACGCCACCATCCTTTAATCGTCGTAATGCAAGTAATTTCTCAGACTTAGAATGAAAATCGGCAGGTTAATCCAGGCGCACTCTGTCTCCTCAGGGGCTGTTATTCTTCGGTTACTCCTACGCTATCTGCCGCCGCCAGCCTCGGCATTCACCATAACAAAGCTCCGCACGATCTAAGGATTGCCTGTAACTTTGCCTCACGGCAGAGCCAGAAATTGAAAGGTTGTTACGCGTGATGTTTAACGTTACAGTGATATTGATATCGCCGCCATGTCAAAAATTTTGCCTTACGATTAAAAACAGTATAGCCTTTGATGCATTAAGTTGGACATACTAGTATTTGTCTACTTCAATATCATTTGAAGGCAATGCAAAACATTTTCATGAATAAACAAAATCAACCAAAATCACGGAGAATTCCAAAGCCCACAACACCATTATTGCACCCAAATCTTTCAAATAACAATAAAATTGTCCATAACCATTGTCATACATGAACGCAAACTGTTTTGACATGGTTTCCAGCTACCACAATAAAGTTCATTGTTGTATCCAGTCCACAGTCCCTCTTATTTGGATCCGATCCAGTTTTGAGTCTGCTTGCTTTGACTTGCTAGGGTGACTTTACAATTGCAGTTATCATTATCATACTTTTACCGGCCATATTGTAGATACCCTTCTCTCTGCAGGTCAAGTCTAATAACGTGGCTATCGTCCCAGACCGCACGTAGCTACCGGCATGTCTATGGTCTATTACCATTGATAGCAACTTTCTAACCCAATGCGAACTCAATGACATGTTGCCGCACAGTACGTCTAGATCACAAAGAAGCATGTCTGATACTTTTAGACCAGTACTAAAATTACTTCAGACCGATCCGAGGAAATGTAATAGAGTTAATAATAGTTATCAATCGACTGTCATTTTTTCATTAAAATTGTATCAAGGACCTTTCAGGGCGCACCATTGAGACAAGGTTCACCACTGCGTGTCCTTAAAAGCGCCGTACTAATGTGACACACTGCCATGATGAAGTCTACCGGGAAATGTCAAAGGTAGGTCCTTCAAGAGCAGAAAGAAAGTTCAATACTGGGCTAATGGGGTAAAAGCAGGCACACGGAGTACTAGTACTCGGAGTGCAGACAAGCCGGCTGGCTGTGGAGGCAGCTAAAGCAATCTCCACTTGTTGAGGTGCCGTCCCCCGCACTCTTCACTATTTTGTCTCTCGTGGGTGAGGCACAGTCTCACGTTATACTACATAAGCTAAGTGACGAATGTCTTCTTAGCAGCTACAGTGCACAGGGTACTAGTATATATTAATATTGTTGCATGCAACATGAGATCGGAAGAAACCCGACAAGCTTAAAGGAATGTAGAAAGAACTTCACAGTAGTACACACTCTATCAATATGTCAAATAGAAAAGTTCTACACCCTTAATAATTCCCTTATACATTGTAGTGTCTCACTGGCCATGTAGGCGTGTCAGATAAGGTCTGTTTCCTATCTTCGTCGAATGACAGTCGCGACTGCCAGTAGTCCTGACCATGACGAGTACTTGGTACCCTGGTCATTCACTGGCAGAAATGGACACCAAATGGACCGATTTCTTTGGGTACAGGTACGCGATGTGAAAAGCCTAATCACTGCACTGAAAGAGCTGATGGATAAAACAACTGAGACAGTTTAGCGTACCACTATCTAACGGCGGTGTCCCAGCCGTGGGAAACACTGGCCGGTAGTGATGAAAGTGGGAAGATCGAAAAGAGCAGATGATCACGACATTGACAGGCTGGCCTCATGCAACAAGCATCAACATGCAGCTACCGTGCAGTAGGGGAAGTAACTGTATATCATAAATACCATCGGGCCGTAAATTCCAATTGCACGGGTTAAGACACAGGTGTTATCGGAAAGTACCATCGAAATCCTTAAAGATGAGTGGAATTTTGATGATAAGATTCCAAGGATAATGTCTGCTGTCGACCCACAGTGAACTGAATCGAAGTCAGCACAAGTAATAAGTGTTTGTCTTGCTCATAAAACATTTGCGTTCACCCATTTTCATGAACTTTGCTTTGCTCTTAATCAATGTACACCTACATAAATCAAGCTCAACAACTTAGTATCTGCCTTGATTTATTCAGAGCTATTGGAAGCGCCTTCATACACGCTCACTTTCATATTTCACGGTGTCAGAACTACAGGGTTCTCGGCATTCAGAAGAATACATCAGACATTTACTACAAAGGATCGCCCTTTACTAGGGACAGATCCCCGGAGGAAAGCTCGCTACCTGTGTAAGATGATAACGCCTTTATATGACGGGACAGTCACTATTGATCACACGGTAGGCGTGAGACAATGCCCAGGCTGCAACAGGTCCATTACCTGAAGATCTGCACGGTACAACTCATCGACCGGGCAGTGTGTCTCCTGTATCAGGGACGTTCTTCATTCCAATTCATCCCCTCTAGCACAGATGTGTTGACTAGTCTTTTTGTACGTATTAGATATCACAAATGCCGACTACACACCCACCTTGTAGCTGCTTAGATGCCGACATCTTGGACTTGAGTACCATTGTGCCTGTGATCAACAGCAGCCCAGTTTTGGGGACGAAGGTCTCTACTTTGTCTGTGAAATGATCCTGTCTAATCCTTTTCCAAGAAACTTATATGTATATCGTGACTGAGATTATGTAAATCAGGCTGGTGACGTTGGCTATTGCGTCACGTGGCCTAGCACAGCCCACCCACAGATGTCTGGAAATAGTCGTCACGTTGTGCGGAGTGTGTTCTTCTCTTACCAACTCCCCAGAGACAGTCCTGAAAGCTAGAGTGTGTAAGGTGCTTTGTAACGTATCATTTAATAGCTTTGTTGAGAGAACTACATACCATTTACACTCAGCCAGATTAGCCCTTGTCTGATGCGAGGCATCCGGAGGTATGCCAGTTAATCCAGAAACTTTTATGTATACAAAGTACAGGTCTTTTGCATCACATATCAAAGTCTAAAAACATTAGCATCTCAAATGTTAGCGACAAATGCTTGACTTTGCTTTTTGCAGCAACACAACTTCATGTTGTACTTTGAAGCTAGTCATAGACGTTTAAACCCGACATAGGCTGGGTTTTGACGAGGTGATAAGAAATCTATATGTTATCTTCATGACTCATTTACACCTGCTATAGTGGGAGGTGGGAGGATGCTGCTAAAGTTACAGAGCCAACGTTGCGACCTCTGAGATTTAAAAGTGGAACGATCGATCGAAGTTAAAAGCAACATTACGTTCAAAGATAGTTCCTGTTGTTATGTAGAATGGTGTAGTACGTGTAACGTCACGGGCATGTATACGTGACCTGACATCGTGTGAAACCCGTGAGAGTGACGCAGTACGTGGGAGTTTTACTGCAACTATTTTCGGCATAATGTTTTTACCCTGCCCCTAGTGGGTACAAAACAGAACCGATACATTGTAGTTTCTTTGCCAAACTCGCAATTACAAAGTACACCGAATAAAGATCAAGAAGCAAAACATCTGTCAATCAGTTGTGCCTGCTATTTCTAGAAAAAGGTAACTCAAGTATAATGTGTGATTACTGTATTAGATGTTTTGTAATGTGTGGAGCACAGCGTCAGCTGAATTTGCCACATAGTGCTTCACCGTGTATTGCGCATGCTGTTGTAACTTGACTAAGTTAAATATATGTCTAATTTTATAGTTTCAGCTGCGAAAGACGTATAGCTAGTCCTGCCCAACTAGCTAGTGGCTATTACAATGCGCCAGCCCTAAGTGATGATGGCAATAAACTCTTATATATGGCAGTAAAGACCAGGACATTGAGGCAACTTAAAATAACAACGTCTCGATCATCGGTCATTGACCTCATGCGTATGATGAAATAGCCGTTAGCAAAAGGTGACTGACCTCTGTACCTGGCCTTACCCTCCGGGGGTCCTCTGAACGGCCTGTTGTACAGGATAATCCGGTCTAATGGACCGGGGAACCTCCGTAATTATTGATGTGTGCACGCAGGTAAGGGTGACGGATGCCTGGTCACTGCAGACCCGATTGATCCCGCATAGTTCAAGTGATGAAATTTTAACCGGTGCGAGAGACCAACTAGAATGGTAAGGTACAGGTAAACGGCCAGGAGAAGCACTGGCGATACAGTAGAGTTGTAGGCCTGAGCATCATGAACGAGGGTCACAGAGGACCACAGCACGTTTGGCCGATTTGTGACGACTGACCGAGTTCACAGACCACGTCCCGTAGGAAAACTCTGAAGACCACTCATCAATAAAACAGTTGGTTTATCGATCCTGACAGAAAGCAGTTGTACGTGCACACAAGTTTGACCTGGTAACCAGCCAAGTGAACGTTGTTACCGGCTCCTGGTACCGGTTAGACCGTGCGGTATCACAGGCGTAGGGAGCTGCCTGGATATCGATTTTCACACTCAGATGAGCGGTAATATATCTGTGTTGTCCGGATGACCTGATACATTCCCATTCCCAATCGTTCTGTTCTATACATGCATGATGTTTCTACAGTTTAGTGCAGTTAGACGCCAAGAATATGGATGCCAATGGCAAAAGCCAACCAACCAATGAACGGACCAACCAATGAACGGATCAACCAATGAACGGACCAACCAACCAACCAACCAACCAACCAACTGACCGACCGACCGACCGACCAACCAACCAACCAACCAACCAACTGACCGACCAACAACAACCAAACAACCAACCATACAACCAACCAACCAACCCACCGAACGACCAACCAACCAACCATCCATCCATCCATCCTACCTACGCACCGCATCCTAGCAACCAACGAACAAATTTTGGGCCCTGATATACAATACTACATTAACATTAACTGTCCACAATGCAAAAATGAATTGGCAGCTACTTTTTATGTTGTCCCTTGCAATGTACTTTACAGACTCCTTGAAGAGTTGCCAGCACTGCTGGACCGTTGTGTCGTGGTTATATGAATATTACATCCGCGTAACGTTGTCAACGACACAATGTGAATTCCCGGACACCTTTGCTTTATCTCTCATTGGCAGGTTTTGGCACTGTTACCTCCGCAAAGTAATATAGTCGACAGCTGAACTAAGTTGACGGCAGTTCCTACATGCGTGTCTGTGACCTTCTCGCATATTTCAAGCTTCATAGCCAACATCTACTGTTTCCAGCAGGGCACCAGATCATGATGTGTGAGGGTGAAGCTGAATGTATTATCCCTTAAATACTTCATGGTTTACGTAAAGAACTCATCACAATCCGTCTTATTACTTAAACATGGGGTCAATGGACCCTGCAGTCCTAACGATCTAACTCTCCGTGTGTCCTCTGCAGGTAATGTTGATGTCTTAACGTACAGACTGCAACAATAACTGTCAACATAAACCTTCATGTAAAAAACTGTCACCTTGGCGTGACTTGTGCACGTTTCTGTAGACGATAAGGGGTACGTTTTTGGCCCTGTGCTCGGTGATTAAGTGGCTGCCCTTGCTCGCTGCCCTATCGAACCGCCGTTAATAGTAAGCCGGATGCCATTAACTCCATCAGCGCTGAGGTGTGGCACAGAACAACCTTTCTGACCTCGATGCGTTTCCTACATTATTCCTTCTATTTACCAACCTTCCAGAAGATACTAAGTTTGCGGCTGAGACGTGGTTGTGTAGCTAAATGAAAACCTCGACTGAACTTCACGGAAGACAAGTGAGTAGA
This sequence comes from Branchiostoma belcheri, assembly GCF_001625305.1. Classification (NCBI taxonomy): domain Eukaryota; kingdom Metazoa; phylum Chordata; class Leptocardii; order Amphioxiformes; family Branchiostomatidae; genus Branchiostoma; species Branchiostoma belcheri. The sequence goes on from NW_017804353.1 coordinate 5,549,255, forward strand.
AGCAGGGCCAACAATGCCGTAGCTCCAAGAGATTCCCCTAATACCTCCAGACATTGCCTTGATCGGATATGCTCTGCAGTCCACGTAATGGTTCGTACAAACGACTTAAGGTGGACATAAAAATCTCTGGAATGACTGGCGTAATAACGTAATGAACATTTTATGTAATCAAATGGCTGTTCTGGTTCTGGTCAGTTGGTTTAACATGGCCATGATGCGGAGATGAAGGGGGGAGTTAATGAAAGAAGTGCCATAGACGCAGCTAAGCAGCTTGCTGAACGACCTCGTAGGATTATCCTAGAACATTACAGAGTAAGAGGATATGTCCGTCTGCCAATTAATCTTACTATGTGGACTTAATCCAAGTATTCTTAGCAAATTCAGCTAATTATTAACAGCCAAATGCTCCACACTATAAGCAAGCCGGATAATCTTCAATGACTCTCTTGTCTCAAAGTTTGTTGATTCTAACTTTCCTTGTGACAGTTTGAATCAGGTGTGCATCCATTCCTGTTTCACCTGTATCTATACACGTGTGTACGGATGCCGTGAGTCATCCTGATACAAGAATCACAGAGACGTATTGTAAGTTGTACCACTAATACATACTGACGTAATGTGTAGAAGTATATTAATATTTTCCCAAAAGGCAGACCTTCCGAGCTCCCTTCTTCTTCATGCTTGGTTAAGGTCCTCATCCAGGTGAAACCATAAAATGTCTTGGGAAATACACCTCAGCACCAGATCGACCTTCCTGCATTGTTGTTGTTCGTGTCCCCTGATTGGTTCCGACGAGCATCAGGCTTATATCCTGACAGAACGTGCAGCTAATGGAGGGTTAAGACATCGAAGTAACGATGGGAAGTTTTGACGAAGTCGGAAGTGACAAGCGGCCTTCACCGGCCCCAGAACACCCGCCCACACACGTGCGCACATCCACGTCGTGACCGTCTTTTCAGGCGGGGTTAAAATGGGGTTGTCGACTTAATGGTTATCTCTGACATACACCTCCTAATGGTCATACTCGCGCTTTGACGGGCTCGTAAACCTAGACAAGGATTAACCGTGAGATTTCCGGGTATTCCTGTGTTGTCCCTGAAACCCGGTCAGGTCTTTTTATAGCTTCTTGGTCTAGAAAGAGGAGCATTGACTGAAGTTACGTATACAGTATAGCCAGAAAGAGGAAAGTTGGAATCATTGATGTACAAATGAGGACATACCTATTACCAGATCTGGAACCGTGGACTAACACTAGTATGTAACGTATCTGTTCCCCTGACGTGTTTGAAATTGTGTGCGCCTGAGAGGGAAGGCTCGAGAATCGACTGAAAACTCGACAAGGCAGGTGCCATTTCACTTTGTGTCGGCCCGAAAGTTTGGTCCCCTTATCCAGCCTGGTATCAGCCAGGACGTGCGGACCAGAATGCCCCAGGGTGTTCCGGCTAATGGAACTTTGTGACCCGGCGAGATTTCTCCCGATACCCGGTCCACCTTGATTCCACTTGACCCCCGGGCAAGTAAGCCACACATATGGCCCGATTGACTGATTCTGGCGGGACTCCGGGACGTGAGCGGGAAGAATAAACCTGAACCCAGTGTGTAGATAAGCAGCACATTAATACTCAGCCAAGCAACACATCCAAACTTTATGCAGTACTGGAATCAGAATAGAAAGATAAAGTAAAGAATTTCCGTCGCAAGGAGCTTTAAACATAGGATTGTTAGCGAACACACATTCGATCTAGCTGAATATCTTCTGCATTACCTGTTTTCATTACCTGGCTTTCGAATTCACGCTAGAAGAATCGATGCCCATTCTATAGGCCCGCCCTCCCGACCTTGCAGCATCATCTTGGTACATTTAAGCCAGCTTGGCAATTTGTTCTGGTAATGAGGTGTGACTGATGTAAGATCTAAAGAGGGAAACATGACCGCGGTTCGTAAGGATGTCTCCAAATGGCAACAAGTTAGACATACTGAATCCTCGGATCGATCGCCTGCTTTAAGTGGGAATTAAAAGCTCTTTCCTGCGGGCCCTTTCTTGATAGCAGGGCTGCCGAAAAGCGTAGAGGTTGAAATCTTCTGACAGGCCTCTTGGTCGTCCTGCCGACTGCAATCTCTCCTGTCTCCTCCTGTCCGAGAGGACTTAACAGGTAACTCGAAGTGACGAAATTACTGCCGAAGGCGTGAAGCTGATAGATTACGGTCCGCGCGTGTTCTCCAAGTAACCGTCACATGAGCAAATGAGGAGATATTTCTGGGCCGACCATTAGTTCCATGTCACTTATCAAAGCCGTACAGTAGCGTGACGAACATTGGAGTCAAAGGAACGAAGCGTGTGGGGTCGTGTGGGGTAGCGGCAGCGTGCTAGACTCGGAACCAAGAGGTCCCGGGTTCGAGTCCTGACATGCCACCGATCTTGCGCCCTTGGGAAAGGCACTTTACACGACTTTGTATTGTCTTGTCCTGTATTTGTCCTCTGCGTTGGTGGCGGCATAAAATAAGTGTTCTGTCACCATGTCTAGTCATGAAATGTTGGAATATAAGAACTAGAAATAAAAAAATAGAAAACTTCTACTTACCAACAGAAGACTATGTCGGTGCCTCGCCTCACAAGATCCGTCTGAAGTCTCCCCTCAAGTTTACCGCGCCCAGTCCGGCCGTATATTACCAGGGGAGGGACTGTACCCGATGAGGTCCTGTGTAAAAAGACGTGATCCAGTTATACAATCATCCTTTTCAATTACACCCTCCTTCATTGGTGACCCTCATTACTTTACAAACATCTTTATAACTCCCAACAGATACTGGATAATCACATTATCATTATTACACCTGACCTTAGAACACTGTCGTCACGGAGCCGGGCACCAAGTTTCATTACCAAACGACTCCGTGGCGCCTAAATCATATATGTCCGCATTGCCACCTCTATTTTCATTAACCATGGCAAAGGTGACCAGGAAAAGCTGAAAGGTCGGATCTAACTTTTGATACATGCCGCTGCAGCGCTGAGAAACGTGCGTTCAGAAACTTGTTTACGGATGTTAAGAGAACGTTCTTACGTCTTGCGTGTGGGAGGAAGTCACGACGGTGGAAGAATAAGACGTCAGAAAAACGTCAAGACTTTTTTGAAGTTTCAAGGTAACTTTGACGTCAGAAAAACGTCAAGACTTTTTTGAAGTTTCAAGGTAACTTTGAAACTTGCGCTTGTTGAGTTGTAAACAAATTGGAATGAGATCACACAAGGTCGTGTGTTGGTCCACGTACAGCATTCATATATATAGATCAGGAGTCATTCAGGACTCTTTTATCTTAATGCAGCCAAAATAACCAACAGAACTGCCAACAGGCGTGGGCTTTGTGAAATCTTCTGACAGTTTGCGATCTGGACACAGATCTTCTTATCTTGTCTTCATGCCGCTCTTTTCCCACGGTTTTGCATATGAGTGTACCGAGTCTTATCAGTGAACATACCAATTGAATTTTCTTTTTATTCAATACCATAAGTACAGTAGTATAGTACGTCTGGTTAACAATGATTTAGGACGATGAAATCTTGTAGTACTTACAGAATCATGGCCATGACCTAGGTCTTAACTAATAACTTGTACGTGCGTCAGAGAGGGGAAGCTTTTCTAGGAATAACTTAAACCTGATTGTTTCCTAAGAGCTCATGCATACTCGTAATTCCTGAGGAAGGGGAAATTGTCATATTGATCTACTCAAGTTGAAAGTGACCTTAAAAATACGCCTTGTGTACAGACAGGCGGAAACGTGTTCTATTTTATTACCCTCGACGGAAACTTTCCCCGGCATATCGACTGGGTGAAAACATACACCAGTCAAGGCCAGTACTAGACTTCATCATTTCTTTGGAAGCATGAATGGGGGAAATATCGGGCTCATTCTGTGCGCGGAAGCCGCATTCGGCAAAACGCCAAAGGAAAATAGATCTAAAGCCCAATTCACAGCTCGGAGATCAAACGGCATGGACCTGAGAGGTCAGGAATACACTATCAAAATCTGTAAAACTGTCGTACGCTTATATCGATCACTTAGGAACTATTACGAAGCAGTGCGAGTATCAATACGGATTCATCTTCACGATTGCCCAAGATCTCCATGTCTGGGTAGATCGCAAAGACATGGCAAAACGTCGAAAATCTTGTACTGACCACCAACAATCATCCATATGAGGGCGCACGTGTGTTGACTGTCCATTTGATCTACTCTATCTCCAAGCAGAGGTTGATGGGAAAGATTGTAACCTTTCTAATATGCCCTAGTGGGGGTAGGGATAGGAAAAAACGGGGCACATTAGAGGGGACACACTCTTCCCCACCAACCTTTGCCTGGAGAGTACATTTCATCAGCGTTGCGCCACTGCAGTGTCTTCTTATGTGAATGTATCGCGCGTGAGAAAATTAAGAAAATATGGAAAGGGCTGACGGTACACCTGGAATGTGCCACGCTGAGTGGAAAGATATAGAGACAAACAGTAACATGTGCAGAGGCTGCATACACAAGATACTCTGGAGCGCTAAATTCTCCCGGAGGGAAGAAACAATAGATCCAAAATCAACCAACAGGTTAGAGTAAGGTGAAAGAAAATAGGAAAAACCTGCTCTGAGGGAAGAATTATTGTCTGAGAAAGCACGCCAGCAACGCGAGCGATCTCCCTTCCTCGGGCTGAGGGCGCGATCACTGGTAGGTCCTCTCTTTGTTCGCCTTACAGGCAAGTCGTTTTTCTCGTCTGTCAGTCACCTCAGGCGCTAGAGCCGCGCACCGAGGTTCTCAAGCTAATCAATTATGCTGAAGACAACAACAGACGTTCGTCTACAGAACATAATCCGTTATAACGTAATACTTCATCATACTAGATCATCGTAAACCCTTTCGATGTCAAATGACCGAGGTTCTCAAGCTAATCAATTATGCTCAGGACAACAACAGACGTTCGTCTACAGAACATAATCCGTTACAACGTAATATTTCATCATACTAGATCATCGTAAACCTTTCGATGACAAACGACCAATAGATTAGTCCCCACATTGCTGACTGTTCAGACTTTGTTTCCAGACCAACACAATCATTACCATAACGACGTATTCCATAAATCATGTCTTTAATGCTAGATCATTGTAAACTTCTTTGATAAGAGACGACCAATAAATATTAGTACCCACATTGCTAACTGGCTCTGACTTTGTTTCCAGACCGCTGCATATAATAAATATTTATAAATTTATAAATATAAGTATTTTACAAATCCTTACTTTATTGCCTTCAGAGCCAATTGCCACTTCCAATTTGCGTATAAATCGAAAATTTCATACACAGAGCCGAAACTATCACAAACCTACCAGGAGTAGAGATTAAGACATAGATACATGTACAGGTGGGATTTTGGGATGTACAGGCGTGGCGAAAATTACTCTTTTCGGAACGTGTTTCCATCAGATGTTCGCTCGGGCATCAAATGGAACACTGTTGTCTTCATAGATACATGGACACGTTTGAGTTAGAAAAAACTTTTCAGCAATTTTCTTCGTCATACATATCAAGAAGGTCAGCTGAACATTTGTCCTTTTTAAAATGTATCGCGTTCCCCTGTGTTACATGGCTCAATGCATCTGAAATAAGTCGATGAATAAATACGTTCCTTCAGTACTGTGATGCTAGAACATTGGGTACAAGACGGAGGAGCTTCAACAGTGTTTTGAATGTTTGTGGAATCAAAAGTACGGCGCCAACTAAAAGGCAACAATTTTGAAAAGTGCCTGGGGATGGTGGCATTACTGTTTTCTTCCCAAGTGTCTTCCCACTGCCACAGATCTCTGTGAAAATCGTGTCAAAAAGCCTGTCATTTCCGCTGAAAACGTGACAATTTGTTCAAAGTAGGTCCATAAAGATTAAAAGGTTCACAAGAAGCCATGGGCATGTTGGTGATCTCGAGAATTTTACGTGCAGAGAGCGTGGGTGTTCATATTCATGTCCAGTATCTAGTATCTACTACCTGCATCAGCACGAACTACAAACCAGCGGAAAACAAAGCATTCCCCCAAAACCGTATTTCAGAGTTTTTGCAGCACGACTAGCTAGGAGCTACGCAAAGAACATTTACAGGAATATTTTCAAGTGATGTCCATTTTTTGTTGTGCTGAGTGGTATTGCTAATGAAAAACATGTCTCGCTGCTGGCGCAAATTCCGACTGAAGCCTGTTGCTGACTTGGAAATCTCACTCGCAAAACATCTTTAGAATCGCTAAGAGCATCACAGAAGTACATGTAAGAAGTATTGTGGAAATTCGCAACATCTGGAGTCGAGATTGTAAATGTATCCAAAAGCAAGTTTAGCCTACTGAAACGCTGATCTTCCACTGGTCGTCAGATGAAAGACAGACATTGTGTACCCAAACGCAACCAAAAAGCTAAGTTTCCCACAGACAGGACAGGTCGCCACAGCTCCTCTCGGCCTGCGTATTTCTATAGACCACTATGTTCTAATTGCAAATACTATGGTCTATGTTGCCTCATCACCTGCTTACATGTAGCTTATCATGATTACAAAGCAATCTTTCACTGATCGCGACAATGACAGGCATCATATTTACAGTACATAAAAGTTCTACCCAGATGTTTCCCACCTAAAATAAACGGTGGATATCCGCCTTTCCGGCAGCATGCTGGTCTGATGACCTGAATACGAACTTTCGACTAGTTGGTCCAGAAACAGGGCCACAGGGAAAAGGAGGCCACTAGTACTCACCAGTGAACACAACCGGCGCTACTCTGCTGCTTCAGCCGCTCCTGCACACTTCACACTGCCGTGAGACGCGCGTGACGTGGCCTTTTATTGCCCCGGGCTTCGGTGGGCGACAAGTTCAAGGCTTCTCATCATACGTCAGAGATACACCGTCTCTTAGCTTTCTGACAAGTACAGGGGTTTTAATTATGTTCGCTGTGTTCGTGCGCAAACAGGAGATCGTGTCTCGATCATCGTTGAAGAACTTTCTGGAATATTCTGGCAAACAATACAGGCACGTATCTTAACGGATAGGTGGAAGTACACAGATTGTGAAGTACAGAGGTTCGCTATGGGTGTTGTTACGTTAGGTGAGTTGCCATGTAATTATGACATGATATATTGCACTTTTCAATCCAAAGTAGCGTTGGATAATGACAACAAAAGATTACAGTTTTTTTGGCAAATTTACACAAATTTCATTCAAGTAACCACACATTAAAATATATGAGAAGTTGCTATACCCGATTCAAGCCCCTGTGCAAACTATGAATTCTGAATCATTGAATCATGAATAATGATTACATAAGCACGGTTGCACGCGTCATTTATGAACTTGAGCTGCTGATCATTATCAAAGCAGATTTCGAGATAATAGACATGAAAAGTATTCTCGAGAAACTAATGATCTAGCTCCCGAAGGTTAAGAGAGGCATGTACACGTGCGTCGTGACAACGTGTGATTGTGAGTTCCACAGACTAACGTCATAGATGCCACACCAGACACAGAACAAGCAATAAATAACGTTCACCTGGCAACAGCCATGCGTAAGTGTCTCCGCTTCCACCGTACCTTTGATTACCGAGCATTTCAAAGTACTACTGACGCAAAGGACATTCGAGCATGTGCCAAGTGCCGGGCAATTTCAATAACAAACTGAGGATGTTTGTACCAGTCTCCCGCGCGACAGAGATGTTTGCCGCGAGAATTGACGTTCTTATGATGCCCCTGGCAACAGCTTTGTACCGTGCATTAGCCGTAAACCTTCATAAAAGACAGCTGGCTAGCGAGCAATAAAACTGAACCATTACGGTAAGCCGTGGCGTGTGTTGTGCGCGCTCCAGAGGGTATAAGTCTTCAATCTGTCGGCGATCGGACGTAAAACGTTAAAACACTCCGAGATCTCTGAAGATTTGTAGACTTTGGCAATAAACCGACAGACAGCTAACTACACGGAACAATGCCCCCCGATGACTGCCTACACTCGAGGTTGTCGTTAAGCCAGGATATTGGCAGTCCACGTTGATTGTCAAGAACTTAAAATCGGCAAAACAAACTGGCTGTACAAACCTTGGCGTTGTTGGTCGCACCACCGTGTTTTGCTTGACTCCTGACACGACGTTCACACAAGTCGGCCGCCGCCGCTAATAATATCCCGTCAATATTTGAGGTCGGATCGCAGCAGTCCACTATTACATCCTACAAACAGACGATCTCCGCTTCTCCTTTATCTATCAGATAGGATTTACACGTATTATTCATTCACTAATCCAGCTTGTTCTGGGATAGAAGACTACAGAAGTGGCGCTGTTTTACTTGACTTGAGGCCCGACTGGAAGAATCTTCTAAGGCCGATCGTAGCTCTTCATTCCAGGGCGAAACCATTTTCCGTAGGAGGGGGTAGGACGCTTTGATAAAGACGTTACTTGATATGTCCTCCGAGGACACATGGCTGTGTCCGCATACTGTTGCATTTATTCGTAGGATTCACAACTCCCAGTACACCCATGCCTAACACTATATACTTAAGCGTCTCAGTACTTGAATGATATTCTTGTGAATTTTGTCACACAGAATCATTTTAAACATTGCAATCTTATGTTATCCAGTACTGTAGGTAGCCTCGCCGGACTCTTACACAATACAGCAAAGGTTATAAAGGCGAGGCTTGGCGAGGCTGACCAATGTTGTCATATGACAAGTCTTGTAATATGATATGTCCATCACATTGCGAAGAAGATTTTAGCATTGAGCTATTACAGGTATTTCTTATCTCCCAGTGAGTTTTACCGAGGGATGAGCCCTACTTAGGCCATGTTGATTTGATTATATGGATGACATCCTCTGGGAACCCCAAAACTGATGCGCGCGTGCGAATAAAAAAAAAGTTTTGCAAAAAAAAAAGTTGCTTTCACTATGAAAGTACGTGGTCATGAAGGTTGAACAAATGGCACCGAATATGTTATGGCGAATAATCTACTCTTCAAATTCATTTCTTTACATTTTTTCCTTTGATTTTGGCATTCTACGACATTGGTATCGTTTCTAAATGTTTTCCTTGCAACTTATGGTATATTTTTGCTCATTTAGCAACTGTTTTGCACGATTTACAGTATGGTTGAAAACTTTTTTTGGGGGGGAAACGGCCGAAAATTCATGCGCGCGCGGATGTCATCCATATGCCGATGATACGGTCATTTATGTCAGCAGCAAGGATGTTGATACCATTGAGACTGTCCTACAAGAAGATCTCGAAAGGCTGTCTCAATGGTTTGCTGTGAACTCTCTGTCTGTGAATGGAGGTAAATGCAAGTGCATGTTGCTGGGTACAGACAAAAGACTGAAAAACAGTAACAACCCCAGCTTGGTTATTAATGCTCAACCTGTAACCATGTGTAACATATATAAGTACTTAGGTATATACATTGACAATAATCTGAACTGGAAAGGGCATGTTAAACACGTACTGGGTAAGCTAAGACGATCCCTAAGTATCATGAAGCACGTCAGTCCCTTCATATCCACATTAGCACTACGTACTTTGTA
>NW_017804353.1:5558852-5571474 GCF_001625305.1 Branchiostoma belcheri
TTGCACGCGTCATTTATGAACTTGAGCTGCTGATCATTATCAAAGCAGATTTCGAGATAATAGACATGAAAAGTATTCTCGAGAAACTAATGATCTAGCTCCCGAAGGTTAAGAGAGGCATGTACACGTGCGTCGTGACAACGTGTGATTGTGATTTCCACAGACCAACGTCATAGATGTGACAACCAGACACAGAACAAGCAATAAATAATGTTCACCTGGCAACAGCCATGCGTAAGTGTCTCCGCTTCTACCGTGCCTTTGATTACCGAGCATTTCAAAGTACTACTGACGCAAAGGACATTCGAGCATGTGCCAAGTGCCGGGCAATTTCAATAACAAACTGAGGATGTTTGTACCAGTCTCCCGTGCGACAGAGATGTTTGCCGCGAGAATTGACGTTCTTATGATGCCCCTGGCAACAGCTTTGTACCGTGCATTAGCCGTAAACCTTCATAAAAGACAGCTGGCTAGCGAGCAATAAAACTGAACCATTACGGTAAGCCGTGGCGTGTGTTGTGCGCGCTCCAGAGGGTATAAGTCTTCAATCTGTCGGCGATCGGACGTAAAACGTTAAAACACTCCGAGATCTCTGAAGATTTGTAGACTTTGGCAATAAACCGGCAGACAGCTAACTACACGGAACAATGCCCCCCGATGACTGCCTACACTCGAGGTTGTCGTCAAGCCAGGATATTGGCAGTCCACGTTGATTGTCAAGAACTTAAAATCGGCAAAACAAACTGGCTGTACAAACCTTGGCGTTGTCGGTCGCACCACCGTGTTTTGCTTGACTCCTGACACGACGCTCACACAAGTCGTCCGCCGCCGCTAATAATATCCAGTCAATATTTGAGGTCGGATCGCAGTCCACTATTACATCCTACAAACAGACGATCTCCGCGTCTCCTTTATCTATCAGATAGGATTCACAAGTATTATTCATTCACTAATCCAGCTTGTTCTGGGATTGAAGATTACAGAAGTGGCGCTGTTTTACTTGACTTGAGGCCCGACTGGAAGAATCTTCTAAGGCCGATCGTAGCTCTCATTCCAGGGCGAAACCATTTTCCTTAGGAGGGGGTAGGACGCTTTGATGAAGACGTTACTTGATCTGTCCTCCGAGGACACAGGGCTGTGTCCGCATACTGTTGCATTTATTCGTAGGATTCACAACCCCCAATACACCCATGCCTAACACTATATACTTATGCGTCTCAGTAGTTGAATGATATTCTTGTCAATTGTGTCACACAGAATCATTTTAAACATTGCAATCTTATGTTATCCACTGTAGGTAGCCTCGCCGGACTCTTACACAATGCAGCAAAGGTTATAAAGGCCAGGCCTGTCGTGAGAGGCTGACCAATGTTGTCATATGACAAGTCTTGTAATATGATATGTCCATCACATTGCGAAGAAGACTTTAGCATTGAGCTATTACAGGTATTTCCGATCTTCCAGTGAGATTAACCAAGGGGTGATGTAACGCACTGTCCGATTGGCACCAGTCAGTGCCATAAAATAAAAGATAAATAAAATCTTCAACTGCAAACCAATCAATTGACATCTGGGTTAGAGTGAGACAGAGATCCATCGACATATCATCAGAGACGGCCTACAAGGATTACGTATACGTGTTCTCCAGCAAGTATGAACTTTACATTCACCGTAGGGTGGAAGGACGCTCTTGGCATTTATTTTAATGATATTCACAAAATTAAAGCAATGGCAAGAACAGAAACTGGCTTCGCTTGAAGGTGAAGGACCGAAAATAGCATCATCTAACCGAGAACATCTTTTACGGTTGTTGAAACGTCACCCTTGTGCATTAAGCCATAATCACATAACCGCGTTGTTTAATTTTATCCCATTATTTTCAGATAAAAGCTGAAAAATGTGGAATTTACTTAATGTGCACAACAAGACAAAGTAGCAGGGGGTTATCTTGTCTGTACAGCGGTGAGGAGCAGGCTTAAATACCGCCATGAGAGCGGGGACTTAGTCCTCCATACGTCAGGACTAAGGCGTGACATGCACTCCGCTCTAGATCCAACCCCGAGGCGTTCAGTTTTCTGACAAATCGATGTAGTTTGCGGCTTTCCTAATCCCGAAAACCCTGCCTTATTCAGCGTGCGGATCTCGGAATCACTCGCCAGCTGTAAAAGTGCCGGTACGTGCACGTGACAACTTTTCGAGCAGTAGTCCCGCTGTATCCTACTCTACAAGCAGAGGTTCGGGTTTTGGCTTATTTTTGGCGGGTTTTTAGGCTTCTTATGGGGGTTTCTTTTTTGCACTGGAATTTATTTTCACACAAACCCCAAAAAATTCCAGTGCAAAAAAGAAACCCCGATAAAAAAGCCTACAAACAAACAAACAAACAAACAAACAAACAAACAAACAAACAAACACGAGATAAAATAACCCGAACCTCTGCTTGGAGAGTAGCTGTATATATCCGTGTACAGCCGTCCTGAACACGTGATCACACCGCCGGCGTCTCGGAGGATGTAACATTTGGCAGGTCCTTCCGAACTATGATAATCCGCCAGCCGGATAAATCATCCTTCCGGGAACTGTGCGGATCGAGTGTGAGGGATGGTCCAGGGCGGATTTACAGACATACGGAGAACGGGTTGAGCACATTTGTCGCGGGGATTGAAAACTTCAGGATACTCAGTACTCTTTTAAAATGCTGTCAAAATGCAGTTATCTGTTCGTTGCTCAGTTGAGTGGTAGGTTGGGTAGTTGGGTTGGTGGGTTTGTGGTTGATTGGGTGGTTAGGTGATTGGTTGGTAGATAGGTAGATAGGTTGGTTGGCTGGTTGGTTGGTTGGTTGGTTGGTTGATTGGTTGGTTGGTTGGTTGGTTGGTTGGTTGGTTGGTTGGTTGGCTGGCTGGCTGGCTGGCTGGCTGGCTGGCTGGCTGGTTGGCTGGCTGGCTGGCTGGCTGGTTGGCTGGCTGGTTGGTTGGTTGGTGAACAGGTACATTGAAAACTTTATCAATAGATGTATTATAGCTTTTAGTTACAATGGAAGTGACCAAAGTGTTGACGATTAATTTCCTTAGAATTACAGCTGTCTGTAAGTTATCAAATAACTTCATGTAGTCCCTAGCTGCTTCTTTCCAAACCACTTAAACGAAGCCCGTAAATCCTGCCGCGGAAACTATGCTACCTTGGCATTTACACTGGCACTGTGCTTCTTACGCCTTCATCTTGTATAAATCCTATAAGTGTTAGACAACCTGTAACCACCGCCACGAGCATCGGAGGAATCTATCTGGTGCAATGACCTAGAGAAAGGAAGACTAGCAGCTAAAGAAACTCACAGCCAGCTCTTAACGTATCATTTCATCTCTAATTGTCCATTTCATGATGACATCAGAAAACAGTTATTTACCACCGTGTCCAAAATGCTCCCTTACTTCCCCACCATTCCTTACCACAAAAAACAATTTTACTGCTAAAATCAAAGAACCCACATATTATAGAAGAAGTGGGTAAATTCGTCTTCCATTGCCTAAAAAGAAGAAGTCAAACCCAGTAAAACTATAGCTTGTACCATGTATGTTGTAGAGTATAGTATAATGTTACGGATGTAGATATAGTCTCACATACCATTGTATTTTCTTTCTTTTGTTGTTTGTAACTGCAATTAGCCCTCGGGCATGTATTTGCAATAAACTTTCTTAACATATGGAGTTCATTTCGTTGTAAAATGACAGAATAACGAATGGTATGCCACAGTTGACCGTGACTGGGGTGTTGTTATATATAGCCGTGACGACGTTTCTCGCCTGACTTGACTCCGGGCTCCACAGCCTTATGTAAGTGGCGCATTCCTCGCCGCGGATGAAGACACATGGACCATTTCCTCCGACCTTCATCTGACGACCGGCGCTTATTTCAGAGAAAACGATGCATGGCGTTTACAGTTGAATATTATCCAACCGTTCCAATCGCTGTTGACGACTGGAATATATCTTCCAGCCTCGGGGAGCGATTAGCTGTAAATGAGACATACTTCTTCCAGTGATTCCTGATAATACACGGCTGTATTTGTGGTCCGACCCGAGTGCTATATGCCAGAGAGGCTAAGCCAAACACCTGCGTCCCTTCTACTGTATAGAGATTCACAACAATGTGGCAGTAACCAAGATGGACTGAATCAACTGTGGCGTGTACACACTTCTCTTAGAAGAACCATGACAGAGCCGAGCGTTTTTTTACCTCCGGGTATGGAGGTATTGTTTCGGGTGTGTTTTCTTGTGTTCGTAGTTGAATGTGGTAGAGAGAGTGGCAGGAAGGAGTTACCGCAGATTGGCCATAAGATCAGGTTGGAAGAAAGTGATGGCAGGCTGTGAAGAAGTGGTGGCTCCGCCCACGCAAGTCACCTAATGAGGGCTTGTTCACGATCACAACAAGGCATGTGGGGTCGTGTGGCGCAAAGGCAGCGTGCGCGACTCGGAATCAAGAGGTCCCGGGTTCGAGTCCTGACATGCCACCGATCTTGTGCCCTTGGGAAAGGCATTTTATACGACTTTCCCCAGTAGACTCAAGTGAAAATGAGTATTGTCTGTCCAGTATTCGTTTCTACGTGCGGGACACAACACCAGCAACAGCTGCCTCTGTTCCGCGTGTATTGCACTGTTGCAATTTCAATAAAATAAAATAAAAAATAAATAAAATCTGTTTGGTTGTGCCGATACATCTACAAACATTCTGCAGGTTCTACATCCCTGATTCGTGTTTGTTTTGAACTTCATAGTTCAAACTTTAGCAGTAGCTTTGGAAATCACTTACGTCGGAGAGATGCAATAGGGAGATTTTAAGGGATTTCATTCCACATAATGTAAAACCTGGTACTTACGAGATTATCTCTTCTAATGTAGGTTTATTTGTTCTTTTAGAGTGTTAGCTTTGCCTTCCAGCTGTGGTTATGGACATGGAACAACTTTCTCTCAGACCGCAGCTTCAAAACTCAACATGGACGTCAGTGATCGCATCTTCAATGCTGTGCCGTTCATTGAAACTTAATACCCGGGTTTTCTGACCGTCCTTCCTCTGTTGATCACCGGTCATAGCAACCAATCCCCAACAGTCTTACATGTGTTTGACAAGAGTAAAAGGTTCGAGGAATGTGCTGCAATGTCCGAGAAATCTGTACGTGAAGGTGGTATTTTGAAAGATTACTCCTTATTTGTTCTCATCCATTATGAGATTAGTCTTTAGCATGTACATCCCATGCCGGACATGGAAGGCTCTATATGCCTTTGTAGACGCCATTGATCTCATATTCGACCTTTCACATATAAAGGCCTCTGTAGTCACTTATCTGAACTTGACGCCCAGACTTCTGAAACGTCCTTACGCGGCCAACTACTGTAACCAATCAACAGCAAACATGAAAGAAAAGATGTGAGAATGTTGGTGGTACTCGATGATTCCCTATAATATTTCGTGAGACCTATCCTTTATCGAGATTATCTTTTGACGTATTGAGTTGTTAATGTCACTCGTCACAAACTCTAAGTTGAGTAACACATCAAGGCAAAGGCCAAAAGTACTAATAAATCCCTGTCTCCATGACCACCATTGATAGGAATGTTTTATGTTCTTGTAAGACTGCAGACATCAGCAGCCTTCTGGCTATAAAACGTCCTGCAAATCTTTGATATTCGACATAAAAATGTTGGCTTCCGTCCATGCCCGTCCTTGGTGCTGAAACGTAAGCCAAAATCCGATTTCCTGATCTTCTTGGCAACACGAACAGACAAAACCCCCTTTGATCAAGCCACAAATCGCCTTTGTCTGTACTGAACTGTTCAGTTTATCGGTCTGAGCCTTCCTTTTTACAGGTCAGGGAGAGGTCAGGGGTTAACGTCCGGATATACAGAGGAATTATACAGATAGTTAGCAATTATGCGTCTGGTCTGGGTCTACTCTTAGTCTATCTTGTTAAAGTACATTTCTGAATCGTTTTTGGCTCATTATTTGCTTTTTTTATTATACCTACGTTTTTTTGACTGTGCCGAATTTCTGACGGCCGTCCAGTCATGGAGAAATGGTGCCTAGCGTAGCTAGCTGGCGGTGTGGAATGTGTTTATGAAGGTACGTCGTTATACAGGCATGTTATTTGAAATGCCTGCTGCGATCTACGGACATATTCCTATTTCGGGTCTCCCAGATCTTTTTCTGCACTTCACCACTTTGTTGTTCAACCTTTTAACAGTGATAAAGCGTACAGAAGCATAGATTATTATATTATTCCGTACCTTTCACAGCAGTTGATGTAGTATGTAGTATTTGAAATAACGTTTGTTGGGCCATCTTTGTTGGGCCATCTTTGTTAGGCCGTTGCTCATGGAAATAATTACGCATTTAGACTTGTCGTCAAGGACATGGGGACCATAACATGTCAACCGCAATTTGTGTTCTTAATTCAAACCGCGTGTTGCCAAGCAACTGATAACAAGACGATACGACGGGCCGGGCCATAATCAAAAACCAAATCATGAATGACTCTGCAGATACAGACATATCTTATACATTGTCATAATGAGCGGCACTTTAGGATGATATGGTAGATATTATGAGCTTGCCGATGAACGGAAAATATTCTGAATTTGATGCTGAATGTTATGTTGAATGGGCTTTAAATTTTACCTATAAGCTCATTGATTTACATTTGTATTATCATTATTATTTAGTGTTATTACCATGAACCTTACACAGTAATTGAAGAAAATGTTTTTTTACGTGTTCCAAGTTAGTGTCTCCAATGCAAATGCAATCATCAATACCGTATCGTTAGTGAATTTCTCAAGTCCCTCCATGCTTCTCTGGGCTATTTAACATGGACATATTTGTTGCTGACACAGGAAAACGTCCATTTTGATTTATTTCCAATTAGTGTTGGATTGGAAACGGATAAACTGCCGCTGCTGTTCCGAGCGCCTCCATCCACTACTAGACTTCCCTCCACCCGGGAACCGTTACACCTCTCCACAACCTCTGCTGACGTCTCCTGGTGCAGAGACGGGCACTCTAGTGACAGGTAAAGGCTGGGTTTACGTCCACCACAAAACAGGCATCCTTCTAGGAGCAGTTAGACGGATTGTGCTCATGAATGGGTGATTACAGGTTCTTTCAAGTTCGGGTTACGTACGAGCTTCAAACGCGGTCGTGGTGAATCAGGGGAATCAATTTCCAGGCGTTATCAAAAGGTAGTTTCACCACTGACAATGGCAAGCAGTGATGAAAAAGAGTAGTTCTGTGAATGACCCGCCATTTCTACCCCATGAAGGTTGTTCAAGCCGTCCTAAAATCCAGGCTTCAAGCGTGATGCTGTCATTAATTTTCTGCGGTTCACAAAAAGCTCCACAACAAAAGCACAAAAGGGCGGAAACGCTAATGTCCCTCATCAGGCTTGTTCTTGCTTTCAGAAGGACACACTTAAGCTTTGTGGCTTTGTTATGTTTGCACGCGATTCATGTTTTAGTTCCTGTACAGCCTGTAACGGCCTTGATCCCGTTTTAACCCACACGGCAAGCTCCTGGTACCGCTTGTTTTGCTGAGTGCCGACTATTTCTGGTATCTGTTGCCGCCAGCTATAAAGCTAAACCATCAGAACACCGCAGCAATATCAGAAAAGGCAGCGCAGGTGATCAGCAAAAATGGCAATATCAAAACACCGCCCGGAGCCATGTATGGAGGTTTTCTCTTGTAAACTCATGGGGCCGCCATGTACAGCCCGCTTGTCCACGTTGCACGATTTTCTCCAAATAAATATGGAGGGAAATCCAAAAATTGTTGCCAATATTGTGTGGAACAAATGATAGAAGGACGCCACAGTTTCAGATGAAAGTAAGCAGGCGCAGCGTCATATATAACCCACGCCGTGAGAGATAACAGAGGAGTGCCTGGTCTGATATCTTCGATTCACCACCTCCGTAGGGACGACGAGATGTTTAGAAGATTGCTGTCACCGACCGAGGAAATTAAACGTCACGTTATTTACCACCTTGGGTGACGGGATAAGACAGACCGGCTTAATATCTTTCGATTTACGATGTCTAAGGGGGGAGTGCTAATCTTGAGGAATATCTCCAGTGGTGTCTAAGATGTGGGAATTGTACAGAAGCTGTGGTGAGGAATGTATTAGGCAGATGATTGGAATTTACTGGAATATCAATAACTTTCCATTAGTTACCATGAGGCGCTGTATCTATAGTTAGGCCCGGGTTGACATTTAGGGCATTGTTTCTTAACAGAAGTGCGATAGAAACTCATTGCAAAGAACAAGCTTTTCCCTAAGATTATAACTGTTTAGAGCGCTTAAACATGTCGCGTGCCGGCCTGCGAAGCTGGTGTGCTACGCCGAGGGACGGTTATGCCGGCTATACAGATACAAATAATATCGCCTTTACTACGTTTGCAAAAGATTGATGCGAATATTCCATAGACAATTGGTGTATACTAAATCAAATGTACGCCAAAAAGCAGTTACTCAAGCAACTGGATATGATTTTGAAAATGTCAGACGTTTCAGCTAGTATCCACTAGCTTTCGTCAGTGACTGACGTTTTCAAAATCATATCCAGTTGCTTGAGTAACTGCTTTTTGGCGTATCGTATTACCTGGATGTCTAACCTTCATCGACGTAAATCAAATGTAGCCGAAGTGGATCTTAGGTTTTAGTATAGCTCATTATATATTTAGTTCAAATAGATTTCTTCATCAATTTCTATGTCTATGTAGTGAATATTTCCGATTTGGAGAGTATAACATCTTATACAACGTCGATGTAAACCGTACTCACTTTGACCGGATTTTCCTTGTCACTACATTTGTCTCCATCCTTGACGACAACAAGCAAGCCCAATCCGTACCTCATGTAGAACTAAGCCCGTATATGTACACGGATGATGTGAAATTCAATTACAGGCAATCCAAACTCCTTACAAAACCCTCCCACGCCGTGACTATAATTGCCGCCAGCCTTTGTGAGAGGGGACACCAGAATGTCACCTTGGGCGTCCTCGAAAGACAACGTGGCGTTTTAAGATGTCATCCAAGTTCACTTCACCTCGACAAGGCGTCTTAAAATACCTGAGGGACATGTGCAACTTCATTATCTTTTAACTAGCCTTCTAACACCGGTTTTTAATGTCATTTAAGTTGGCGCTGCACCTTCAAAGTGGTATTGAAAATGCCTGAAAGCCATCTACAGTTATTTAAAAGGTCTCTCGGTGTCCTGAAAAGACCTAAGTTTGTTTCTAATTGGCATTGGAAGTCCGCTCTATGTTCGTAAAGACGCTCCAAATGTGCTTTAAACTCACCCGTGGTTTCGTAAAGATTTTACGGCGCCTTTCAAGGACTCCTTTCTCTCTAAATGATCAGTGAAGTCCTCTGCGTGTCCTTAATCTGACCTGAAACTACTTGAAAGGCACCCGGAGTTACATTAAGGTTCCTGTTCAGAAGCGTGCTTTGCCGCTTAATTGGTACTTAAGAACGAAGATGTGCCTCCGAGGGTTGCATCATAAAAATGCCCAGTAGTGTATTTGTATGATTGCCGCCATTTAGTTTCTATTTCCAAACGCTTAAGTTCTCCTTCTTTATCACTTTTCCAACTAAGTAGATACATTCTGAGTTAATGATATCACTAAATCAGGCGAGTGGATGGTAGAATTACACTGCAGCCAAGTACGCGATGCAAATTCTACCTCATTCCTTCAACATGATCTTAAATTCTTAAGAATCACTCGCGGTGCCGAATTCTACTTAGACAATTTATTTCGACAGCGCCACGGAATAAAAGTAAAGCAAAGCTAAATAACGCTTCGAAATCTCATTGCGACAAAACTATTAATACTCATTAACGGAATACTTGATAACAATGAAGCCAATTTTGCAACAGAAATCCCCATCAATCACATTAACTGCTATGCTAAATATAAACCTTCTAGAGGATTGGAACAAGGCCAGGAAAAGGCGAAGTTAGTCAGCTTCATTGTGTTCTTTAAGCTGCAAATAAGAGATAGGCGCTCCTAGGAAATGAAAATGGATTGGGTTATAATTTGGTAAGTATTAAAATTTCTTCACTGAGGTGTAATCAGCCAATTATAGCTAAAAGACCTTTGTATCCGTAATGAAATTTCGAGCAAGTAGCATAATTTCTAGATCGCCAATAATTGTAAGATGATTAAACCGCATAAAGCCAGAAAAGGTAATCAAACGTACATAAATGAAGGTGTACATGTTAGTGTGAGACTGGGTGTTCATATAACACACAGAGGAAGGAAACAAAGGGGAATTTAGATACATGGTATACGTAGTCACACTCAGACTATATGTAGCATTTTTCCACGCAACCGTTTTTTTCTGCTGATTTTATTTCGGATGCTGCTCTGTTACTGCCTACGTCACCCAATGAGTGCATCTGGTGATTACACACAAGGTAAGGAGACAAAATAGAAGATTCAAGATTCCTCCTCACGCTATATGCAGTACTTATAGATAACTCTAGAAGACTGAGAGGACTATCATGATTCTGATATAGAGATGTCTGTGTGAAGCTCAAGCCCGAAGGACGCAGGTGTAACGCCGGCCTCAGCTATTATAAAGAGGGCGTATCGGGAAAGTGATGGCTCTATCAGACTGCACAAACAGCGGCGTTTCTGCATTTTGTGTTTCACGAATTTACTTAGAAATGACTCTTAGGGGGGAGTTCTGTCAACCTCGCATGACAAAATTATATGTGAAGACGTGTTGTATTTGACTGTCGAGGCCGTTGCTTAAATGCAGCAGCCATGACATTAAAGTAATCTCCGTTCCTTGCCGTATAGTCAATTTTCAAAAGACATAATTGAATTAAGAAACCAAACGAAAGCATTGGGCGAATAAGACGAATGAAAACCCCATCAATGATTCTAAACCATTTGATGCATTTATATCCACTTAAGTTTCGTAAGGGTAGAATTCAAATCATCTCACACTCCATGGACATGTCTGAAGTCGGTTAACCCCAGTCCTAACCCCAATAGGAAGCCCCATAGGCCTTCATCAATTCTAAACCTTTTCATAACTATATGCTTATCTTCTTACTTCTTTATTAAAGGTCTGTATCATTCATTCAAGAAGTGCACTCGGTCCGCTTTTATCTATTTAGAGTCTTGGGAAATTGGTTTGGTTTCCCCGAGGTGGGAGGGAGCTTTATTTCCTGCGGCTGTGGTTTATCCTTCACGTAATCACCAAGTTTTTCTGTAATCTCCGCTTCTTGACGACTATATATTGGATTTTACCCGTGGTTCCCTGCGTACCTACGATTATTACCCTTGGCGGCGCACTTCGGTTAACTTAATTTCTTTTCTTTACAATTATTTACGGACGGGATTAATGCATTACTCACTCTGAAGGTCACGCCGCCCTTCGGGGTCCACTAGAAAACGATCATTACTCCTAACGATCGACCAATCAGGGAGGGTCTGTCATAACTTTTGGTAGATCATAGGGGTCCAGGGATTCGAACGCGTAGTGGGCATGCGCGTGCCTGGGGTCTGTGTGACATACACAGAGATGTGGATGACTTGTGACAAGGATTTTGGCGGGAAGCATCTATCTTGTGTCAAATTTCCGCTATCTTCACTAGCTCATCCTCCCGCCCGGATTTTGTCCTGATCGTAATCCGAAGTCCTCCATCGTGAACCGTGACCAGACTACGGACGGACAACTTTGTACACAATTTGTGCCGCGATTATTGGATTTTCCGATGTCTAATAGGGAGTGATAGGTGTTGATTCAGGGAACCCCGCATTGATTGAGCTACAAAACTTGGACTAAACTTTGTTATAGAGCTTTTTACGAGTTAGAGCAGTTGGATACGTACAAAATTTTATTCCATCCTTGCACATTGAAAGCACTCAATAGTTTGTGTAGATGTTAGGATGGAAGTTGGGATATTGTCTTGCTGGACCAACTACAGTCTACTGTCAAAGTTAATCTCCAAGCAGACCCCTTTCGGTGGCAAGGCAGTATCTATTAGCCAGAGACGGTCGCCGGCCACCGACGGGGTAGCGACAAAAACGGCCATATATAAAAAGCTAACGATCATTCCCCCACAACCTCTGTTTGGAGAGTATGTCAAGGTAACGTGTTAGGGTTAAAGATGTCAGAATTCATATCCTACCATCTGTAACCTGTAAATTGCTACACACCACGAATTTCTCTGTTGAATAGTCGTTGTTTTAATCGTTAATTCTTATGTTAATTATTTAATCAGTTTAATCTGTAACATCTACCTGAATTACAGGTATAAGACTTTTGTTTAATTTCGTTTTAGTTAGTTTATACACTTCAGTTATTATTTCCGTGTCTTGATTTTGTTTAATTAATCATTGTTTAATTATTTCATTGTTTAATTTTGATGTTTAATTTAAATATGTTTTGTCATAAGTTATCTTTGCTTGGGGTAGGCCTCTAGAAAAACCACCCAGGTTTCTGGCCTACCCCGCACATTCTTTGATTATTATTATTTGATTGTGTAATTGTTTTTAACATACGTGCAAATGGTAAATAAACAATAAATAAACAATAGCCTTACAAACACAGTTCCGGTTTGTAG
>NW_017804353.1:5571494-5596441 GCF_001625305.1 Branchiostoma belcheri
CGGCTGTGGTTTATCCTTCACGTAATCACCAAGTTTTTCTGTAATCTCCGCTTCTTGACGACTATATATTGGATTTTACCCGTGGTTCCCTGCGTACCTACGATTATTACCCTTGGCGGCGCACTTCGGTTAACTTAATTTCTTTTCTTTACAATTATTTACGGACGGGATTAATGCATTACTCACTCTGAAGGTCACGCCGCCCTTCGGGGTCCACTAGAAAACGATCATTGCTCCTAACGATCGACCAATCAGGGAGGGTCTGTCATAACTTTTGGTAGATCATAGGGGTCCAGGGATTCGAACGCGCAGTGCGCATGCGCGTGCCTGGGGTCTGTGTGACATACACAGAGATGTGGATGACTTGTGACAAGGATTTTGGCGGGAAGCATCTATCTTGTGTCAAATTTCCGCTATCTTCTAGCTCATCCCCCCGCCCGGATTTTGTCCTGATCGTAATCCGAAGTCCTCCACCGTGACCAGACTGCGGACGGACAACTTTGTACACAATTTGTGCCGCGATTATTGGATTTTCCGATGTCTAATAGGCGGTGATAGGTGTTGATTCAGGGAACCCCGCATTGATTGAGCTACAAAACTTGGACTAAACTTTGTTATAGAGCTTTTTATGAGTTAGAGCAGTTTGATTCGTACAAAATTTTATTCCATCCTTGCACAATAAAAGCACTCAATAGTTTGTGTAGATGTTAGGATGGAAGTTGGGATATTGTCTTGCTGGACCAACTACAGTCTACTGTCAAAGTTAATCTCCAAGCAGACCCCTTTCGGTGGCAAGACAGTATCCATTAGCCAGAGAAGGTCGCCGGCCACCGACAGGGTAGCGACAAAAAACGGCCATATATAAAAAGCTGACGATCATTCCCCGACAACCTCTGCTTGGAGAGTATGTCAAGGTAACGTGTTAGGGTTAAAGATGTCAGAATTCATATCCTACCATCTGAAACCTGTAAATTGCTACACACTAAGAATTCCTCTGTTGAATAGCCTTACAAACACAGTTCCGGTACGTAGCACAGAACAATCATTTCTAGTGTGATAAGACAAGGCTTCGGCCCGGTACACCGACTATAACAAATCACGATGTACGTTGTAACGTTACGATCGGTTTAAATCAGGAAGTTAGACCACCCTGTATCATGTATACATGTTCGATATCGGGCGGCCGAACATTGGATTTATCGGTGTGGAATAACTGCTGTCTGTGAAAGGAGATTACTTCATTCGTAACCGTCCACCAAGGAGATTGTAATTCTTAAGAAACGTCTTGAGGTTGTCAGACCCATGTCTTATCTCTTCTTCAGCCCTTATGCCATTTTCCCAATGGTAATTGGTTCACATTCATTGCTTATTTTTCACCTTCAATAAAATAATGTAATGATAATTAGTTTTATTTCGCATCTGTGAAGTGTATCTGTTCACCATGTTTTGATGTGAGCTGCACTTGTGGCCCAGTGTGGCAAAAATGTGCAATATATAGGTCGCCATTCAATAAAAATGAAACAAAACAAGGTGAATATTTTAATATTAAGTATTAATTATTTAGTATTAAAATACTAGTCTTCCTCTACCTTTCCTTAGCTCACGACGTTACACCAAAGGTCTTTCATGAATTCAACAACCCGTCCCTTACAAGCCGAGGTGACGGCCTCTCGTCCGTCCAGGTTAGGCAATAAAGAAAGACAGACAGTTATGGTGACCCTCTGGTACTGAGGACGTTATTTTTAGCTCTCCGGGCCGGTGAGACGACCCTGGATGTAGGACGGAGATCGTACGAGCGCACAGAACACCTGCCACTGTTGGGGGCTGGGATCGATGGACCTTCCCACACGGAAAATGGGAATCTGTGAGTCACGAAATGAAGCTGTGTTTACCAGTATTATTGAGCTGTGGTGGCCGGGCCGGACTAGTCACAAAATTGCCGTGAAATTGTCTTCATCACGTCGCCGAAAAGACGCCTGCTGTCACTCACTTCGGTTGATGGTCGTTAGGTTGACGCAAATTCAATGAGGAGCAAATTATACATCAGTTGCTCCAATATTGACATGATTTTGATGACTATTGCCGTTCTGGTTCACCCCTTTTCTCACACACAAACTCACAAAAACGGGACATGTTACATGCACGGCTTTTTATAATTATGATCGTTCTGCCAAGCATCTTCTTCCTTATGGATTATATCACTACGTCTTTATTCTCCTTGGGGAGTATAAGCACTTCTTTTGATTCATTATGTGGGGACACAATTATTGTGCATCCCCAGCTATCAAATATTATGCGGTCAGACTTGTCCATGACAAGTTGCAGGTACGGCAGAGAGAGCACACACTCTCGGCGAGCCGGGCGCCCTCCAGCCGGGACCCGGGCGGCCTGCCTGCCTGATCACAGCCCGCCCCCGCCAGGTAAGGTATCGAAGTATCCACGTGACTTAGCCGTCAACTGACAGATCGCGTCCGTGGGAGAATGAGGCATTTGCTGTAATCGATTTGGTACTTGAACAGCCTGTGAATGGTCTTTATTCGTGGTTTACTTGAAATGAAGTAAGTTTAAAGTGCGAATTTGTATGAACGCGGAAGTAGAGAGAACTTCAAGGCTGCAAAACAGAAGATGAGAATAAATATATCCACGGATTTTCTAAGACAGTTGTATTTCGTTTTCTATTCTATAACGCAGAAATCTCGATATTTTCTTTAGATTTCCTTGCGTGGCTGTGTGTACAGTAGATCGTAACATTTCTAAACGTTGCAGCAACGTTGCGCACGTAGTCCTACAGTATAACAAAGGAGCTCGGAAACAAAGGACAAACTTTGACCCCGTCAACAGGTGCATCATGTGTTCGTCGGCGTCTGCGCAAGAGCGCCACCTAGTGGATTGATCTCAAGGTGCAGACCGATTCGGATCGAACACATCTAACCCCCTACACCGTTCTATTTCGAACACTAATATGCACTCTCCAACAATTTATTATTGTGAATCAATACTTGCCAACATGGCAAACTACATCTTATGTGTATGCAAGGGTGTACTCATACATACATGAATGTTGAAAGTTTTTCAAACATCAGCAAGCTCTAGTTTGACCCTTCCATTGCAACCTCTGCCTGTACTCTGACATAGAAAGGCCCTTGTCGGTAGTACTCCTTTAACTTCAGATAAAATGGAGACCCAAATGTCTCTAAAGCTGTGGAGGATTCTACCAGGGCCTTGATGACTTCATATCTTGCCTCTTTGCCTATCTTGTCCTTCTCTGTGGATCTGTCCACAATGTACTCCACGAAGCCTGGGAAGTTTGCCATGGCCCGCTGAGCCCATGGCTGGTTTGCAAGGGCCTGTAGGACTGCTAGACCTGCACAGTGTAGGTTTTTGAATGGCTGTTGGACTATAGACATGAGAGTGTCCATGGGCTTAGGGCTGAAGGTATTGAACCAGCCTTCTAACATGGACAGTTGGTCTTCTGTGTGATCTGCAAGCTGTAGAAGAGAGAAAATTAAACTTATGTTACCATAGATTTGGTATTGAATTAAATGAATACACAGTACTGCTCAACATTGAAGACTTAAAAAAAAGACAAATCGGGTACTTTTGATCACAATCAACTCTGTTTCGTATGTATCATCATGTAATCCACTCATCACTCATATAAAATAGCATTGTGTTTAGTCTCAAGTTATACAGACCTCAGTAGCTTTGTCATGGGCAATGGTGTAGATATTAGTCTCTATAATTAACACTTGCCATGCATTGAACCTGTTACACTTGTTGTGCAATAGACTTTGGCTTTGACTCTCCTCCCTAGATACTTTTGCTTAAGCCAATGAAAATTTGAGGCAAAAACAAACACACAGCAACAGCTATTACTGGTACTGTGAAGTTTGATACAGTAGGTACAGCACAGTGGCTGCCCATTGTCTGACCTGGAGTGAGAAGAGGGAAGCCAGGGTTGTCAGCCCGTATATCCTCATCTCAGTGGGAGGGTTCTGGATGATCCCACCCAACTGTTTCAAACAGTCTGTCCACGCACACCCTGGAAGACGAAAAAAAGGTCTGCTGAAAATATCTGCCTTTGGGAGCTATTAGTATACACTATATGTAAAATACATGTCCCTGTATAGAATGTCACATGGAGGGTTACTGGAAAAAACATATTGCACATTTCCAGTATAATCACTTTGTATAATCACTACATATCTTCTTTATCTAGTTTATGGATTTGAACTTGAAAAATTCTGTCATGTCAAGACAGGATGTCTAACAGAAACTCCCAATTGCTTTTACCCTATTGCTTCATGGAGTAAATATCAAAACATTACTTCTTCAGGACATCTCAAAGATAAAGGATCACCCCATACAACAAAAAAAAACATCAATGTCGTACCTTGTTTGTCAAGAGCCATTTTCCCATCCGGCCTGGATCCTACCATCCCCACAGTTTCTACAGCGATCTTCACCATGGTTGGGTCCCTGCTATCCACCGACTCAAACACTGTCTTCACAAAAGCCCTGTGATGTTCCATGGTCTCCTCTGGGCGAATGGATGCCATAGTCCCAAAGAACTTTATTACCCCTACAGTCAAAGGAAAGGAAAGGAAAAATCAGTATCAAAGAATTTCAGCATGGAACTAGAAAGGTAATGTTCACCTTTGCATATGGTCTGCGCTGCTAATTCTTACTACAACACATTCATATGTATGGTGACACTGGAGTCTAAATCCCTCCTGCTATAAAATTGCAACATGATGTAACCCAACATGGTGACAGACGTCTGGTTCAGGTCAATGACCAGGTCAGTGTTTGGAACAGAAGAAGAAGAAACAGAGCAAAAACAATGTTTTCCTTTGGTAAACATGAATATGGTTGACGAATCACACATTTATTTATTAGTATATAATATTACTGTTACTTCTAAGAAATAGGAGGGTGACCTTTACCAAGCATGTAGAAACTTGACATTGGGTCGCTGTCTGCTGCCGTAAGCATGGACTCTAGTTTACCCACAACCCCCTGCTGCTCCAGCCAGTTCAGTCCATGTGGACACTGGGCTAGGCTGCCCAGCATGTCTATGCAGTTTACCTGGAAACAGCAAAATGGTAAATAAGAGAGACTTCAACATTCTGTACAATACCACCTTGCATTAAGACCATCAATTAGTCCACTTAGTCTAATAAGAATACACCCAGTATTTGTACATCTTTTATGTATCAACCATACACCATGACTTTATTTTGATATGACATATTTTAAAATGTATACCTGTATCTTTTTATATATTGATGCTTTGTAAATTGGTTTACAACTCAGTTTTTAACTGCGAAGAACCAATAAAACCATCTTAAATCTTGAATCTAGAATTGAAAAAGCTCACTGAAATTTATCCAGACTAACCTTCATAGACCTACCTGAACAAGAACATCTGCACCACTGAGTTCTTCTGTGAGTTGAGTCAACAGACCAGAATCACTGCAGAACTGAAGAGCCATGGGGGAGAGGGCCTGTAGATTCACCAGCACCTAGAGGCGATGTACCAGGGTATGGAGGTCATGAGGAAAATATGTTACATGTACAATCAAATTCATACTGACAGACTAGGGAGTAGGGGGTTAATTCATGCTAAAAGTTAGAAAATGTTGCATGAATAAGAACAAAGGATGCAACCCTTAGGAGTTGACATTTAATCAATCACATTACGACAGCAGCAGACCAAACTTCTAATATTTTATTAATGATAATCAGGACTACATTCCATTAGTGTAATAAAATGGTGGAACTGTTTCATGATGACATGACACAGCACACAAATGGTTAGGTGTAATATTAATGTAGCCAGCTGCCGCTGTGCTGCGTGTCTGCAAAGCTGGTGTGTTACACCAAAGGGCGGTTATACCGGCTATACTGATACAGATACAAACCTCGTACACCCTGTACCTGATGACATCACTCTCCTTCATCACTCTCTGTAACTCCTCCAGCAGGGTTCCTGTGAAGAGAACCCATAGCCCGGCTTCGCAGGCTCCCAGACGAGTGAGAACCTTCCCAGCCGTGGTGGCCACTGACAGCTCCTGGTCTGCCAGGCTCTGTACCGTGTGTAACAGCAGGTCATGGCAGGTCACCAGCTCTTGAATGTGGACAATAGTGTCTGTGCATCTGCAGATCTGTAAAATAAATGCAACAACTTACAGTACATATAATTTCATCATCAACTGGTGTCATTTCAGCTGACAGCAATGCATCTTGAAAATCAACGTTATGACTATATATGAGACATACCAGTTAGGCTGCCTGGGAACAATAACTGTTCTAAGGCTTGAGAGACAGTTAAACATCGTAATTAACGGACAACGCTCTACGCTAAATTTTGAGAGCTGGCTACGTATTATGCTGAATTCAGAAAACCTCTCGATTACGCTTTACGATAAATTCCAAGTGGCCACGCCTTACGTAGAATTAAAACGGCCAATACGCTCTAGGCAAAATGTGCCGTCTATGCTCTACGTAGAATTAAAATGGGCGATTATGCTCTACGGAAAAGGGCATGCGGGCCCCCTCCTAGTAGTAGCCCTGTCTCGTACCTCTGTGAGACAGAGTTGCCTGACATCAGCGCGGGGATGGACCACGCCTCTCTGTAGCGGCTCCCTGAACTGTTGGAGGATGACGGCGGGACTGTGGGCATCCAGCAACTTCCTCAGCACGTACGAACACTCCTCAATCTGTTCCCTGGTAACGTAAGCAAGAACAGTGTTCAGGAAAAAAAAGTTATTTGTTTAATAAATTTCTTTATAATATATAATTAGAATATTCCAAATTTTTGCGCAAAAAACTACATAGAGTGCCTTTAATGATCTAGTCTAATGAACAGAAACATTGTAAATCCATTTGATTTCGTGGGTGTAGCATTTAGCCAGCAGAAAATTCAAGAGTTGCGGCAATATTAAGCTTTTAAGGTTAAAAGGAGAATGACCCTAGCCTGGTGTCCAGTCTTTAATTATAAGTATCGTAGTCGGGGCAGGTTTTCTTCGGGGCTGCAGGAGCTCTTCCCGCCCGACTCCGCTAGGGTCCTCGGTAGGTTAACAAGCAAGACAGAGCAGTCATTTTTGCGGTGTGACAGAAATACCGCGGATAGTTCATGACTTACAGTTAGAGTATGCAAGCAGATGAAACCAAATGTCCCCATTGTAGTACACTACATTATGTCGTCTGCTACACAGTGACTTGCAGTTACAGGTAAATTTTGCAGTTTTGAGCCACCGGCCCCAAAAGTTGAGTAAAGTTACGCACCCATTAGATGAGTTCAGGCAATCAAACAAGGCGTTTAGTGGCACGTTTGAGACCAGATCTTCCAGCGCTGACGGATGTACAGCATTCACGGCAACTTTGAGCTCTTTTAGCGTCTCCAAAGGGTCGTCTTCTGTTGATAAACTTTCCAACAAACGTGTTATTGAGTCGGCCATTTTGGACAATGAAGTCTCGCAAAATCTCGCGTAGGGCGAGACTTGGATAGACGAGAGTTGGTGAAAAAAATGGCGTCGAAATTGTTTACGGTTGTTACCAATGAACTAAAGTTTGTCAAAATACAAGAAAACTAGAGTAACAGGTGGGTAAATCTTGGCTTCTCTTCCTTCTACAACGTACTGCTTACATAAAAAACACCTTTCATGTTGCCAGGGTTTTCCTGTTATAAAGCGTTTCGTTATATTTCGGTTGCCTAGGAGCCAGAATCTCGGAGGGGGGGGGGGGGGGTAGTGCTGTGATTTTGTGTTTTTTGATGGGTAACTTTCCTTACAACGGACGAAGCGAGAAGATTGTCACCATTTGTCGTAACTATATACTGAAAGTTTCTCCTGTTAATTTCATACCATTGTGTTACAATACTCTGGGACATGTATTTTATATCGCAAGGAGTTCCAAAACGTCATGTGTTTGTGAATCACAACATCAGTTTGATAACAAAATTATGAATAGTGGGAGCTTTCGTCAAAATTTCGATTATATTAGGCTAAGCATTAGTTCAGTGTACAGTTATATAAACACAACATTCACATGTATATTAAGACCATAAACCTTTCACACTTCAGGTATTTCAATAACTTGTGTGACAGCAGCAACATCAGCAACAGCTAGTCATGGCAGAGACCCAGGCAGCACCACCTGTTAGAGTGGCTCCTAGTGGGAAGGTCTACAGGCAGATTTTTGATGCTGAGGTATGTGGGCTGGTTTTGTCCTCTTTTTTAATACTTGTTATGTTATAAGCTAACATGTCCCAGTGGCATACCACTACTATTATTGAGCAGTGCTTTGCCATGTGGAGGGAAAAAAATGCTGTTGAGTTACCTCTTTGGGCACAGTGTTAGGGGTTGCATTAGTGATTTTGGATGGTGACATAAAGCCAGTTGAGGACAGCTTCTGGTGTTATCCTCTGGCATCAAACCTTTGGACATAAAAGAAGCTTCTCAAGAAGAGTAGGTTGTCATGCAAATTGTGCCTCGATGAAAGTCTGAGTTCTGTATGGATGAATGCTGAGCCATACGGAAGTTACATTCTTTGGCTGACATTACACACCGAATGCCCTCCCAGGTTCAGCTTGTGAAGTCCTATGACAAGGCTAAGGAGAAGCCTCGAGCGACGCCCACCTCAGGCCTGCTGCCCCTGGTACATGAGGGCAGGGCCACCACTGGGACTGGCATACTCACCGCCAGGCAGAAGACATGGATAGAGGGGATGCCTAACGACTCCACTATTGAAAACCCAGTGTTGTACAGGTAAGGAAAGTCACTTTGGGTATGATATAATATAGGTAGAAATACATCTGATCCAACAGATGAACATTTTATACTGTAGGGTATTTAACTAGTTACATAAGTTAGCACTTTCTTGAATTTAGTTCTCTATATACAATGTCTTCATTAATTCTCTGTTTTGATCTACAGGAAAGCTGTGAACTTGATAAGTGATCGGTCAAAGGAACCCGAATCTTTAACAGCAGCCAGGGAAGTCAGGGGTCTGGAGGATGTTGTTGGTAAGTACTTAAAAAAGTGGAAAATCATTAAGATAACACATTTCTCCTGTCGTCTAGTCTATAGTAAGGAAATTGTCTAAAAATACAAATTTATGTTTCGTTTTTTTTTGACAGTCGCTGAGAAAACTGGTTCTGACATCATAGAGAGAATAGCAGAGAGCAGAAGGCAAAGGTAAGAAACGCTAACTAACTGGGCCAAACTTGAAAGAGATTTTTCTGTTGTAGACCTAATCAATTGGACTTATTTCACTAATGAAACCATGTGAGAACATCTCTTCTGTTGATGTAAAGGGCTTGATGAACTAAAATGATTTTAAAACTCATGGGTGTTCTTTAGCTTGGCCTGAACTGTTACAAATTGTTATTTTCCCTTTTACCAGACATGAGAGTGCCTTGGAGGACATGCATCAGGAACTGGGGGTCATTAGCACAGTAAGTACACCTGATACATGTATCCGAAAAAAATAAGTTTGTGAAAATGCATCTATGCATCTATTGTCTATTAGACAGGTAATGACTTCCTTTGGGACTGCTGTATGGTTTAACAGAATCATAGAATTGGTAAATATTTGAAAATATTAAATGACTGTCACAATACATGTAGGTCTCCTTATAAACCAGCTGTAACTTATTTTCCACAGGAAACAGAGCCAAAGATAGCCAACCTTGGGGAGACACTGATGGGGTATTTGGAGCAGAATGACCAAGGTGGGTTTGATAAGACACTTACATGCTATGTGACACACACCTTATCATTGATAAGATGAGTATTGAGTAATGCAATCAAGGAGGAAAATTCTAACAAAATAAGTTGTTAAGTGTTTGTCTGTTTATCTGTCCATAAATATGAAATGTCCTTGCTTGCTTCTGTTCCTCAGAAATTGATGAGCTGCTGTCCAGGATATCTGCTGATGATATGTTGATAGACTTCAGCCTCCAGCAGCTGAGGGACCTGTGGGTCATGGTGGCCTCCCAGTCGTCTGTCCGCAGAGACAGGATACACCAGCTTGACACAGAGCTACAGAAAGTAGAGGATAGCAGAATGGACCAGGTGATTACAGATGATGCCATTATTTTGTTTTCATTGCTGCAGAACGTACTGCGCCTGTGCAAAACCCTGATTTTTCACGGATTTTATTATGAATATGAATCTTTTTTTTTTTTGCAAATCAGAAAAAAAATGAAGAGGCAAATCCGAGAACCAACAAATTAACTTGGTGTGGCCTAAGTCATGTTTTGTAATAACCTGTACTAAAAATATTTTGTTCCAGATTTCTGAGGTGTTGAAGAGCTATGCCAAGACCCTGGAGCAGATAGCACATTTGATGGCCCCAGATGTACAGAGACGCATGGAGAAGGAAGCCATGGAGATCAACCAGTCTGTACTGGCCAACAAACGTGCGTACGCTGACCTGTTTGCTCGGTTGATGACGGCAGATGTGGAGAGAGAGAAGAAACAGCATCTACAGTGGCTGGACAGGGTGGGAGACTGGAGGGAACTCAACACTAAGAGAACCATTGAACAGTTCAGGTAACAAAATCTCACTGCTTCAAGGAAATGTCATTTTGTTGTCCTAATTGAAACTTGAAATTTGAATTATCAATGAGTTTATCAAATGACGTCAAAGTTGGGTGCATTTATACTTAGGATGATGAGAACAAGCATATTGGTACATGGTACTCAGTATCTTTCTCTAAAAGTATTATACATGTATGAGTTTGTACAGGTGCATAGTGGGTTTGGTTTGTACAGGTGCATAGTGTATACATTTAAGCTTTGAAATGACGTACCATTAGTAGACATAACGAGAATTGTTACATGCACCACAGTGACTACAGTCATTCATTATGTGTCAAACACTGTTGTATATGATTTGTCTCTGCAAGGGAGTGGTGATCTTGAAGCTGAAATGATGCTGTGAATATGATTGTACTGAATGATCTTTGTCTTGTTGTAGGGAGTTCATGCAGAGTGCACCTGTGGTCCAGCCACCTGGAGCAGACCAGGTGTTAGAGCACCTGCTGACGGAACAGAAGGCACAGGCACAGAAGAGGATGGACCTGCTCAACTCCATCAAGTAAGGAACATCTCGGGTGTTTAGTAGGAAATGTAACAGACACTGTTCAGGATCTTTTGAAACTATGTGGTTAAATGTGATTTAATTTTGACGTTAATGTGAAAGATGATTTGAAGTGTTTAAAATTCATCTGTCATGACGGCACCCTATCCTGTACTATCCCCATCCTTGGTGCTGATCTGCCATCCCCCACCCTGTACTATCCCGTACCATCCCTAGCCTTGGTGCTGATGTGCCATCCCCCACCCTGTACTATCCTGTTCCATCCCCAGCCTTGGTGCTGATGTGCCATCCCCCACCCTGTACTATCCCGTACCATCCCCAGCCTTGGTGCTGATGTGCCATTCCCCACCCTGTACTATCCTGTACCATCCCCAACCTTGGTGCTGTAGTGCCATTCCCCACCCTGTACTATCCTGTACCATCCCCAGCCTTGGTGCTGAAGTGCCATCCCCACCCTGTACTATCCTGTACCATCCCCAGCTTTGGTGCTGAAGTGCCATCCCCCACCCTGTACTATCCTGTACCATCCCCTGTGTCATGTAGTTTATTTTAAGACTATCACATTGATGGACTAAAGAAGATCTGAACGTATCCATTTTCAGAATGTATGGTCAGGACTTTGTAGATTTGTATCTAAATAAAAGTTGATGATTGATACTTGAGATTTGATTAGTTCTGGATGATTAACACCAGATTTTTATTATCCACAGAGACATGAAACCCCCGAGTTCTACCAAAACATCAGTGTACGAGTGGTACAATGCCTTGTCAACAGTTAATGAACAGATTGGTAAGTGTCTTCATTTCCATCTTTCCTGTAGTCTATCTACTAGATATTGAAGGTCTGTCTAGTCCAAGGTTACATTGATTCTGAACCAATCTTACATTTTTTATTCTGTATTTCATTTCCAGACCAGCTCCATGTGCAGTACATGGGGAAGCTGCATGGGGAATATGAGAAGGTTTGCCAGGAGTGCCTGACAGAGATAGAGAAATACAGGGTGAGTTTATTTGTTCTGATTGTGATCCTTTGACTGTGCATGTGTGTGTTTGCATATTCCACTGCATCACGTAGTTGTTGTAGTACTGTTATAAAAAATCTGTTATCTTGATCAAATGCAAGAAAATGTTGTACTCTGAATCTGACCACCAACATATCATCACAAAGTTTGTATTCTAGATGCTGAAGTTTGTATTCTAGATGCTGACACAGGAACTGTTTGTTTCTTCTTGCTAGATTTAATTTTCTATGTTGACTAATAACAAAGGTCTCAATTTTCATGCCTTGATCCTCATGTTTGGTACACAGGAGTTACTGATCACCAGGGGCATCTGTGGTCAAGAAAGGTCACTTCAGGTCATCAACGAACACTTCCTGCCTCTGGTTGGGGAGAGGCAGAGGGCATTTGAGGACAAGCTGGAGGCCATGGATGTAAGAGTTGTTCTTTGCATGTCATTGTTTGATGTGGAAACCAGAATACTTGTAACCTTTTTATCGTATCCTGTTGGATTTCTTTTCTGTTCTTTAGGATATATTTTCTGTATTTCATAGGGATGTGGTCATGGTTGGGGTCGTGTGGCATAACAGCAGAGTGTTTGGCTCAGAACCAGGAGGTCCTGGGTTCGAACCCTGCTATGTCACCGATCTTGTGCCCTTGGGAAAGGCACTTTACATGACTTTCCTGGATGGAGGCCAGGCGAACCCTTTTTCGTATTACCCACATAAAGGCAACAGGATCTTCAGGTAGTTGAAGGCGGCTGCCTCAAAATGAAAGAAGATCTAACTTTATTGCTTGAACATTTCTTTGCCCTTCAGAAAGCACTGGAGGAACTTTCCGAGGAGTCAGCCAATCAGCTCAAGTCGCTCTTCAAGTTCGCGCAGGGCGGCGCCCACATCTGGGACGTGCACGAGATCGGACTGGCCAAACAGGAACGGGCGCTGCAGGAGAAACTGGAGGCCTGCAGGCACGGCCACGATGCAACCAACCAGGTCTGTACACACCAAAACTAAAAAATTGAGGTGTTCAAAAACTTGTATTTTTCAAGAACTATCGCAGGGTGGAACTCGTTGCCACCAAGCACAGTTGGGGCACCATTGCTAGAAAGCTTTAAACAACTCCTGCAATTAAATGTGCTAAGATTAAGTGTAACAAGTCGTTCAGTGTGATATAGCTAGCTGCCGCCACGCCGCTTGCTTGCAAAGATGGTGTGTTACGCCGAAGGGCAGTTATACCGGCTATACCAATACAGATACAGAACTCATCGTAGCTTCATTCTTGTGTAGGAACCTTCAGATACAGTTGTGAGGAATGACATGTAAAATTCTGCTGCTAGCTCTATAGCAATGTTTCCTTCACATATTGATGGTCACAATGTTTTGATGAGTAGAATCAAAGAGGAAAAGACAATGATTGTTTGTTCCTATATAACCATTACAGGACAGAGAGGCTAACCTGGACATCGTGATGGACCACATGAGACAGGACAGTACGGAGGAAGCCTTACAAAACAGCCTTCAGCAGGCATTGTCTATGCTTAACGTCATCAAGGAAGGGTGAGCAACAATCTGTCTTAGGCCTGTTTTGATAGAAGCCGGATCGAGCCAGATCAAAGCAAATCAATTCGGATCGATCTGAACAATTTTATCCTAGTGGGAATGGGGCCTAAGTGTCTTTGTCTTGTCTTGAATTATGAAAACTCACACTCACTCACTTTTACATTAATTCTATTGCCTGTGTTCCCTGTCTTGTCTTGTTAGATTCACTTACATTTCAATAGACAATACTGAATGTCAAAATTATTCAAACTGGTGTTTTTCCTGTTCAGATACGAGCTGTTCCATGGTCAGCAGGTGGAGATCGTGCAGGGTTATCCCTCCATGGTGACGGAGGAGCTGACAAACTACGACTCCGCGCTCTGTCGGTTCTTCGGGGTGGACAGGAATCCTTCAGGACCCAGCAAAACTACAACTGTGAGGAAAAGTTATCTCCATTTAGTATGCATGTATAGAAGATGGAAAAGGATGTCATGAGCTGTCATATACAATAAGAATGAAATTCCTAATGTGTTAGGCATCCAGGTAATGGAATACACAAGGAAGCATTTACTACTGTAGTTGCAAAACTATACGTTTTGAGTAGGATTGTGTGGCATAACATTAAAGCATTTGGCTCAGAACCAAGTGGTCCCAGGTTCAAATCCTGCCAAGTCAGCAATGTTGTACCCTTGGGAAAGGCACTTTGCACGACTTTCCTTACTTCACTGAGGTGAAAATGAGTATGCCAGAATGATCATTATGATCATGATCGTGGGCATTGAAGGACAACCAAACCAAGTGCCATGAAAAACTTGTTGTCAGTGACTGTTTGTCATGATAAGTGAGTTGAACTTTGTTTATTTCATGTTGCTCACCACAGAAGTCTCCCAGGAAGAAGAGGGGAGACACCACCGCCCGCAGTGTGTCCTCCATGTCAACATCATCATTTGTGTCCACAAAAGTGGTGAGTTCTGTTCTGCCATGTACCATGTAACATGTACTGCATAAACGATTAATAGTTAGGAGCATTTCTAGGTCATGTATCTGGATCATGCTTGTATAAGATGATAGTAGTTTATGGTACCGTACAAAGTTCAGAGAATATCCGAAATCCTGTGTTCTTTTTACATATATCCAGGAGTACCTGAAAAGCAGGCTATAGTTAGGGGTACTTCTATATAATCACGTGTCTTGATCATGCTTGTATAAAATAGTACAATGCTACAATTATAGTAGTTTATGATACAAAATTTGACTTCAACTTTGTAAGTTCAGGGAATATAGCCTAAATCTCTTCTGTTTCCCCAGTCTGGTACCAGCCCGCTCCCCGCTGTCATCCACGAGGTTCTCACCACCAAGAAGGGGACGAGTTTCTACGTCCTGACAGAAGCAGGGGAGCATGGGATACCTCCCGAGGCGGACGCCACGTCGGAGCCGGTGTTCCTGACCGAGTCAGAGACTAAGGAAGACCTGCCCGCGTACATCGAGAACGTCAAGCTCTTCAAGTCTCTTTTTGTGGAGCTGAAGAAACAGTGAGTGATGTTTTTCATTTTGCACATTGTATAAGTTTCTGTTTGTTCTTTTCAATCTTCCCAAGAGAAGTGTTGTTGCCTGTATCTCTGTGGAAGTGTGCAGAGATACAGGAAACAAGGCCTGTACAAAACAGTGTAAGCACATGTTGCCCATTTCTCACGTGATCTGTACGTGTTGTGTTAAACTTTTTTTTTTTGTTTGTGTTCAGTATGCGTATGGAGTTCCTGAACCACCTGGAGGAGTGGACAGGCCAGGCTGTGGAGAGGGCCAAGAGTGTTGTAGCTGCCAAGGTAAACAAACAAATAGGATGCGGTTGTAGCCAGAAGATCTAGCTTCATGTGTAGTAAGTTTGAAAAAAAGATTGATAATTTTTAAGCTACTTCCCATCTCCATTACTGGGAACCCTACCTTATAAAGTACAGTAAAACGAAAACCATCTGTACATCATAATGATATACCGGTAACTCTGATATTCTATAAACATGACAATAAGAATATATCATATACATGTACTGTTTTACTTGTGTTGCCAGTGTGAGGAGTTGAACAGTGAGCTGGACTTGCGGCTTCACCTCCACTCACCCAGGGCCAAGAGAATAGAGATGGACGTCCACAATGTCAGAGCAGGTAAGTTAGGCTTCTGGATCTCGAAATGAATCGTGCAAATAAAAAAACAAACTAGAAAGGTGACATTTGCAAAGCAAATGCATAATGTTTACCTTGGCATATAGTCTCCTCTTTTAACTCTGTTAACATTCACATATATGGTGACAGCAGTTTAAATCCGTCCTACTATAAAATTGCAACATGATGTAGCCCAATGCCAGTTACTATGGAGAGAGACAGTCTGGTTCAGGTCATTGACCAGGTCAGAGGTCAGTGTTTGGAATGGAAGAAGAAGAAACAGCAAAAACAATTTGTTTTCCTTCAGCACGTGATGATTCTAGAGCTTAAAATTTAAGTGAAACATTGCTCTAAGATCAAGTTCCACCCTGTAGAACCTGACTAACTCTTGCTGTTCCCCCCAGCTGAACTGGTGATGCACCAGGAGAGAGTGTCCCGACACTGTAAGGGCATCACCACCGCGCTGAACGAGCTCAAATCCCGCTTCACCGACCTCAACTCAGAACATAACTGGATGTTCGAACAGTTCCGAGAACACATCGAGAACATGGAACACATCTTCATCAACGCAACCAAGTCTGCCAAGTAAGTCAGGAGTCTAGGGCAGACTCACAAGTTTCATACCAAACATTGTGGACCTGACAAGGAACAGCCTTCAGCTCTAACTTGTTAGTTGATATACATATTAATTGATCTTACCCGGTATTTTAATTATCACTTGTATACGCACAAATCATTACAGTGTCAAATGTTAATAGATTTTTAATCACCATGTATATATTTCATTTTCAGACTGGTATCCTTGACAAACTCTCTGCAAACTGAGTTAGAAAAGGTAAGCCGCTACAAGGATAGAATATTATATTTTGATTCTTTGAGGTCACTAATGTTATAGAATGCTATGTTTATCACAATCCCTCTACCTTTTCCTAAATGCACCATCTAAAAGGCAATGGACTATGAATTTCAAATTAGGATATGAAATACAAAGGCTATTGTAATGTACGTGAGAAAATTAATATTCTTAATATGGGACCATTGGTGATAGAATTGTCTCTGAATGTTCCTCTCCAGTTCATGGACACCATCAGAGTTTCGCTGCGACAGTTCCGTGGTTTCCTTGACGACACCCTGGCAACGCTGAGGGAGTCTAACGCTCGCTTCAGGATGTCCTTCAAGTAAGTCTCATTAAGTAATATCATTAGATTTGTGCAGAGCTCAATTATTTTAGATTCAAATACTTTCTCAAAACTATTGTCACTTGATATTTGGAAAGACACTGAAAATTAACAAAAAATTGTCTTACAGGCCAATTAAAGTTAAAAGTACCTTAGTCTACCTTTCTAGTTTTCAAGATAATTTTGTCAGGAATAAGAAACATTTCTTATTCCTTTGCTGTCCCGTCCCCACAGACTGTTCTCAGACGGAGGTAACTTCTCCCCTGAGGAGATTGAGGAGTACAGGAAGAAGCTGGAGAGGATGGCCAACAAGATCGACTCAGCTGAGGGGTTTGTGATGGCTGACCTGGAGGGCATGGAGGCCAGGAGACTGGAGCAGGCCACCGAGGTCGTCAACAAGTTTGAGGACAGGTGAGGATGACTCTTAAGCAGTAATGTAATGCCAAATGCATGTATTAACCCATAAACAGGCCAGGCATTTTCATAAATCAGGTGATATATGTGACAGTAGTAACAATAAGTATGTATCATTGATAGCCAATGTAGTGAGTGATGATGTAATTTTCTACTTAAAAAAAAAGATATTGCTGCATGTAGCAGGCAGCACCATGTTCAGTTGACTATCAGTATGATAGCCATTATAGCTCTGTCCTTGGTGCTGAAACCGGAATCCCTGCCAATAGTATGGTTAATTCAATGTGCTAGTGACAACTGTGGTAAGTTGTGAGTATAGGATACATTGCCAAAGTGCAGCTCCCTCCTGTACTGCTCGTCCCATGCGTCTTTCATGTAGAAATATGTTGATTATAAGATTATACTATAGCCATGAATAAGAGAGTCTTGTTTTTAACCCCAGGTTTAAGAACCACCTGATGGACCTGATCTTCATTGAGAAGGTCACTCGCTGGTTCACCAACACACAGGTCAAGATCAAGAGCGAGGTCAGTCCACACTTGAATGTTGTATTTCCTCCCATATTTATCTTTTGGGTCAAAATAATCAACACCTCAGTATGGTTAAAACAATGTTTGGAATGACTGACATCCATGTATGGGTGTGACAGGCTCTCATGTCTTACCATCGTTCTCTTAACTGATATAGAAATTTGGGAAACACATTTGGAGTTCTTCATTTGCTAAAAGCAGCTGTTGGCTTTCTTTTTCATCTCTCCATGAAATGTCTATCCATGATTTTCCTTGTATCTTTATGCATATAACTACAATGTGTAAATTGGTAAGAGATAGGTTAAACCCATCAGTTCTTGAGCCAATGACAGCTTGTTTGCTTCCCTGTGCAGGTCCAGGAGAGTAACACCCAGTCCCAGACTCTTCACAACCACCTGAACCGCCTGGAGCGAAGGATTGATGCTGTGGAGAAACCTAACCCTGACAAGGAGGTAAATAATTCTTCAGTTTAACACAGGGAAAGCTTCTCTTACACCAGATGGTTGAAATTAGAAGATTTTTATTGTCAATTGCTTGATAGAGCAGTCTCCTTTGTAACTTCTCATCTGTGTGTGTGCTTGTGTGTTAAACATTATATTTATTACATCAAGGCTTAAAAACCTTGGTTGGCCCCTTAAAACAGATAAACAATGATCAAAGGTTAAGAAAAAAAATAGTTGCATTGGCCATCAATATTCCTCTTATATGCATGCTAATATTGTACATGTATGTTATTCAATGGACACCACTATGCTGGCTATTGGTAGAGCAGTCACCTTTGTAGCTCCTCTCCAAGCGCTATGTTATCTACCAAGACAAACAAGTAGATAGTAAGTCACTCTGTTCTCCACCCTCCACAGCAACTGACCCCCCAGCAGCTGGTAGACTACATGGCGGAGGTAATGGAGACGGTTCACGATCGCAGCCAGTACCTCAACTGTCTGAAGGAGTCAGCCCCGCCCCCCGAACCCGTGCCTGCGCCCGCCCCCGCACCCACCGGACGGGTCGGCTTCGTGGACGGCGCCCTGGTGCAGCCTGGGAAGGGAGGCAAGCAGGTGGCGGAGGACGCCTCCATAGGTGTCATCAAGAACATCCTGAAGTACGGTTCGCTTTCAATTTTAACTGTTTGTCTTATGGTGTGAAACTGCCCTGCATTGTAGTGATGTAGTAGTGGATTACTAGCTACATCCAAAATGGCATTCAAAAATATTTAGAGATGTCAAGGTAGAGACTTCAATCTGATGGCATCAGTAATCTACTGAGTTGACAAAGACTCCCATTGAGATCACTACCAGTAGAATTACTGATCTATCAGATCGGAGTTTCTATCCTAACATTATACATATTAGATTGTTGTAGCTTCTATGAGTATCATGATGAGGATGTACACTTGTTCCATTTATCTGTTGGTTTTATGATGTAGTTTGCCTCAAATGTAAGCTATGTTTTTCCAACAGGACTCAGAAGGTCCAGGCAGAAGGAACAGACATGGATGCAGAAGATGACAAAACTACTGCTGGTAAGACAGACCCTCTCTCTCTCCATCTCGCACTCCCAACTGCTAGACAGTACTTCAGCATATTTGTGCCTGACTGAATGTAGAATTAAGGCTTTTAAGAAAACTCTCCTTGTGACTACTGACACCCTAACACGTGTTCCTGGCACCTCTCTCCATCCCTCTCTCCATCCCTCACTCCATCACTCACTCCATCCCTCTTCCCATCCCACCCTCCATCCCTCACTCTCTCTATTGACCCATCTAGCCACTTTACCATATTTGTGCATGACTGACTGTTGGATTTGAAAAAAAAACTTTCTGAGACAACTAACACCCGTGCCTGACACCTCTCTCCAGCCCGTGCCGTGTACGGAGACGAGAGACAGCGGACGGGCCTGCGTAGTGTCGCCACCTCCCGCCCCCCCACCTCCTCCAGCATCGCCACCAGTCTGAAGAAGAGCGGTCGCGCCACGCTGACCCGCGGAGACACCACGCTCAGCATGATGAGCGCCGGCGGGGGGACGCAGCAGGTCAAGAGACTGTCAGGGTAAGTCTCGGAACTTCAGCTTGAGGGGACCAACCAGAAAATTTGACCAAAAAAAAGTCATATGAAATACAACACACATGTGTTGGCCAGTAATACAGTTTGTACATTCAACTATCTCTACAATACTGCATCGTATGCCTGAAATATGTGTTATTTTGGCTAGAAACATGAACTAAAAGGAATACATACTACTGACAAAATTATTTTTTTGTCCATACTGTATCTCATGTGCTTTTTATTTAAACTATAGGAGGAGAGGCAGTAAGTCCAAGATAGAGAAGAGGGTGACAGTGTTTGGTGAAGGTCCATATGAACTGACGTAAGTTCGTTGCACAATTTTTGAGTTATTATATAGATTTTTAAAATGTTTCTTATACATGTACTTGTATATCTTTCAGTGTAGCTATGATATCAATGTTTTTTCCAATGTTTTTCTATGTTTTTCCTAGACTAAGTCTGATAATCTTTTCTGTAGCCATTTCCTGGGGATTGTGAGGAAGATCCTATCTGATGCTCTGGAAGGTCTCTTCACTATTGGAGAGGTGAGAACCTTGCACTTACACAATCTGCTATTATAGCAGTAAGTAAGATATGTAAGATGTGTAAATATTGTATGTTTTGGGAATGCATCTACAGCAGCGACACCTGTGCTGCAGTGCAATGTGAACCAGTCAAAATTGCTCTGAGGAAGGTGACAGACGGTCACCGAAACGTTGGCTGACTATCTTTACTCAGCGACTTATAATTACCAACCTGATGAAACTATTCAAGGATATTATAGCTGTAATTTCTAAGCATTTAGTTCTTGATGTTACAATAGTTCAGTGGATTTGAGTATTGAATTGAAAGTGATATTGTGAAATACGTCAGTAGGAAATATATTCAATTTAGTTGATAATATGTCTTATTTTGACTTGTATCACTGATGATGGACATCTAATATATAAGAAGATCATGATTGGTAAGAGAGATAATGTAGATGACTGCATTATTTCTTGTTGTCAAACTTGTTGCATGCTTCCTTCCTATAACTCAAAGCCATACTTTAAGAAAAGAAGGAAACCTACAGTCACCAAAGTAAGTGGTTGATGTAAGGAAGTGTCGGTGACATGGTGCTAATACAAGCTGATGCTGTGGCCACGGGTGTATCAGAATTGTCATGAAAATAATGAT
Organism: Branchiostoma belcheri; assembly: GCF_001625305.1. NCBI lineage: Eukaryota > Metazoa > Chordata > Leptocardii > Amphioxiformes > Branchiostomatidae > Branchiostoma > Branchiostoma belcheri. The sequence goes on from NW_017804353.1 coordinate 5,592,637, forward strand.
CAAGCAGAATACATGTAAAAAGTAACTGTGATATAGATGTTACTCCCTGTATTGTGAAGTCTGATTTTTGGGAGGTGATTTTTCTAGTATGGTGAAATATATCAACTCACTCCCAAATACATGTACTTAGGTATAAGCCTTGGTGATAGTCTTCTCCCAGCAAAACCTTTTGAAAAGGATTGAAACAGATCTAGAAGATACAGAAAGATTGCACAAGCCTGCCAGTATCTTTTCTTTTGGTGCAGTTAGAAGTTTCTTTTTGGCATTGGCGCCTGTCAGGTCGACATTTTGTCTGGCTTGGTGCGAACTATTTTCTTTTCTAGTACTAGTTTGAGAATAGCCATGGTGTTGCTCAAGCTTGCAAGGGAAATCATACAATTTCACATGCTTTCATTGCCACTTGCTGCAACAGAGGATGAAATGGGCAGAGGTAACTAGTCAAATGTCTTAAGTGTCGGGTGCAAATATCATTGATGCAGTGCTTCGAAAACCACTCTCCACATGCAAATAGTAGAAGAATAAGAATAACTAAGATCCTCAAAACATTGCCCTTTTTTGTATACTTGATTCATCTACTTGAATTTAACTTAAGGTTTGTTCCATTCTTGTAGAATCTGGTGAGTGAGTTACTTACTGTCATTAAGAAAAGAGAAATTATTGTGACTGTTTTTTCTTATAAAATGTGCATCTTTTTTGTGGCAACATGAGTTTTAGTTATGACAAAAGACATACATACGTTGTACTGTATTCTCTTGTATAAGATTTCATGGCCATGGGACATCAAGCAATCCAAATTCATGCTGTTGTTTTTCAATCTTAGATATCATGAAATATACAGTGATGGTTTCAAATCCAAATGCAAATTCGTGTTACTGTTGATATTATGAATGTTTAAGGAGAGTTGTTTCCAACTCCTCCCCTAGGTGTACTACAAACAGAAGGGTAACAGGACACCGACCCGTCCAGAGAACATCCAGAGTAACATGGACGACTTTGCTGACATCGTGGTGGGGAAACTCCAGTCCTACCAGCAACAGGCAGACGAGTACCACAACGCCTGCTTACAGGGTGAGATGACATGTTTTCTGTTTTACATGGACAGGAACTAGCCTGGTTACCAAACCTATTGTAGCTCCCGAGTCCTACATCCTCTCCGCAAATAGGGAGAGGATGTAGGACTCGGGAGCTATAATAGGTTTGGTAACCAGGCTAGACAGGAACTACTATGTAGCTAGTAGTTTGATATTGTACTATTTGGGTGACTCCAATCCGTACTGGTACACTGAAAGCAGAGCATTGTAAAGGTTAGGAATGATCACAGAATTTACATATTATTAAGATTTTGCACTTTGCTGCATTTGACATGCAGTTACTCTTCCAATTTATTTTTATGCGAAGATAGTAATTCAAACAAAGCCCTTACATTCTTCATACATGACATCATTAAATATTTTTCTAAAAAAATATGTATCTGTCTTATCACCACCAGGAATAAAGGGAGAAAAAACAACAACGGTCCTTTCACTGATTACAGGTTGCAAACCGCCATGACTGACTATGGCGGTAAATTACTGACCCTGAAATACATTACCATCATGCAAAAATATATAAAACTATTAAGCACAGTCCTGGGCGTGTATGCTGACATGTTCCCCTTGCTCGGCAGAGTTCCGTCAGCAGCTGACCAGGCTGGAGGAGCTGGTGGCAGACGTGCCGCCGCTGGTCGTGTCTGAACTCCTGCAGTCCCACCTGGAGTCAGCAGGGGGCGCTAGGGCCAGGATCGAGGCAGACTTCTCACAGAGGGTCACAGGGTGGGACACAGAGAAGGTGAGATACTGGAGGGAACTGGCTGTTTAGTTGGGTCAGAAGGGGGATTGTTAACCAAGCAAAAAGTCTTTCCAACACTACATGCTTCATTTTCATAGACCTCACACTATGTTGTTAGTTTGGATGTAAGACTGTAGATATAATTGTTCATAACTTGTATTTCTGTTCAATAGCATGAAGTTCTTGGGGTTTATCTACAGGAAGTTGTTTGTAATTTCAACCTCCAAAGTCTCACATACTATGATAGATTTCAATTGATTTAGAAGCCTGATGAAGTGCATGTGTTCCAGCCCTAACATTTTAATGGTTAACCCTCTATCAGAGCACTTGTGGGCCACCTACCTTGTTCACTTCTGGTATCTTAAAGTGCATTATTAGCTCTGATGCAACAATGTCCTTCCAGCAAACCCATGAGAACGACCTCCGTCCGACCTTGGGCCACCCTCAGAAAGCAGGAGAGCTGAAGACCCTGTGTGACAGGGAGGATGCACGCAACCTGGAACAGCTGCGTGGCATACAGGACAACAACCAGTCTCTACAGGTAACAGGCAGTGGAGAAGAAAAAAAAATAGTCTGTCATGAGTTCCTGATGTCCTTCAATAAAATGTAGAACTCTGATATCAGTCTAGAATATAACCTGGAGTCCTGTTTCTGATGATGACTTGGTACTCCAGTATTATATTTTAGACCCTCTGAAATAAACTGAAATTAACCAGGGTACCATCTAGATTTTGGCTCTGCTATACTAAAAAAAATCGCAGAGCCAAAATTTGGATGGTACCAAGGCTAAAATGAACTCTATGGTGGCCAAACCCCACTAGCCAATTACATGTTAATGAATCATCCCCATTTGGCTAAATTTTGCGTAAGTTTTTGAACCTGTGTAGTTTATCTGGTGGAGACTATTGGTATGGTTTTCCGATATGAGATCTTTGTGTGTTTGTGTCCCCTGACAGGACTGTGTGTCCCAGCATGCCCAGTCCTTTGTGGAGGACCTGTCTAAAACAGGAGAGAAGCTGCTGCTTCTGTACGACAACCTGCTGACCATCGATGATGTGCAGACTGGACGTGAGTTCTCACACTTTTGAAATATTTGGGATACCTACTTCATAAATACATTTTGTAGTTACTCCAGTTTAATGTACATTGCCTTGGTAACATCTTCTTGAGGTTTAAGCTGTTCTTGAAGATGAAATCCCTCCGAGAAAACTGGAGGGAGGCAAGTATGATGATGTCATGATTGAAAACAGCTAGCTTTGTGAGTAACTACTAGTACTAGTACCTGTCATACCGCAACACCCATCATTCTGTCCTGAATCATGGATTATCATTGAGATTTTTTCCAGTTTACTTTGGTTAAAATGAGAATCTATTGTGCATCTGTCTGGGTAGAACAAAACTGGATGTCACCAGTGATAAAAAAAGAAATTACAACAATCGTTTTCCCAGATGGAATGTGTTGAAGTGTGTTAACTGTTTCCCCCCAGGGATTGACATTGAAAAGTTCCCAACAACGACCCTGATCAGGAAGAAACAGGCGGGTATCGACCTGAACGATCACGAGTACAGACCCACGCTGCCTCGCGGCAGCAACACGTGGCCGGGAATCCCCGCGGACGACATGGTTCTACAGAAACCTCAGGAGATAAAGCCGGTAACCAAGAGTGGGAAGAAAGCTGCCGCAGAGAAGAAGAGTAAAACAAAAGTAAGTCTCGATGTTTGGCAACAACTATCTTGCATTAAAAGCAAGCATAACGCTTGATTCTTTTACACACACGTTTTCCTCAAGTATTATTATCTATTATTATTTGATTTGGTGTATCCATCTAACAATATAACCAGGATTGTTTGCAAAAACTCAAATCTTTTTTATGCAATCAAAGAGTGGCACACTCTATATGACTATAAACTATCATGCAGAGCAATCATACTGCTAACTGGTTTGGTCAGATATACAGTGCAGTTTATATGTGTGTGT
>NW_017804353.1:5596461-5623275 GCF_001625305.1 Branchiostoma belcheri
TGTCATTTAGGTATGGTTTGCATTTTCAATCTAATATTCAAAACATTATGTTCTTTTCAAAAGCAGGTACAAAAGCCGAAGACAACTGCAGCAGTCAGTACAGCCAAGACCACCCTGGGACACAGCTCAACTGTGGAGGCCAGGGACAAGGCTTACCAGGTAATACAAACCTCACAACAGTTAGGGGATATTTCATACTAGTCTGATATACGATGTACTGTATCCCTGTAAGAACAAATAAATGGTAAATGTCATGTTGGAAAAAGTCATAATTGAGACCTAATTTAGAGTTGCAATATCAGAGGATCATAAAGTTCTGTGAGGGACAACATGTTACTTAACTTTACAATCAAAGTTACAATTATCTCATAAGTTTCACGTTTCCTTCCAATCCAGGACTACCTGAACAAGTTCAAGTTGTCGCTGTCCAGTATCGCTGACCAGAAGGAGGCACAACTGACCAGTGAGACAAGATGGACAGAAAACTGGACTACCTCTGTCCAGAAAGTAAAGGACCTTTACTGACCAGACGTTGTGTCCATTCACTATGTATATTTCATGTGGAAAGTTTGGCTGTCATAAATAGATCTTAAAATGTTTCTGTTGTAGATGTTGGGTCATCTTTGAGTGTACAGACCGAGTTATCATTGGTATGCAGTAGAATTGATGCACAATTATTAGTCAGATTCACTATGGGGGACAGACAGCTAACCAAGAAAAAGTCGCAAATATTTGTTTGACTGTTGTTTTTTCCTCCCAATTTATGAGGGAACCTTGGAACGGTTGATGACACAAGCATTCCATGTGTACAGCTGTTGGATGACATAAGCATTCCATGTGTATAGAAACTGAGTGACATCTGCATTCCATGTGTACATAGTCCTAATAGTTTGTATATCTTTGATAAAGGAGTTTGAACTGATTTTTGAGAACATAATATTAACTTGAAACTATAGATTTGTTTACATGTAACGTTACCTTCAGTATGTTTTCAATCATAAGACAGATCCACTATAGACCAGGTTCATTGCCTGAGGATTCTTTCTCTTCATATTGTGTAAGGCTTGTATATGATACATGCACAGTACATTTACAATAAAGAGACAGGTGTATTCTTTATTCTGTACAGTAATGAAGAAAGTTGATTTTGGATGAGGTGAGACCGAATAAAAGTTTGACTCAAATTCATAATATCTGAGTGTATAATATATGTATCATAATACATGTACCTGAAGCATTTAAGTAATGTAGGGGCAATTCGCTCAACATCTCAAGGCATTTACAAATTGTATTTTCTCTATTTTCACCATGTCAGAAACACTTCTATTTGCACCAAATGCAACATCATTCTTAGAAACCCCATCTACAAACCAAAGACGTCAAGACAAAGGGACACATTGTGGATGCTTGAATAGAAGCACTTTTTATTTTTTTGCTTGAGCTGCCATTGAATCCTCAAAGCAAGATTTGCACATACAAAGGAGAATATACATGTATCTCTCTTAACAATTATCCCTAGTACTGGCACGTTCTGTAAGTATACATATCACAAAGTTTCAATATTGTGCATGAAACCATCGAGAAATGTTGTTTTACTTTCCTGAAAGTTTTGTGGATGTTTATATAAATTAGACATTTTGGTTTGCTTTAAAATGGAGCAATACGCGAATTGGACATTTATGACAAAAGTGACTGTTAAATTTTCTCCTGCCACCAGATTTTCTGCATAAGCATACATGGCTTTACAAACACAAAAATAATAATACCCTGTCAAATGTATGTAGACACCAAAAGCATACTGTATTTCTGAGAAACTTGCTTTCATAGTCAGGATTACGTGGTCTCTTTCGTAAATTATGTAAACATACAGATTAACATGTTTAACATCATCATGATTAGATACCAGACATGTAGATATTTCAACATTTTTTTCTCGCTACTAAAATTGCATAAGTATAGTTATGCACCTTTCTTTCATGAGCCAAGTTATACAATCTCCGTTCCCCTCTAAGATACTCTAAAGAGTAACAAGTGTAGTAACGTTATAACAAACAGTATACTAAGTGCTGATATACATGTAACTTAGATGATTACACACAAAATCTTCGTATATACATATCTGCAATGGGCAATGCCTTATGATCGGGTAAGGCACCATTTTTTCCAGCGTAGCTTCTGTGCCCTTCGTGTCATGTGTCTGGTTTTTAATAAGGCATGGCCCTTCACTGAAGTGACATCCTAAAACACTCCGGAAAGTGCCCTTTGATACATTGAACAAAGGCTACGCTTTTCTGATAGTAACATACATGTACTTGACCAACTTATAACAGTACAATGCTGTTACAGGAATGAACAGTAAATGACACGATTACAACACTTACGTTTGGTAGAGTGATGTGGCTACGTCACAACCGAAGAATGCAGGTTGTTTTCGCTTTACGTTAGTCTGAATACAGTGATTATGCTGCACGTTTACGGAGGTGACTTGCACATATAACCTCTTGTCTTGAAAAGGTCCCACCACCTTCTGTTACTGAGTATTACACTGGTCCATAACACACATCAGCTGGGTCACTCTGTGCGAATTTATTTCCATACATTATAACCTTTTCCAAACCAGCTACTGGCAGAACCTATTGCCTCTACTATTGCTCTACAAGTAGCTGGGTTAGAACAGGCTAACAAAACGGTGAAACTGCACCGTTATGGCACAACCGGCGATCCTTCTTGTTGGAACACTGATGCCGACACAACCACCAGTAGTAAAACCGTCTGGGTTGCACCATGCAGAATTGCACTTGGGAATTTTGGTACAAAGATGCCTGAGTTAGTAACGTCGGGTTGTCGTTCACTGAGTTAGTCTTTCGGAGAGAAGATGTCCTCACATCTGTACTCCATCTCCGGAGAGTAAGGGTACAAGTTTCCGGAGGAGTTCTCCTCTCTCTCGAGGTTCTTCAACTCTTCCTCGAAGAAGAACTTGTCCTGCCCGAAGGCCGGTTTGAGCTGGTCTAACCAGGTCGCCTTCTCGTCGTACTGAGCGTGGAAGATCTGGTGCGTCCACTCCGGGTTTCTGGCCTGAAAAACGGAATACAGGAATATCGTTATGTGTGACAATGGACGGTTAGTGTTCCACTAGATATCAATGTGCCAAATGTGTAAAATGACGTGTACAAATCAAAGTTATAATCCATTACAACCACTCGTCTCAAAAATACTGTTCGCTGAAACGTTGTTTTTGGTCATTCGAGGTACGTTTTCCAGATGGAAATTTTTGAGTGACAACGAAATAGCTCACATTGAGATTTTACCCACAAGATTACATGACTATAAACCTACTTGTAACATCTTCAGCACGAAGACCTTCTCGCCGGCGATTTCGGACACGCCGAGAACGTGCACTTTCCCCGGTGTGGCCGACATGGACGGTCCGCGCAGGGTACGGCCCAGTCCCGATACCGACGAGAACGCCTGGTTGTAGATCTCCACTGCTCTCGCTAGGGGCACCTGGACATAGAACACATCGGTACATTCTAAACGTTATCATATTGATTAGATGTGACATATTGAGGTTCCTTCTGTGTCTATATGTGTCTGTGTCCACGAGGCCTAAGGGGGTTGGGAAAGCAGAATTCTCGAAAAATAGGGTCCGACTAGCCAGGGATGTGGGTTCATCATTAGGGTTTCTTTTCTTTTTTTCACTCGGGCGCAGGCAAGTGAACTCCCCTGGCCTATTAGTTTTCCTAATTCAAGGATTTGAGCTCAATCTTACTGTTTTAAATCCGTGTTGTTAGTCTGGTAAAGACTATTCTAAGATAGTGACAGGTGTCAAGATTAGATAACGGGGCTTGGTCATCCATTTAAGGCATTCCATACTAGGTCGCCTATAATAAGGACATCCCAGGGCTAGGGACCTTTAAGTATTTCCGTCCTTATCCGAGAACACGTGAGGGCCAAGCGTGCATGCTTTCCTTGATTACTAGACTATTCTAAGATTCTGGGACTGGACAGAACGAGATACCGTTGTATTATTCTTGTCTATTAGCTAGAAATATCGCAGCTCACTTGGCCCACCTAATTCTCAATAGTCAACAGCTTTAACTTCAATTAGATGCTCAATGCCTATACCGATAGGACGGAAAAACATCTGGAAATTTCAAAGTTAACTGTACTGGTTAGGTGAGATATACATCAGAGAAAGAGGGAAAGACACAATGTTGACTATGACTCCCGGGGATCGGACACGCACCACACGCGGCGTGTCAGTTTACAACCGAACGTACAACCACTAGGCCAAAAGGTCCAGGGCCCATTGGGCTGGGCAGTTAGTTAGTGACGCGTATACCAGCTGTTACAATAGTATACATGTATATGTATCACTATAGCTACCTCAAAGTAGTGCCTCGCGCCCGTGTCTCTCTCCACGAACATGTAGTACGGGATGACGCCCAGCCGGGTCTCTGTGCGGACCAGGCGGGCCCAGGTGGCGGGGTCGGCGTTGACGTGGTTGACGAGCGGCGCCTGTGCCCGGATCACGGCGCCCGTCATCCGCAGCCGCCGGATGGCTTCCTGCACGGTCGGCGTGGACAGCTCCCGCGGGTGGGTGAAGTGGGCCATGATGGCCAACTGTCGACCTGACTTCACCACCTGGGAAAACAGGATCAGAAGTGATGGGTCATTTGATCCTGATGAAGGCCCCATGTTTTCTCAGAACATTTTACAATTCCTGGCACTGCATGTGTTTCAAGATTTTTTTACAGACGATTTCATAATTCTTTGCACTACGTAGAATATTTCATAGTTCTTGGCACTTCGTACAGGTATTTGGAGTTTATGTTGTATGTCGGGCTGCTAATACTGTTCAAACAGAGGTTTGGGTTTTGACTTAAGCTTAATTTTGGCGTGTTTTATGGCTTTTGGGGGGGGGGGCTTTCTCTTTTGCACTGGTATCTTTTTTTAATACGAAAATTGGTCTTTTGCCTCACCTCCTCGAATATTCGCAGCAGATCGTCCGAGTCTGTGTCGGTGACGTAGCGGTAGGGCCAGTAGGCCAGGGACTTGGTGCCGATGCGGACGGTGGAGAGGTGGTCCAGACACGGGTCCTTCAGCAGGGGCAGGATGTACCCGCCAAGCCGCGCGGCCGACATCACCATCGGGTCCCCTCCCGTCAGCAACAGGTCGCTCACGTGCCGGTTCTGGGGTTTATAAAAACGATTAGCGCAATGTCGGCAATACGACTGTTTTAATTTAAAATGTGTCTGAACTTGTGCATAGCATATAAAGTTTGCTGTCGGACAAGCGTATATCACAAATTTCAGACATTCAGACCGTACTTGCAATGGTTAACACCCAACAAGCAGGGCTATGTATTTTTTTTGCCCTGGATCCAATACCATCGTCTAAATTTGTAACTGACTTTTATAATATTGAATCATATTGGCTAGATAATAAAATGTCTCACCCGCCGCAAGTAGATTTGAAGCAGTTTGGAGTCATCAGACTGGAACTGTTGGGGACTAGAAATGTACAAAAACAAACACGAACCTTTTACAACCATTTACATCAACAATGTATAGTTCTTCTTTTCCACTTAACAATTGGACAAAATTTTTAACGATTTATAAACCACACACGAACACAAATACTAGTATCTAGATAAGAAATGAAGAGTCGTGGCCTGTTCTTCTTACACTAATAGTTGGTCTGCATTTGCAGTATCAAACTGAGTGTTTGGTACATGTATGTTGCTCTGTGTAGTAGTAGTATAGTCGTAATAATATAGTCTCAACCTTATGTCCCAATATACATTGAGAAGGCGGTAACTTTCTATATTTCTACTCTGATTGAAACTGAACAAGTTGCAGTTTTGGAGGTTCTCTCGGTCTTACCTGCCGACAGACGTGAACTGTGCCCAGCGGAAGCAGTACGTACAGTAGGCGTGACAGAACTGCCCCTCTGCCGGGAAGAACAGGACGGTTTCCCGGTACTTGTGCTGCAAGCCCGGGAGAGGGAGACCGTCAACCCGGGGAACGTTCAGCGTCTTCTGCTGGGCGGGGTGCGGGTTCATCTCTTTCCGAATCCGCTCCGCTTCCCGCTGGAGCACCGTGCGTGGAGCTTTGTTCTGCAGCAACCTAGAACAGGAACAACCCAACAAACCTTGTTGAGCGGAAGTTTCTCTCAACGTTTCTAGCGGAACAGACTGATTTGGTGTTAACCGTCATCTTCATTTTTCCTGGTTTTCCCTGATGAAGCTAAGTTCTAGACTAATTAAACTTTTAATAACTATAACGCATGCAAGAAGATGTTGAAGACAAGCGAATTTCACCATCCCATTCCCTTTCCTATATGCAGCATTAACAGTTTCACAACTACACATGTATTTCTCTTTACTTCATTCTACATTGCTCATTACATTTAAGTCAGTAACTACGTCTGTCGGCACTAATATTATACTGACATCCCAGGCAAAAAAATACACCGTCGTGTACACATCATTAGCTGTACATTATCATCATAAGTTCTCTATTGTCGACTTGGGCGTTCGTACGCTGGTCATTGTCATATTGTCCTTGGTTGGTGAATTATGTTGATTTTTTTATATCGACTCACATTGGAATTATTTCATCTCCTTCCAGAACAATAGAGGATGCTTATAACTAATTCCGAAAGATCGAAACGTTTTTCGACTGCCATGTATTTCCTGACTTGGCGAGAGCAGTATCAGTCGAATTTTCCCTCCAAACAACTCCTCGAAGAGTATGCTCATCGAGAGAGTCCTCCCCCAAAAAAGTGTCAACCCCTAAAGTGATGAATGATGACGGTGAACACCGAATCTAGTCCCTTCCTACAACATTGTGTACAAGAACCGTTACACTTATACATTGCAAAGATGTATGGACAGAATGGAAACATCTTACTGCTTGAAGACAGCTTTCAGCTGGCATCAGGGATCCACCGAACAGCGTTCCCCGGCTGTAAGGTGTCGGCTCCCAATACTGCAAACATACCAGGAGGTAACCCACACCGTAACATCACACACTTCGCGCTGCACAAGGCGAGAGCGAGAACGCAAAGACACAGAACAAAACCTTACATGCCCTACAAGCTAGTTCTGACGCCTAGAGGGGCTGATTGTCACCACGTTTCCAATACGAAACAATATCTTACTAAATTGCCAGACTAACATAAAAACGTGGGTTCAAAATCAGGGGAGATAATTTATTTTGCCAGGGGAGTTTATCTATTTGCTCCCGCTGACTGAATCTGTTGGCAAATTATTTCCCTTTTTTGCTGAATTCTATTATCATTAAACCCCTGGAAGGCCTGTTGGAGGATACCAATTTCCACCCTCAGTACCGACAACCGAAAGGGTGGTTGCATGTGACGTTAAAATAACCACCGTCGCCATTTTGGTGGTTGTATAGAACCAAGATAGCGACTCAGGTAGTGGAGTTTGTCGTACTATTATAAAGGTCTGATACTCCCTAAACATGCACAAGACTACAAGCGGACATCTTTAAGTTCACGCCAACCAGTAGTCTGGAACATTTCCCATATATAAGGTATCAGCAAATGTCTTTAAACCCACCAATTTGGCGGACGCTACTCTAAGCAACGTTCACGTGTGATTGCACACACATCCCATAAAGTATTTACCCCATGGCGAATCATTATACACAATGTACAACCGTCGTTTGTTACGGCCTGAGCTTTCTACCGTTGTCAATAACATTTCTTCATTGTAATCCTTGGCAGCGTCGATGAATAATGTCTAACTTTTTATATCAACAGGTGGGTGGTATTCAACCCCTCTAAGGCTTGGCGAGCACCGACATAAGCGAGGGAGGGAGGCTAAGCTTTAATACACTACATACGTCCGCAACGGAAAGTTTTAGACCAACTATTTCCAGTGACTCGGAACAAAAGTTACAGTGAACTTGAATACTTCGTCAGACTTCATAGAAGATGTCTTCATGACTGAAAAAAACGTTCAGATTTCCAATAATGACGGATTAAACAAAAAAATTCTGAATTGTTTTTTTTCTTCCGATAATTTTGATATGTCAAGATGAAGTTAAATAAAACAGTTATTAATATTTCTGTAAGTTATGTACTTTACAAGGTATTTATGTCAACAAAAGCCGTCATAGAAATAAAAATGATAATAAAAGAGAGCGAATATTCATAGTTTTTTCCGTAAAAAGCAAGTGAAATCTTAAAAGTGTCTTAGTTGGTTTACAGAAGTAGAGTGGTTCCTCGGCATGGTGCCCCCAAAAATACTCATCATGTACTTATCTAAGAAAATATCTGACCACCAAGACAAATACCGTACACAACCCTTTAGTTAGAAACAACATGTACTACACACAAAGTAGACTAACATGACATAGAAGTGGAACTCACTTGCTGATTCGCTCCAGTGCCTCAGGCATCAGCATGTCAGGCTGCGGGAAGGTCAGTTGGAAGATGGGGTCCTCGGGCACGTTGGACCAGTCGATCAGCTCCTGCACCACGTAGTTGTTGGTGCGCATCGGCAGGACCGTGGCGGCGGCGACGTACGGGGTCGGGTCCAGGTGTTTGGCCGCCTCGGGCAGGTACGTGTTCAGCACTGACGGGATCTACACGGCGGAGAAATGTTCGGTTCTTTAATGGTAAATCTGAAGTGTCACTGTTTGCTATGGAATCGGGAAGTTTTTTTGAGAGCGTGAAAGATTGCTACCTTTTTCTTGGACCATCTAAAAGTGTGTGTTTCCTCTAGGGTCGACTGACTACGTTTTGCAAATCCAGGTAGAACTTCCGCAGTGCGCTTGTTTTCAGGCAGAATAGCACCTGTGCGAGACTAATAAGGCTGCACCCATGTAGTCAAGGTCCAACTTGAAGGTCGTGTTGTTCAGTTTTTTTTGATGACGAATAATACATAAAATATTTCTTTAGTCGTTTTTGCTTTGTCTCCTACGGGCAATAATACACTTCAATTTGTAACAGTTCGTCGTAATCTAAATACTGTGCCTTTTTTAGGTCAATTTGGCTATCCCTTTGTGGACTATGAGTTTGTTGTGCACCTCGAGAGGTAACGTGCGGTAACCTTGCAGACGTCTGGACGTGTTAGACGTGCCTCACTGAACCACATAAATGGCTGACATAAATTTTGTAAATTTGACATTTGAGTGAGCAGAACGTTAATTATAACTAACGGTTCTTGTGTGAACAGATAACTTAGTGTTACAGAACTAACTGGCAGAAAGAAGAAGCTCAAAGCTCACTTTATGTCCACGGAAACATGAAATGCGCCATAATTCAAGTCAGCATAATCACAGCTCAAAATGCAGCTTTTGTTCTGAATAGGTAGTGCCTACAGGCTGTTGCTTCATCAGCACTTACTGCAATCAGTCTACTGTGTAATCTGCTAGCAGGTATTGAAGGCCTTAGTGGAGGGATATCGTTATTTTTTACCGTGCCGTGCTCACACTCGAAGAGTGAGTGCAAAAAATAGTCTCCACCAGGCTCCTTTGAACTTTACAGGCTGATTAAATTGTTGAAATCTGCCTAAAAAGAATGTAAATGACCTGCCTGGCCTGCACGTAGCAAAAAAAAAATTTAGCCCCCCAGTATCTGCTTGGAGATGACCAAACTTACCGATCGGGTGGCATAATGTCCAAGCAGATGTTGGGAGGCTAAGTCACCTTTTTTGTGCCCTTTCAGTGAGGAGACAGATTGACATACTATAGAAAAGAGCAGTTAGGAAAACGTAAAGATTTATTTTCCTGACCCTAAATATCTGCTTGGAGACTAACAGTTTGGATCGCTCTGCCTTTTTCTTGGACACATTTTGTTCTAAGTACCTGCGGCATAATTACTCGGATTACGACATACCACAGATTCCTTTCAACCATCACACGAATCGTAAACAGTATTGTTTTACATTACACGCATAAAGCCTTGCAGGGACACGGTTCCTTTTTCCTGTTGAATAACTTGGAAATCGTGGATTTTCAAGGCACCAATTTGGCATTCACTTGTGGTCAAAGTTGAGAGGTATTTTAGCCCACGCTAATTTCTTTGGTTGTCTGTAATCACGATGAGGGATCCGGAATTCGCCCGCGTCGCTCGACTGATTCTACTATTTGGAGGGATTTGCCCAAATAAATACCGGCCAACGCTGCTGTGAAGTGACCACTTGTTGTCGGCGCAACGTGGGTTGTATACAATACCGGTGCCCCAGTTTTCTGAAGTGCTGTGTCTGGATCAATCCATGCACCAAATTAGGAAAATTAGGTTAGGTCACAGGTCAGTTGAGAAACAATGGCGTTCAGGAAGTAAAAACGCCGGCATAGACGTGACTAGAACGAATGACCCATATTTAAGCAGAGAAGCTACCCCTGAATTCCAGCAAATAGAAATTACCTGAACTCTAGACCATCGCATCTCAATGAAACAACAAGTCACTGTTTCATAAAATATGACACTGGTTGTACATGTACCAAGTTACCCCTTGTTGTTCTTTTCATGATACACAAGATCGGCTTAAATAAAGACCACAATAAAATGATAAAACACTAAATACGTACATATTAAAAGTTTCTTGAGATGTTAGTACATGTACATAGTAAGACACATATAAACCTACCAAGCTCCGTGTGTAGAGACGAAGCCGGTTGTGATTCCGCATGGTCGGGTAGACGGTCGGCTCAAAGTCCTCGTCTCTCTTCTCGGAGACGGACGTCAGCGTGCTCTTCAACCGTCTGGCGGATCGCGGACGGATCCGCAAGAGATAGGCAGACAGAGACGATCGAAGCATCGTTCTTCTTCAAGTTCTAGTCCTGGAAACGTACAAACACAACAAAGATCTTGACGCCCACCGGGACTAACCAAGGGTAGTATGATCCGCAGAGCTGTTAGTCGGGTTTTACATGTCAAGTGTGTCACCTGCTAGAAATTTGGCATGGTAACTTGTGTAGGCTAAACACGTTACAAACGTCTGACCTCGCGCACGGCTTCCCATTTGTGGTGGAATTTGGCATTGGATGGTTCGCATTACAAAAACAGACTGGGTTAGTTGTTGCGATAGGATCTGATGTTAGTACATGTAGTAGGTCGACTAGAAGTGACTCCGTGACGGAAAAGTACTACAGTACAAGCTTTAACAAGAGTAACTTCGCATATTTTCAGATGATTATACGCCGATGTCACTACCCTGGAAAGTCAGAGTACAGCGGGTCGCGGCTGATTTCTCTTAGCGGGGGCGCTAACTACCCTGGCCGGCTGGATCGTGTTTCGCGGGTATATGTGCTTGTTGGGCCGATAAGAAATCAGCCGCGACCCGCTGTACTCTGGCTTTCCAGGGTACGATGTCACCAGTGTTAGTTACTGGCGACGGACGGAGACCATTCTTGGCGTGCAACAGTCCGATAACTCTAGATATGACCGATAAAACACGGTCACATACATTCTATACAACACGTGAAAAGTTCGATCTGAAGTTCGTTTTCTTGCAGAGGGGGCCGGCGTTTCCTGCACGAAGATGAGAAGGGTCCGGTCTTTTTGCTGCTTTTTCGTAAGGACTGTGAACAATGCCTTTGACTTTGTCACGCTGAAGCACCATCACAATGGGTATAATTATGAACATGCCTGGGGTTACGTGAATAGCTGCATACACCAGAGCAGTCATGTATGAACAAGGCCATTATATAGATAGATTCTTTATATATGGTGACGTTATGTGTCCATCCAAGTTAAGACCCCCAATCCTATCTTCTGTGATCACTGTCACTCACACTTTTGCTCTAGGGTTCTAACGCTGGTATAAACAAAAGTACTAGTAGTAGTATTGGACAGGTAAGGATCAGACTTACCCCTTGTCTAGACACAAGTCATGTTGGCTCTAAAAACAGACGAACTGAATCAATGGACATTATCATCATGGCCTGCGTGAATACAGTGCGGTGTTTCACAGACCAATTCCCTTCGAAACTTGTGTTTTTTTTTTCATTTTTCTAAAATTACAAGAACTTCGCTCTTGTCTTGCCATTTAATTCGCAAACAACAAATTTCTGGTTCAGTGCAAACATTATATGATATATGGGATGCCCTTCTGGTTGCTTGCTGCTTGCTTGTGTTTAAATGTTTTAGATCATAGTTGTTTACGTTTCAATGTTTTCAATCGTTATGTAAAACTTGACACAGCATCTGGCGCTGTGCTAACGTCTGGCAAAACAGTCGGCTTGTAAGATCTTGTAACTCTACTCTTGTAAGTCGTCAACATAAAAAAATAGTATGGAACAAGAATCTCGCGCTAAATATCACATGTAAACACTTATACTAGTAACATAATTTTATCTTAGATTGACAAAAAACAACTTTAGGAGTCATAACCACTGACGGGGAAACGACCACACTGACATGACGGGGGAACGATGACACATCGCTATCGTGCCCCGCTTGGGGCAGCCGTCCGGTGAGTAGTAAGAACTAGTTAGTATGTGTTGACACGGACCTCCATATAGAGACATGGCAGAAGCCCAGCCAAAACAGTAGCCCAGGAGGTCCAGTAGTAGAGGAGGGTGGGGTCATGTTACGGAGGGGCACTACCAGTAGTAGGTCTTGTCCGGGGCGGACTCGGTTTGCTGGGACTGGGAGTCCAGTTAGTAGTTAGCTAAATAGTCCGCTCCCCAAAATCACAATCAACTACCCCGCCGATAATTCTGAACACATATTACTAGTAACATCACCCGACGGTTGTTGAGATGAGTTGGGGCCCAGTCTTGTTGGTGGGGTAGCGGATCTTGGGGAGCGGACAAGCCAAGCAAGACTGAACCCCGACGGCTTGGGCTTGGCCCCCTGCCACCGGGGGGCCGTCAAGTAGGACTCTATCTACAGGCTTCCGCACAGCACACAAAACGGTTTCGGGAAGAAAGTCATACGAAAGACCCGAAAGGACTGAATTCGAAACTTGCGGTCGCATAAAACTCATGTTACTTGGTGGGCCCATGGTCGACCGAAGACGCGTCTTGAGGAATATCTAATAGACCGGAAACCCTTGCTTGTGGATGCGTCGGTATGTCTCTAAAACTGTCGTTTTCGGTTGAACAAATAGTAAACTCAGCTCGCGACAGAAGTTTCTGCATAGTATTGCCGTCAAAGTATGTGTAGAGAGTGACCTACCGTGCGCTGTAAAGGTGGATCCGATGTTCCTGTTGGATGTACCGGGTACTGACAAAGACAACACGTTCTCAGACCCGTGCCCTGCTACGCCCCTCAGGCTTTTCAGACCAGATGTCCCGGATGTAAGGCCATCTGAGGCCAGGTTACCGGTTCTCACACCGCCTTGAGGACATTATGCAAACAACTGACCACGAAACCCGACACAAGGAGGTCACTACCGTTATACAATGATTTAGTATTGTTTAAAATCGCGCCAAGGATCTATAAATTCAAATCCGAACCAAGGCAGCCATTCTGGGACTTTTGGAGACAATGACCTCACTCAACCTGATCAAGTCAATCCAACTTCTAAGACCTTGTAAGTAAGTTGTAAAGACCTTACAAGACACGTCCTTGGTTTTTCTCATCACAACGTTTCAGACCCTATTTAAACCTCATTGTCCGAAGTAAGTATACTACTTGATCCTACATGTACATGTATTCAGATTTCTGTTATGACATAATTCAATGGACCAACTTGACTAAACCAATCACCACATAGGCATCTGGAACCTTTTAGTAGTTTTACCTCAATAGGTTAGCCTGGGGGCACCGCATGGGTTTCAGGGACTGTACATTCTTGTTCACCTTAGTAGGTAAGATCAGGTAAACATAGCCTGCGGGTGCAATTAAAACGCCGAATACACTCTATTCAAAAATATTAGAGTGGTCTGTCTACGCTCTACATAGAATTAAAACGGCCGATCACGTTCTACGGAAAAACGCTTGCCCCCTCCTATGTCATGTCTTCAAAGTCATGGCCTTATGTCTGGCAAGGGATGAAAAGGATACAAGTAAGTATGATGTCTTCCTATCTTTATGGAAGTCCTTTTGTGAACGTGATACATAACATAACATAAATACATATAAATCAGGCATATCCTAAATACCAGACTAAATTAGCTGTGTTGTAGTCAATTGGTATGTTGCTGACCTGAGTTGAAGCTGTGTTGACTCAAAGAGGCTTAGTTTAGAACCCTCCCCCCCCCCCCGCTGACTAGACTCCCTCCTTAGATGTTTGGATAAGCTCCTATCACAGCATCAAGAAGGTTGTAGTGGTATTTTTATGGCTACAATAGTCAACAGACTTACAATGTTGTAGCTTGACAAAAATACCATCAATACACAGTTGTAAAAATCAGGTGCATAGCAACAAATGACACTGCTTCCAATCCATCCAATCAGAGCAACACACGGTGTGTTTTATTACTGTCAGTAGTCAATAATTTCTCTAATAATAATTAGCCAAATCAAAGAAATCTCTTCCTGAATTACAGTCATAAATGATGCTTTAAACATTGTTATTTGACTTAATGAATTGCAAGAGAAGGAGAACATGCAAATAATATACAGTAAGTTGTTACCATATTGCAGCTCTTCATGAGATGTAATACAATATAAATTATACTTGTATATGTAGTACTGTATTTGCAGATGGTACATTGCTTCACTTTGATCCAGGTTTTAGATTAAGTAGCAGCTTGTTGTTTTTGAGTTGGGATGAAATTTCTGGAAAGAAAAAAAAGAAAACAATGTTTGATTGGTCTAAAATTAGTAAAAATCACAACTTACAAGACCTTTCAACATTCTTGCTATTGTCTAGGTTGTAACATATAGGTCACCAACTTGAAGACTTCAGGTCCTCCTTAGGACATGTGTTACTATGTTTTCTGTTGTTTTCACCAAGACAAGCATTGCCATAGGAAATACTACACCTTTGCAAGGTGTGTAGTATGTTTAATCAACACACATGTCACTGGACTTATCTATGCAGGAGGGACAATAAACTGTAATTCTGTGTGTTTATTTTTCTCCCAGACAAATAATCTTGTTTGAAGAAAGATGATCACTGATGACCTCACACAATCTTTCACACCTATCATGGGACAATTATAATGAGACCTTGATTAAGTATACAGTATTTGTTTGTGTACAAAGTGACACCTATTTCACAGAGAACCAGTTGTGTAGCCATAGCTTTTTGTCTCCACAGTTGCCTGGCTTAGTTTAGAACCTGTCTAAATACAAGAAGCCTGCCTTAGCTTGATCACTGCAAACATCAAACATTTGCTTAGGGCACTCAGGTGTCACCGGGATTCCCTCACTCTAAATGGACTGGAAAAATTTTGCAGGAAGCAGCTAAAGCTTTTTTTTCTTCTCTCTTTCTCTCTGCCAATTTGTTTGAATAAGTCATGTTCAGCAAAGCTTTTCTTAAATGTTTACCCATCTTTTTCTCTCTCGTTGACGATTAGATTTAGCACTAACGAATTCATGCTTTTTAATCTAAAAGACTTTTGCATGGTGTAACTTTCATTTGCTCACATGCTCACGTGTATCATGCAATCTTTTTGGTCAGTCAAGCATGGTCTTTCACTTTATCTATGCCAGATCCAGATGAAAAAGTCATCATCATCATTAGCATCATGTCACAAATTGTTGCAATAATGAAAGTGCAAAAATAACCTGTAAGGAATGTATTGACATAGGAGTCCTTCTCAGCTCTCTTGGTTTCGAATATCACCACCAGTGTCATCTTCGGCTCTATTCTTATCATGTAGTAGGTGCTCTGGAAGGCCTAGGATAGGAAAAAAATATGTCAACTTACCAAAATCTCTCATATAAAGATTGTGCTTAAAAATGTAACAGATGTAAGTTGCTTTGTCATTATGAAATGGTTGCAAAGATACATAGCATATGTATTGCAATATAGTAGAATAGGTACAATCTGCAGTGTTATACCAGGGGACAAATACAAATGTATATGGGTTGAACAAGTCAAATTCAGATTCTTATGATGTGACAATATTATATGAAAGTATGAGCCTTCTTTTTGTTTGGGGAGCTTCATTCACATAGGCTGGTTGCCAAGCCTATTTTAGCGTCTGAGTCTCTGCTATTTGCAGAGAAGACAAAAGAGACTCGGCAGCTAAAATAGGCTTGGTAACCAGGGTGTCACTCACATGATTCGTGTGTTTGACAGCATTTATCACCAGAGAGCAAGTCATTTAGGTACACAGATCAAGGAGTTTGAATATTTGTATACCGGTAAGCGACTATTTTGGACAGAACTACTACTATTCACAGCTAAAGTAAGTTCCAACCTTGTCGTAGAAGTAAACTATCCTCTCCATGGTGTTCATTTCAGCAGCGTTGTTGTTCATGATCATGATGAGGTTGGGCCAGTGATGCTGGGGTCTCTCCTAACAAATAAAATAGAAATAAGCAACCATGACAAAATAGACACTGGTAAACAGTCAACCATAATAATTTGACTGCTTTCTAAATTTTACTTCAGGTAAAACCTCTTTACTAGCAATGGAGACCATTGAAATGGAGATCAACATAAAAAAGAGTCTTTACCTCGGCACAAACGTTCTTCCGTCTTCATGGCAACTATTGATACATTTTTACGTTAACTGAAATGTTAGGCTTCATGTACTCTCCAAGCAGAGGTTGTTGGGGAAAATTGTGACATTCTTTATCATGCGCCCAGTTTTTGTCCGCCTTCCCCAACAGAAGAAGGCAGACAAAAACCAGGTGCATGATAAAGAATGTCACAATTTTCCCCAACAACCTCTGCTTGGAGAGTAGGCTTCATGCCCAGTATCAATAGTGACAACAGTAAGCCTTAGTACTTTGTAAGCAGAGGTTTAGGTCTGTTTTTGGGACATTTTTCATTGCATTTTTCATTTTCACTGCCAGGCATTCTATTTTGTCAGTTTTTCTTTTGTTTGGCCAGGATAACCAAAGAAAAGCTGACAAAATAGAAAGCCGCACAAAACAATAAAAAAGTCATCTGGAAATAGGCCTAACATCTGCTTGGAGTGTTAGCCTTACCCCGGGAACAGACACGATGGCAGGGTAACTGTCCAGTCCCTTGGGCGGCTCCAGCTTGGCTGCAGGGTGGTGGTACCCGTGACCCTTATACGTCTCCTCCAGTCCACGGGTGTCCAGAACAATCGACAGGTTAGTCGCATCCGATTTACGCAAAAACGTGGCAAACCTGGGAGTTGGGGTTATAAGCTAGCTTAATTGTACATTTTATCATGCCAAAATGGTTGATCTTAGTAAAGAAGGGAAAGGTTACAATAAAATACATGTAAATAAAGCATGGATCATGCTTGATAGCAAACCTACATAGGCAAACTACTCTGGCTTAAAATGATAATCTAAAGCTTAAAAAAGGTTGACTAAGTGCAGATAAATACAAACATAATTCTTCAAATGGGACTTGTCATTTGTTGCCAGCGCTGTCCTTTATGAGGAAGCTGCGTTGTCGTGGGCCGGCCTTGGCCTGGCGGAGGAGACTGTAGATTTGCCTCTGGTCGTTCCTTTCTGCCGCGGCTTCTAGCTTTGCCACCTGCTCAGTCCAGTACCTCTCACGATCCTGGCGGATGGATGAGTTATGGGCACCGTTGAGACGTCGGTACTCGTATAGGTCACCCCGGAGACGGGCAGCACGCCGGTTGTCAATGATGTCAAGGGTTTCTCGTGAGATCCAAGGTTGTTTAGGGGAGCGTCTACCCCTTCCTAGAGTTTCTTGGGCCGCTTTGTAGGTTTCTGTCTTGAAGAGCTCCCAATCTGGCAATGCATCTGAAGCTAAGGCATTATATCGGTTGGATATAGCACATGTGTAGGTCTCTTGGATCATCGGGTCCTTGAGTCGAGAGGAGTCCAAGCGAACTTGCCTTTTGGTGGAAGGGTCGTTCTTGAGCTTGAGCCTCATGTGAGCGATCAGCAGTCTGTGATCGGTGTTGCCAAGCTGGGCGCCTCTGTAGACTCGGCAGTTGGTGACGAATGGCTTCCAGCGGCTTGAGATGAGGATGTGATCGATCGCTTTCCTGGTTTTCCCATCCGGGCTGTACCAGGTCCAGTGATGGATCCTCTTCCGCGGGAACCACGTGTCAGCAACACAGAGGTTGGTGGCTCTGCAGAGCTCCAACAGCCGGCTGCCATTGTTGTTGGTAGTCATGTCCACAGTTATGGGGCCCATCCTTCTGGGAGGAGTTCTGGGGCCCGGGGGCGACTGACAATGTGGCATTGGCATCAGTAAGGACTATAGTTATGTCATGCGGTGGAGCATCCTGAACCGCTTCTTGGAGCTGGTCATAGAATGTGTCCTTGTCTGTATCCTGGGCAGCCTCTGTGGGTGCATAGGCAACGATGACAGTCATTTTGCCATGTTTGTGAAGAAGACGAGCCGTGAGCAATCTATCGGAGATAGGTTTCCAGCTGATGAGCGATCCTCTCAGGCGAGTGGGAATGGCTAGGGCTACTCCGTAGAGTCCGGTTCTCTCCTTGGGGCCACTCCATATAAAGGTGTGGTCTCCGACAATGGTTTCGCCAGTGCCGGGCCATCGTACCTCGCAGATACCGACTAAGCTAAGGTCGTACTTAGACAGTTCGTTAGACAGTAGTGTAGCATAGCCTGTGCGGCAACATCATCTCTACTGAAGCAGACTGTATCCACCGGTGGAAGGAACACTTTAGCCAGCTTCTAAACCACCCCCAGTCCCAGAGGACCCCACCCTCACTGAGGCTGCAGATGCGACAGATGGTGCTAACCCGGACTGCCCTATCACCCCTGTTACTTCAGACGAGGTGAAGGCTGCTTTGAGGAAACTGAAGAACGGGAAAGCTCCTGGCATCTGTAACATCACAGCGGAGATGCTGAAGGCAGGTGGAGACCACATGATCCAGTGGCTCACCCAGATAATTAACCATGTCTGGATCCTAGAGAAGCTACCGGATGACTGGAGACGGGGTATCATCCTACCTTTTTGGAAGAGGAAGGGAGACCAGCTGGTATGCAGCAACCACAGGGGGATTACCTTACTGTCCATCCCGGGCAAGCTGTTCACCCGTATCCTACTGTCAAGGACCCTCCCTGCCATCAGGAGCAGGCGCCGCCCACAACAGGCAGGCTTCATGCCGAACCGCTCTACCACTGACCATATCTCCGCACTACGTCTGGCCATTGAGAAGGCACAGGAGTTCAGAAGAGATCGGCACCTCTACATCGCCTTTATTGATCTTCGAGCAGCCTTCGATACAGTGGATCATGCCTCCCTCTGGAAGATCCTGAAGCTGATCGGAGCACCTCGGAAGACAATCACCCTCTTCCAACAGATGTACAACTCTGCGGAGAGCTGCGTGAGAGTAAACGGCAAGGAGTCGGAGTGGTTCACCATCAACAGCGGGGTCCGCCAGGGTTGTGTGGCCGCACCGGATCTCTTCAACTGTGTCATCGACTACCTGATGACCAAGGTATGTGAGAGAGTCCCAGGGGTGTTTTTTGGCCAGTACAACCTGGCTGACCTGGAGTATGCTGATAACACTACTCTGCTTGCCGACGACCTAGAACGACTCCAGGATGCCCTCACAGTGTACGACGAGGAATCCAAGAAGCTCGGCTTAAGCATCAACTGGGGTAAGACAGAACTTATGCACATCGGGGAAGGCTCAGACCCTCCCCCACTAGTCTTCAACTCCTGCACGGTGAACTTTGTTCCCACGTTCAAGTATCTTGGATCTATAATCTCCAAGACCGGGGATCTAAAGCCAGAGATTAACCAAAGACATGCCCAAGCTTCAGCAGTCTTGCAGTCTCTGTGGAAGCCACTCTGGCGACATCGCCACATTACACAGCAGACGAAACAACGCATCTACAACTCCTCTGTCATCTCGGTCCTACTGTACGGATCAGAAACCTGGGCACTGAACAGCACGCTGGAATCACGTCTAGACGGATTCGACAGCAGAGCCCTCCGGAGGATTACCGGTATTCGCTGGCATGAACATGTCAGCAATAAGGACCTCCGTGACCTGACCGGACAACCTGCTGCATCGTGCCTTGCAGCTGCCCGACGGATCCGCTGGTATGGTCACGTTCTCCGCCTCCCTCCCTGGCACCCCACCCGTGCCTTGCTGGACTTTGCACCTGAACAGGCAGGATGGCGGCGGCCCAGGGGGGCCCCACGTACCAGATGGATGGACGCTGTCCGACGTGACCTGAGTAACATCAACATCCAGCTCCCCCAGACACAGCAGCTGGCTGAAGACAGAGGAAAGTGGCGGGCCCTGACAATGCTAGTCAGCTCTATGCACCACGTGCAAGAGGATTGAGTGAGTGAGTGAGTGAGTGACTTGTCATTTACTGCACTGAAGCTTTCTTTCATTCAATCTGCCTTGAGTCTAATCTCCAAGCAGATCCTACAGTGGCAAGGCAGTATCCAACTGGAAAGCAGTGTCCAATAGCCTGACTAAATCGTGCTCCTGGCGGCGGCCACCCGAAGGTTGCTACCCCTTGGGTTGGGGATTACTAACCTCCTGCTGAGAGCTTGTGTAAACACTGTGACAGGCCACAGTGTCCAATAGCCACTGGTGCCTTGCTACCATACGTAGTATCTGCTTGGAGATTACATTGTACATGTACGTTCAGTCCACCCTATCTAATAAAGGAACGACATTGCTTACTTTGCCATGTAGTCACATGATGTCTTTGCTAGAAGGGTTTTCATCTCAGGTGGGCTGGACTGTTTACTCAGGGTCTCGTTGAAATACAAGGAGAACTAAAGAAATAAATAAGTAAATACAGATCAGATATTACTTGTAATTAGCAAAATCTGAAAATTATACATGACGATAGAAGTTACAGAAAAGTTGATTAAAGCAACAGAAGTATTCAGTGAGTGAAACTGATGGAATGGTTTTCATCACCTTGGAAACGAGGGCAGCCTTGAAACTGAGCAGCCACTGGTGTAGAGGTGGGACCTGCGGCACCTTGGTGGACGTGCTGCCAAACAGCTCAAAACCTTTCTTCTGACTCTGCTGGGGTAATGATACAAAACAACACTTGACAATTGTGATGAAGATACAAGGAATTAATTTTTCCAGAACTCTTAATACGTATGCAGCTAGTGATCTTAATAGTTGTTTGTACATGTATGTCCTTTTGTATATCTGTTTTCTTGTAAAGTGTAATGTTTTTATGGGTTTTCATACCTGAAATGAAGACTAAATGATAAATGAATGAAATAAATGAACTGCTGGTCAATATCTGATTCGAGCCTACAACTGTGTGGTACAAGTAAAATATATGCAATGTTCATGTTTTTCTTCAAAATATTGTTCCTGAATAGGTGACCTAAATAGTATTTGCTTTTTCAAGCTGTTCCATGGGTTGGTTTCTTACATGACCTACTTTCCTTAATTACTGGGCACAGATCAATATGTTGAACAGTAGCTGCCTTGTTTGGGAGTCCAACAGAGCACGACCTACCTTTGTTCACTGATGTTATGCTAAAGGCATGCCTCATGGCAAATTGGTACCATATATTGTTAATAACCAAAAACTTAGCGACACCATCCTATCGCTATCCTATCCTATAGCTAAGACTATCCAGAGCCCCACTGTAAAGAAGTGCTGAAATGGACCAAAAGAAACAAACAAACAAAAACAAAAAAACATCTGTGAAGAAATTTCTAAGAGACCCCTTTGGGGATCGGCTGGAAAGATTAAAACTTGGCAACATACACACACGCACACACACACACATAAGCATGGACAAACTCCCCTAGCATAATCTGTCTACTTGACCAATTTCTACTCTTTCCAGCTACTTCCCAAAGCCTGGTACATTCTATATAACCAGTCTTACTTCTTTAGCCATCTGTACGATGGCCCCCCATGAGTTGAGTTTGGAGTGTGCCTCGTGCAGGTGCAGCAGTGCGGGGAGGAAGCACCACACGGCCATGTCAGCCTGCGCCTGCAGCAGGTGGTACAGGATGGACAGTTCGTCACTGAAACTGGTCTTCAGCGGCGTCAGGATCGGGTGGTGGAAACTCTTACTGTGTCTGCAAAAACAAACATCATTTCAGTTGAGAACTTTAAAAGCAAAACATGTACTAACAAAGCATTCATGCATAGCATCTTATATAATCAAACCCAACAATACCTACAAATGTATATATAAAGTAGCATTAGCATCACTTATTATCATTCTACTGTTTACTGTTGTTATCATGTTCTTGCAATTAGCCCTCGGGCATGAATTTGCAATAAACTTTCTTTCTATATTAGCAGTCAAGTTTTCTACTTGTATATATTGTCATATCACTTCCATGACATAGAACTTTTTATAGCAATTCTATAGATTACTGACTGTAATCAGTGTTTTATTCACGAACATGAAATTTGGTCATTAATATTTTGAGCATCTACTAATGCTGGCATTCCCAACTGAAAAAAAATGACTCAAAAGAATTTATTTAGAACTTTACAGCTTAACCTACTGAAATTTAAAAAAAAATGCTTGTTAGAAACTTGCAGAGCCTCCAGATACCTCTGTATGATGGCAGCCAAGTTCACAGCTACTTCTGCATAACCAATGACCCGACTGGATCCCATGGAACACAAAGTTTCATAGCTGGTTTGAATGTTAAGAAGAATATAGGAGCTAATGTTTCCATAGCAATTATGTTAATGCAGCTTGTCAAATTTTGCAGGGGTAATGACTACAAAGTTCGAGTCAAATTTTCTGGCTATATTGATACAAACTGAAAAAGATATTAGATACCAACAGATACTGGTACATTAAGCAAATTACTAGTAAAGTTTTTTTCCTACTGTATCAAGATGATATGCATGTGTTACATTCTCCAGTTGGTGTATTACTGCACAACTTTGGATTTGAAATCAATTCAATTCATTGTGAAATACCTGACATCAAGTTGTGTATGAACAGTTCTAAACAAAAGTCTACAAAGGAAGGATACAAGTCCATAGTTTCCAGCCTGGCTGCTACAAAGGAGGAGAGTTGTCCACACAGGTGAGCTAAGAGTTTCTCCAGGGACGGTGCTGTGCCGCCCACCGCCTGCCGACCGGTGTCCTCAATCTTACGCAGCTCTGTCAGCAGGGAGGAGTACGTGGACCTGAGGGACTGTAGGGTTTGGTGTAAAAGATTAACATTGACTAACTCACAGTTTTGTGTGTTGGTGACTTGGGAATCAGATGCAAGTCAAGCAATAATTGCCAACCTCTAGTCGACATGACATAGAGGTATATATCGCCAAGGCTCAAAATACCACCTGTATTTGCAGGTACAATAGGAGTACTGCAGGCATTTCTGATGTCTAAATACACCTAACTGGTCCATTCTAAAACCAGCAGTGTCTTGACATACAACCCAATTTTTAGAATTTTGGGTAGTACATCAGGCTAGCCACTTAAAAGTTTTCTTTATGTTACTTAGTATCCTCAGATTTTATTTATAAATCTATTCATTGGGCTCTACCAGTAGTATATAGCAAATAATGATTCAAATTGGCACACTGGTAACATCTTGATACATTTCAAGAGACGGTTCAGTAATACTGGAGTCCAGTCTGGGTATCAAATCACAAGTGGAGTTACCTCTCTGCCGCTGAACCACTTCTTCTGCCCCAGGTACCCGAGCGAGGCGTACATCTTTTCCGCCATGGCCAGGTGGGACAGGGAGTTGAGCAGGGACGTCCAGGTGGAGCCGTAGTTTGTCTTCCTCGAGTCACGGTCCTTCTCCTACAGGGGACATACAGGGGCTACAGAAAATCCCATCTGATTTCTCATAGTTTCCTAGGCCCCAGGCAGCTCCTTGATTGTGTCAAAAATTCAAACTACCTGCACATACCGCTGAGAAAGTAATGTAACTTCACAGTCTTGAAATTCCTGACCGTCTACTACTTTCAATATATAATGACATGGATGTTATCTCCTTGTATTGTACAGTGATCATGATGAGACACAAGTGGCCCCCCTCCCCCATATTTTGCTTCCTCAAATTTAAACGTAACACTAGATCGTTGTGCTGTAGAATAACATAGATTTTATGCTGCTGATATCATCTACGTAAAAGCAGTATTGTCAGTTTCTCTGTCTTCTGCATTCCTGCTCTACGCTTCCCAGTTTTACTGTAACCAAAATATAAATTTATTTTGCAGACGACGTTCTTGGCTCACCGCGACCTCCTTGGCCTTGTCGTACGCGAACTGACTCAGCGCGTGGAAGTAAGTCTCCAGGAACGCCTGCTCGATGGAGACCGGCGGCAGACTCGACTGGGATACCTGTACATTCGCCATGTCAACGGTGTATGTTATAAAAAGACCATTTTAAGGTTTGAAAACAGAACAAAAATTCGGTAAAGGCGGCATGTAGCGAGTCACAAATATGCTAATGAGCACTATGCTAATGACTATAACCACACTGACACTTGTAAATATATTAACTATGTAAAGTTTCATACCAAACAGTTACTAATGTGTAGGGTTCTAGGTATCTCATCTTACCACATACTTCATCATCCAAGCCCATACCTGCCCATTTCTGCCCATCGCAGCCCATTCTAGCTCATCTCTGCCCATCCTAGCCAATTCCAGCCAGTTCCTGCCCATCCCAGCCCATTCCTACCCATCACAGCCCATCCCTGCCCATTCCAGCCCATCCTAGCCCATTCCAGCCCATCCTAGGCCATTCCTGCCCATCCCTGCCCATCCTAGGCCATTCCTGCCCATCCCAGCCCATTCTTGCCCATCCCAGCCCATTTATGCCCATCCCTGTCCATCCCTTCCCTTCCCTGTGCATCTATGCCCATCCCTGTCCATCTATGCCCATCCCTGCCCATCCCTGTCCATCTTTGCCCATCTATGCCCATCTCTGCCCATTGCTGCCCATCCTTGTCCACCTATGCCCATCCCTGTCCATCTATGCCCATCTCTGCCCATCCATGCCCATCCCTGCCCATCTATGCCCATCCATGTCCATCTATGCCCATCCCTGCCCATCTCTGTCCATCTATGCCCATCCCTGTCCATCTATGCCCATCCCTGTCCATCTATGCTCATCTATGCCCATCCATGCCCACCCATGCCCATCCCTGTCCATCCTACTGCCCACCCATGTCCATCCCTGCCCATCTATGCCCATCCCTGCCCACCCATGCCCCATCTCTTCCCAGGATCGTCTAACAAACACAGCCTGGACAGCTCCTGCTTCTTCAAAGTCCAGGATGCATTTTACTACAAAAGCTCGGGTTTCTTGAGACAGTTCGGTAGAAATGGCTTTGGTCGAATATGTAAAATAGACAACAAAAAAACACACACAGAGATTTCCCAAGGCAGCTTGGGTGCCACCCTGGTTGATCGCTCCTGCCAACTTCTGTCGTCTACAACCGCTAACACGCCTCTGCCTTGTGTGTCTGGTTTGTTAATTTAAGGCCTACCCCCAGCAATGCCTCATTTTAATTTCGTAATGGCATACTTAAATATTGCGATGAGCAAAGGTGTCATTGAGAAATCATGACTTAGATGATAGTTAAAGTACAACATGTCGGAGCTGTACTTAGATGTGCTTTTCAATTGATATACCTTTCGTTACAGCGATATGCGCTTTTCAATTGATATACCTTTCGTTACAGCGATATGCGCTTTTCAATTGATATACCTTTCGTTACAGCGATATGCGCTTTTCAATTGATATACCTTTCGTTACAGCGATATGCGCTTTTCAATTGATATACCTTTCGTTACAGCGATATGCGCTTTTCAATTGATATACCTTTCGTTACAGCGATATGCGCTTTTCAATTGATATACCTTTCGTTACAGCGATATGCGCTTTTCAATTGATATACCTTTCGTTACAGCGATATGCGCTTTTCAATTGATATACCTTTCGTTACAGCGATATGCGCTTTTCAATTGATATACCTTTCGTTACAGCGATATGCGCTTTTCAATTGATATACCTTTCGTTACAGCGATATGCGCTTTTCAATTGATATACCTTTCGTTACAGCGATATGCGCTTTTCAATTGATATACCTTTCGTTACAGCGATATGCGCTTTTCAATTGATATACCTTTCGTTACAGCGATATGCGCTTTTCAATTGATATACCTTTCGTTACAGCGATATGCGCTTTTCAATTGATATACCTTTCGTTACAGCGATATGCGCTTTTCAATTGATATACCTTTCGTTACAGCGATATGCGCTTTTCAATTGATATACCTTTCGTTACAGCGATATGCGCTTTTCAATTGATATACCTTTCGTTACAGCGATATGCGCTTTTCAATTGATATACCTTTCGTTACAGCGATATGCGCTTTTCAATTGATATACCTTTCGTTACAGCGATATGCGCTTTTCAATTGATATACCTTTCGTTACAGCGATATGCGCTTTTCAATTGATATACCTTTCGTTACAGCGATATGCGCTTTTCAATTGATATACCTTTCGTTACAGCGATATGCGCTTTTCAATTGATATACCTTTCGTTACAGCGATATGCGCTTTTCAATTGATATACCTTTCGTTACAGCGATATGCGCTTTTCAATTGATATACCTTTCGTTACAGCGATATGCGCTTTTCAATTGATATACCTTTCGTTACAGCGATATGCGCTTTTCAATTGATATACCTTTCGTTACAGCGATATGCGCTTTTCAATTGATATACCTTTCGTTACAGCGATATATGCGCTTTTCAATTGATATACCTTTCGTTACAGCGATATGCGCTTTTCAATTGATATACCTTTTGTTACAGCGATATGCGCTTTTCAATTGATATAC